>NC_089736.1:10988206-11295706 GCF_035083965.1 Branchiostoma lanceolatum
TCGTTATTGAATCCCCGTAGTAGCTCCAGCTGTGAGCATGTTGTAACTGTGGAGAATATTGCCATAACTGAGACATTAGGTACAGAGCCACATCACTCCGGAACACTCTTTTACTGCTGTCACTCGTACTGCCTTCGCCACTGGCTCCTTCAAAGGGAAACTCTGGGAATGTCTAGTCTCTGCCAAAATAACTACGCCGGCTATAGGGAGAATATTTGCCATGAGAGTTTGGCCTCCACAGGTTTTCATTCGAGGGGAAATGTTAACCTTCCCGTGGACTGACTCTCCCGATCAATTTAATGGTTGAAATTCTACGATCCGTACCCCCAAAGGAAGGGTTGGTGGGGGCTAGGGAATGTCTACGAGCCCGCATTCTGTAACACTGTCTCTGACTTTTCGCTGTAACCTACTGTAGTCTTATGAATACATGTGCACGTTTATTAGTGCATTTTTTATTGTGTCAAAAATCTCAATTCCCTGTCCTGTATTGTCCTGGACTAGCTCTTTATAATAGTCACCGACTAGTTCGGTACTACTGCGGCCCTGTCTGCGTGTGATCTAGCTAAACCAATAGACGGATAATAACGGTTAACAACAACACCTTTCTCTTTAAATTTTCAATGTGAAAACAAGACATTCTATCGATAGAAATAGTGCAATTAGTGCAATCTATCGCTGTCAGTGTCCGGCTAGTAGTACAATGGGACCCTTTTTTTGCCAAGAACATCGGGTCACCACAAATCTTCTCGATACGTGTTGGGTTCTTTTACTTGCAGAAAGTTAACATATGTATCCCCCTCCCCGTAATGGCACCGACGTTACGGTCAATATGTAAAAAAAGTAGGTTACATTAAAAACAAGTGACGTAATTTTCCTGAACTTATTGACCTTAGCAGGTGGACTTTGAGCAACCTTAGGCTGTTGTTCCACGTGTACGCCCACGTACCGCCCATCTTGTGTTCACGTGTTCAAAACTAACAAGATAAAGGTCAATAGACTGCCAGACCCCATGCCTCCTTGCCAAACGTCTAGAAATGACCAAAACAAAATTGTAAAAAGGGATAGTAATAAAAGTAAAACTTTGACGGATATGTGGCTATTTTCTCATTGGCTCACAAGGAATTGTGGGTAGGGGTGATGAAAGTTCCGAATTCTTTCATTTATTCTTTCAATCATTCAAGCTTAATGCGTAAAATATTACATTTTGTCAACTGTTACTCTTATACTTCTATAATTATCTGTAAAGATATATGGTTTTCGAACTGGTCCACCCGTTTTCAAGCATATTGGTCCAACTTTTTGTTCATACATATAACTACTCTTGAAAATTCTCTCTTTGAAAACTCGGATTTGTAAGTCAAAACAGAAAGACGGGTCCTGTCGAAATTCGAGTGATACAATTAGAAAACAAGATTTGCGAGCAAATCCAGGATATTTCCTTTCCATCAATACCACTACTTTTGTTAGCCTCCGTTGCAGGCTTCTCCCACGGCGATTTTTCAACTTATCGAGGGCAGATTCTTTGGCTAGGGGGCCGGATCTGCTTGGGGACCGGATCGGCTTGGGGTCCTGTAGCCGTTACATCCCAAGCAGATACGGGGCCTCAAGCAGATCCGGCCCCCCAGCCAAAGAATCTGGCCCCAATAAGTTGAAAAATCGCCGTGGGAGAAGCCTGCAACGGAGGCTACACTTGTGTCTTTGCCAGTTTCAGTTGGGAAGATTGCCAAGTGAGCGCCAGGTCAGCACATACCCAGTGACCTACGGGGTTGCCTAGCAACCACTCCCCACGTTCCTCGTTCGCTGCGGTCATGGTTCGACCAGGTAGTTGAATGACAGGCAATTTATTAGTGTTTGGAAGTGTATTGACAATCATATTTGTCACAAATTGGTACGACGCTAGCGGATAGAATATGACTCCAAGCACTACAGACAATCACTCAGTTCGAAGGCAAGACCAAAATTGATTCAATGTTTTTAAATTTCTTCGGACCGTTCTGAAAGCTGACGTTGACTGTAATATCAAAATGGACTCGCGATAGCCTGGCGTTTTGGGGGCGCTGACCCAATGGGGGGGGGGGCGAAAAGGAGGGAAAAGTCACCTTTTAACCCACTTATCACACCTTGGGTCCAGGTAACACCCCCAAAACGAAATAACCCCGAATCCACTTGGTAGTGGTAAATCGCGCTCCTAGCGGCCAACCCACTGATCGGCACTCCGCGGAATAGAGACCATCACTGCTATGCTACTCTCCAAGCAGAGGTTCGGCTCCGGCTGGCTTTAGACGTGTTTTAGGCCTCTTTGTCTGCCTTTCTTATCTTTTTTGCTTTTAATAGGCCTTAGAAAAAGGCCTGTATCTCGCTAACGGAGCGACTTCCACTCGCGGATTTCGGCTTTTTGGGAATGGCGAAACGAGAAAGGCTCGTAAAGGGGTTTGAAATCCATATATAATTTTTTGTTGCTTTTATCGCCATGGCGCAATAATTGGAGTGTGTATGTGTCGAAAATGTGTAATTGATTTTTAGATTGGCTGCAAGGAGCGAAATCACATGAAAGATACCAGCCTACAATGTTTATCGATGTAGAATAAATACTTGTTGCAAATATCAACCTAAAGGTTTTTCTGTTCTTCTGTTCACTTGAAGAGGCATGTAAAATACATGTATGGAAAGTGTGTCTTGTTCCACGCTACATTTCGAAAGCTTTCACGAACAATTTTGCACTTTAAATTTGTTTACCTTCTATATCAAATATCTTGCAAAGATTCAGCCTTGAGCATTTCAAGGTGACGGACAGGTTTGCTGCACATCATCTTTCAGTCGCTAAGCGGCGTCTTTCATAACCCACGTCATAGCATCTGCTTCATTCCTAGTTTCCATCGCCAGTGGAAGTTAGGGGGCTTTCCAACTCGGTCGTGTTTCCTTTGGCTTCGAGCCTTTCTCCTCCGTTGTATCTGGAAATACATTTGATCGAAACAAACATATATGTGAACGTTCATATGAATGCAAACCCGCATGTAAACTGATCTTGCCTGTTACAAGGCTGATAAGTGGCACCCTCGGCAAAGTTCAAGCAATTTCGAGTAGGCAACTCGCTGCGGTACAAGGACGCCACTTCACTTAGCGGAATAAAGTAGAACTACATCTTACCCTGTCAAGGCAGCAGAACACAGTTTTTTTTGGCTATGGGAATTTCTAGAGTTAAAGCCCACAAAGTGACCAACACCGACGTGGATAATATTATAGTATGATTCACTAGAGAAGCACGACAAATCAGTATGCTGAATTGAGACTACAATCGAAAAATAAGTGTAAACGAAACAAAAAGGTTATGGTTGTTATACATTTTGACGCCCTCTGCCGGCTCACCTCAGCAGTCAGCTGTAAAAGGTCCGCCCATTTGCACGCCGACTGGACAAACTTCATAATCCTACTCGCACGATCTAAAAGCCGACTTATTATACTACCATGCAGTAAAGTCAATGCCTTGCTGGCTTTCACGTTAAAGTTTATACAAACGGTTGAAAGATTTCGGTCGTACTATTTTTTCTTACCGCTCAGTCGCGGATACATACTGTGCTGTTCGGCTCCAGGGTAATGTGGATGCTGATTGGTTCTCTTCATACACATACGGATAATACTATCAATGATGCTGCCGCACATCAGAAACTATTGTATGCTGATTGGCCAAAGTAGAATACATTGACCAATCAGTGTGCGATATATTATGCTCTAGTCAATCTGCGCCATTTATTTCATACATATTAACGTTCATATTAGTATGTGCCCGCTTGCAAACTCTTATTCTAGCCTGTTTGGGTACATAATTGCCTTTTACAAGGTTGATAAACGAAAAAGTTCAAGCCATTTCTTTCGGAACTGCAACCGACTCACCCCAGTCAGCTGTAAAGGTCCGCCCGCGCCCATTTGCACGTCGACTGGCCAAACTTCATAATCTTATTCGCACGATCTAAAAGCCGACTTATTATACTACCATGCAGTAAAGTTAATGCCTCGCTGGCTTTCATGTTCAAGTTTTTACAAACGGTTCCAAGATTTCGGTCGTACTATTTTTTCTTACCGCTCAGTCGCGGATACATACTGTGCTGTTCGGTTCGAGGGCAATGTGAATGCTGGTTGGTTCTCTTCATACACATACGGATAATACTATCAATGATGCTGCCGCACATCAGAAACTATTGTATGCTGATTGGTCAATGTAGAATTTATTGACCAATCAATATGCAGCTATCATGAAGCCTTAGTTGATCTGCGGCATTTATTTCATCGACTGCTAGGGGTCGCTCTTAAATATCTAATGGAAAATCGTATTGCCAACATTACTTATGTGCCGTTCTTTCATAATCCGCATAGTGGCGCCGTTGACACGCAGAGAGAAAGGGGTCTATTGCCAGATTGCAGCCAATGTGTTGTTTTCTATTGTTGAGCGCAGAGAACTAGGGAAACTATGCAATAAAGGTAAATTTGATGGCATAACAAAGCTTTTATAGCTTCTAATCTTACTATATACCTAAGGAAATGTTGCTTAGCGTCATGCAACTCTTTGAGATCGACTTAACTTGCAATGAACGTAGTGTTGATCCCAGCAGAGGCGCCTGTGTGTATGTTGAACCCTCAATAATCCCTTTTGTTATAAAAGAAGGCAGACAATTGATTGGCCATGATTGATAAGTGTGATCTAAAGTATCCTGTGCATACATGTCTGCCCCTGTGCTGATTCGACGTCTAAGCTGCAAACAGGCAGACCGCTTGCAGGTTGCTTTAAATAATACATTCGTCGTGCCCCCCCCCCAACATAGGTACACTGTACAGCATAACATATTATAAATATATAAATACATAACGTTATCTCTATAAACAATCTCTTAGGTATGGTAAAAAGACTGACCTGTAGACTGTTTTCTCAAGCAAATGCTGTTAAAAAAATTAAATGATATAGATAACCCCATAATTATTAGAGAGCGAGAACACAAAACAATGAGAGTTTTCCAAATTTTATTTCCTACATGATATAGGTCATCATACAACCAAGACAGGAGGTTTCCAACATGTGGGTCAAACGTCAAATTCACGGGTCAAAGGTCGAACACGAGATTTAAAAGGTGACTTTACTATGGGAGGTCAAAGTCGAGATCAGGTCAGTTAACAGGAATGGTTCTTTACAATGTACAGTCAAACCTTGCTGAGCAACCACCTGGCGCAGGCAACCACCTGCCGTCAGAGGACACAGCCCCGTCCATTTTTACATACCCTCTCCCAAGCAACCAACTGTCTTCCCCAACCAGCAACCACTTTTTTGCAGTCCCAAATGGGCCTTCACCCTCCCCTGAACAACCAAAATCGATTGACAGCAGCATCCAACCCAGCAGCGGCCTTTTCAAAATGAGAATTTCTGCAAGCTCTGACACTATCAGCCATTCAACGTCAAAAAAATGTTTGATTATTAGATAAACCAAGGAGGTTATACTATATAAAACCTCCTTGGTTAAACACAGTTCTGATGGCCAAACAATGGTTTAATGAAATTTGTTTCTTAATAACTAGAAATCCACATGTTTCCAACATCACACTATCCCCCATTTGGTTGCTCCTAACCGGGATTGCGGAAAAAGCTGGCCCTGTCTACCTGGCCTGTCTACCCTGGCTGTTTACCTTTCTTGGGCCCCAAGGGTATGCATGGGGGTTTGGCCTTAATGGAATTTCCTTGAGGAAAAACTGGGTCAATGCAATTCCAGATGTGTGTGATATGGATGGAAGACAATGCCTATAGGTGATGGGTTGGGGCGGGGGTGAAGCTGTAAGCAATTCCACCAAGACCGGAAAAAAAGTTCCAAGTACTGTATACAATAAAATGTACCTGAAATAAATAAAAAATTGAAATAGAAGGTAATGCAAGGAAGAAAGAAAAATTGTAGGATGAGCCAGACAACAATAGGACCTTTGTTTGTCACAACAGCTAAATTCTAAACAGACGTCTGACACTCCTGGGGGTTACTGTAGCTGATACTGACGAAATCTTTAGCAGCTGCTGTTCTGACAAACCATCCTATCAGGTTTTTTTGTTTATCCTATATCTGATACCCCTTCTATCTAGTTTAACAATTCAAGTACATTCTATTGTGCACTTAGATGTTTGTTTACAAATAATATATTTTCTTCCAATGTTGGTGGAGTTGCTCATAGTCATAGCTGTCCCTATCCTCCAGCAGTATGATCCAGCCCACCCACAGCTGGGATAGCCACTGAGCCAGTTTTTCCTCAAGAAAATTCAATCAGATGCAAAAACCCCATGCATGCCCTTGGGGTCCAAAAAGGGTAGATAGCCAGGGTAGACAGGCCAGGTAGACAGGGCTAGCTTTTTCCGCAAACCCGCTCCTAACCTCGTAACGACTCCAGAATCACAATTTTTTCCTAGAAAAACCAATGACTGTGTGCATTCTCAGATGATGACGTTGACTGTTGTATTTTCATCCTGTGGAATAGTCCCACTGGTCCCACGTGTAGGATTTTTTTCCAGTGTGAATTTTCATCTTTCATATGATGGTATCAGTCAGACTTTTGAGCTGCCCTGTACCCACGCTTCTCACACATGTAGGGTTTTTCTCTCCATTCTAAAATGAATAACCAAGTAATACTTGTTAGCTGTCCTGTACCAGCACTCCTCGCACATGTAGGGCTTTTCTCCTGCATTAGTTCTTTTATGTAGGGATAATGAAAGCTAGACTTTGAGGCTGTCCCGTATCCACACACCTCAAACATGTAGGATTTTTCTCCAGTGTGTTTTGCTTTGAGATGATAGTCAAAAGCTGCTTTGTAGCCGAGCAGAATAGTCACACTGGTCACACTTGAAGGGGTTTTCACCTGTATTGTTTTCTTCTTTGAGTCTCGTGTAGGGATAAGGAAGAAGATTCAGCTGTCCTGTGCCAACACTCGTAAGGATTCTCATCAGCGCTTTTTGGTACATGGCTTACAACGCTGGGATCTTCCATCTTTTAATTCATGAATATAATCAGTTAAATGTGTAACTCAAGATACATATCTGCCAGGATCTTTGGGCCATTTGTTCTTGCCTGCCAACACTGAGCATTAAAAGAAGGCAGCTAGAGGATGCCATTCAGGATATGTACTTTGCGTGGCCTGTAATAATTACAGAAGGAATTTAATGTTTCCTTCATGATCAGTATATATGTTTCTATTCTATCATCAAATGGACACAATATTCACGAAGATAACAGTTCTTAAATGTTTAAACATTAAGTAGCCTACAGCAATTTGAGTACTAATTCTATCAGAGTCTATTCTAGAATGCTTTACCTTCAAGGATCAGTGCACAAACTGAGACTACTATGATGAAACTTTATACCGTTTCCTCAGTGCATCTAAGCTACTGTTAACCTCTTCTATCCCATCATTGTCTGAAAGATCAGTTGTAAGTTTTGCCAAAAGCTCCTTCACAGCCTGACTTTCCTTAGAGCTAAGGAAATCCACAGACAGTTCAAATCTTCCAACTTTCGTTAAGCCATCTAAGACTTGGTACACAAAACCAGAGTCTTCTTGCAAGTAAGAGTCGTTGAGTGCTGTGAGGATTTCTCCGAGCAGTCCAAAGCTGATTTCGTTCTTAAAGATGTTGGCAAGTTGTTCTCCACCAATCTTCTTGATGAACTTGTACTTGTCTGGCAGAGTTTTGCAGCAGCGTTTCCAGTCGCGAGCAAACTCGTGACCATTCTTGGGCAGCTTCTCTTCATCCTACAGTTAAAGAGAAAACGATATTTTACCTTAGCCAAAACATGCATTAAGATACGGACCTCATACGGACTTGATATATACTAGTAGTCAATTGTGACAGCCCCCTTTTGCAAGTGAGGTAACCTACATTGAATTTGAGAGAAAGAAGTGCACCATTTGAAAGTTGCAAAAACTGCTGCAAGTTGCTTAACGGTGCACACCCCAGTTCTTCCGCGACCGGGGTCCGAGGAAGTGCGCGACAAAAAAGTGACGAAAGGGTTTCGAGGGGCAGGGTTTGAGTTCACATTTATCATAATGTGCTTCGAACTGATATTAGATACTAGTACTAGCATGGCTGAAAAGGGTATGAATTGGTGTGTTTTGGGTGAAATTTGCGTTTCGGTCCGAGCCGTATTTCCGGATATCCATCCGCGTTGATAGTGAAATGTCCCTTGGCCCGAGATTGACCTTTGTTGCGTTCTGTGGGTGATGTTGACATGTCCCACGCCATGGATGATTAAAGAAATTGAAGTACTAGAATTTTCTTTATAATTGGCTCGATTATACACTAAGTTTTCCTCTTTCTGACAATATCAGTCGTTACTGCTGCAACAGTTTTATCCTAAGCGAAAATTCCAAATTTTGCGCATCATTTTTGACGTGAAAGTTATGATTTTTTCTTATAATTTACCAAAATTAGAGAGGTTGAAGAAACAAAACTCAGTTGGTCTAATGTAGCGGAAGGAATAGGCTTTCACCCCATACACTGTTGATTTACTTTGGAATAATTCCCTGGAAGAGACACTACCTAGACTTGAGGGTGCGCAGCCTCCAACTGAAACCCCAAATAAACCGGGGTGTGCTCCCTTAAGACAACCTGAATCAACGATAATATGGTTGTACATCTGTAAGGAGAGTTGCTCAGTTGGCCAACAGATTCAAATTTCTATTCTGTTTTAATGCTGACCTGTTTTATCTGTGGCTGTGCAGAGTTCTCTCTGTCCCCCTGTGTGGTGGCGTGGACGTTCCACGGCTGTTTCACCTCCATGTTCTGAAGGTTGTCCTTTTTCTCCAAGGGTCGCAGGTGGGAAGCCATAACGATGTCCCTGGGGTGGAAAGGTGTCGGATGTTATGGCAGATTTAGGAGAAATTTTAGCCTGAGTGTTATCCTAGTTGATTTAATTGATTTATTTGGTTCTAAAAAAAATACAGCCAGGGCTACCCAACTAGCCGAAGGCTATTACAGGGGTCATCCTAGTTAACGTTTAAATTATAGTTCCTAGGGTGCACTCAGGCTAGGGAAATTTGATAAGGCAGAGACAACAATGGGTTATGTTTTTTAGCAGTGGGTAAAGATGGAGACACCAAATGATAAAAGAATATAATAAAATATCTACCTATTTTTACTGCACATAATTCTATTTCACTATGATGACACATTTCTTTTCCTGACCCCAAAAGCTACTTTCCAAATGGCACAAAATGACATATAGGGTATGACAAAATAATCATGCCGGTTATAAGTGCCTTAGAGGACGTTCAAAACAACTAGAGCATGCCAACAACTGATGACATCAAAATCAAGTTCCTTCGTGACAAAAAATTATGTGTTGTTTTGGTGAGATATGGGGAGGGGGGCACGACCCTGTTTCAGAAATACTTTACCTGAACTCATCGTACGACCCGACTTGTTGCTTGATGGCCCTGAACTTGGCGTCGTTCTCCCGCTGGTACTTGTGGTCGGCTTCCACAGCCGCCGCAAGCTCCCGCTCCAGCTTTCTGAAGTCCAAAACATCTTCTTCAACCTCCAGGTGGGACGCCATGTTTACCATGGAAACCAGACCGTCGCTAGAGTTTCCCCGCAAAGTTTTAAGTACTGTGCACTAAAGATGTGTGTCAAGAAGAACTTGAGCCCTTAGATGGGACTTATGAAGCTCAGGGAGTCAGTGAAACTTATAGAAAGCATAAGAGAAACGCTCATATGGCTCGAACATTTCTTCCAAGACAGTTGTGTTGATTCCTGACGTCATCACTTTTGTGGGTCATACCATTCATTGCTGAGGGGGCGTACTAGAACTCGGTATTTTATTCAACCACCAATCAGAAACTCTTTTTATATATCAAGTAGAAGAATACTAGTAGTTTTATCAGATAGAACTGCGTAGTGAATATTTTAGACGTCATCATTCATACATCCCAATCACGACTCTCAAGTATTGAGTTCAGAAATGATTTTAATTCCAAAATGTAACATCTCTGGTAACATAAGTAAAGGGAGTATTCACTGTATATCTTGGAAGGGTTCAGATCAAATGCATTAATGTTGGCCAAGGAGGTTCAATTAAACCTCATTGTGTTGAACATCATAAGAAATTGTTACTTTTCATTGACAAAACCTCAGAAAAACAGTACAAAAAATATTGTGGACAAATTGAAGTTTGTTGACTGTAAACGTTAGCTTGAAAATATTCTAGTGCAACCTCTCCATGAAATCAGTGAACATTCCCTTATTTACTAGTAGTCATAAGGTTAGTGAAGACAATAAGAGCATACTTTTACCACATTAGACAACTATAACATTAGAGAAAATACAGTGCATACATTTCATGAGCGAACATGCACAAATATATTATCAAAAGGTTATCTATGAAATTACACCTACAATTGCAAGCAAACACATTAAAGGTATGAGCTGACAAGAAAGTTCAAGTGGGGTTTAGTCAACTGAGATATGCATTGAGTCACGAGGCCCTCTGTCAACTATAACATGTACTGCACTATGACTACTACCACCAACCTGTAGACATGTACAAGGCTTGACAGTAAGATTTACTACAAATCACAAAACTACATCACTTTTTATATATATCTTAGCTATATCATGTTTGTATTGATTTCGTAACGTCCATTCTTTATCTTCCGTTCATGTATTGCAGCTTTTAATATTGTATTCGATGTTTGTATTATTCTGTTCTTTGATTGCTTCTGCAACTTGGTTCACACATGGGGAGTTGTTACTACTATGTCTTTTCGAAACCTGCTATACTATGACTTTCATTTGCACTGTCTATGCTGCTATACTCCACAGCATCAGCTTTGTTATTGGCCAATTGTGCTATTTTCGACAAACCCCACTCTATACTCCATGGACAGCAACAACTTTCTTACAGAGGCAAATCTGCTCTTCTCCACGGACCCCAACTCTATACTCCATAGATTGTAGCAACTTTGTTAACCTAAAATCCAGTCTATATTCTCTTTCATTGTGTCCCATAAAATACTGCGCCAAACAACTATTGGGTTCCAAAGATATCTCTGTGGCGCCTTTTGCTTTGTAGAGGGCCTGGCCTATGACACCCGGCCTATTAAACAACGATATAGACCGAATTCCAGGTTACTACTTTGTTACAGAGGTAATATCTCCATGCATGCACCAAGTTGCAACAGGCAGTCAACAGTCATGTTTGATTTCCCAGCATTTATGGCACCTTTGGCTTCAAGTTTTAGGATGACCCTTGCAGCGAGTCATCTTATCACCATAATCTTCTTCTCACCCTAACCATACAATTACTTCTCATACATATCTCCACATTTCCTACTTAACTACCATGTTATCGCACCATTTCTATATATCTCTTTGTGCTAGACAGCAGTTATAAGATCTGACTGCGCATGACGATATTGAGCTTATTCTAGACAATGTATATAACGACACTTCAGGTGTAAATAGTTTCACAAGAACAATTTCACTTGAACGACAGTACAGATGTTGACAACAGGAGCAGCATGCCACAACTGTAAAATACAGTGTTCACAACATACATTTGGAATCATTAGTAAGAGAATTTCAATTGTAAGGATGAATGTACTTTTTTTCCTTCTTTACTTTCTTCGCTCTCCAACCCGTTATGTTGTTGACACATTGCAATGATCTTGACCTTTGTTACTGTTAGTCTTGTGTTACTTATGTCAGTCTTGATTTTAAGAAGGTTGATCTTAACATGATACATGATGCAAAGGTCTTACATTGGTCCATTTGTTTTTAAATAAATCAAGACTTTTAAGTACAGTTTTCTTCTAACTCCAAAATTTCACAAAAAGAATATGGTTTGCACATTCAAGTTTCACTCAAAACCTGAAGAGGATTTTTCTATGGTTCTTTCATTTTCAGAACACTTTTGCCAGATTGTATTAAGGAAAAATATGGAAAATTTGTAAAGAGGAGGGCGCAAGCATAGAAACAATATGGCTTTGTCCTTTGATAAAAGATCTTATAAATCCTTGGCCATGCTGATTCAATTAATATTCCTCTCATCTTGTTGGGTTAGGTTAAAGCTAGGGTCTTTGGCATATTCCAACAAGGCCTACAAATCCAATGTTCACAAAAAGATAAAATCTAACCATTTAGAGGACTGATGTGAATATTAATCTGTTTTTTTTCCATAAACAGACGCAACATGTATAAAGGGACTGTAGTCATTTTGCTGATAGCAGACAGAAAAAGGAATCATTTTGAATATTTGCACATCTTTGATCAAAATTTGTGACAACAATTGTTTAGCAGTATGACTATACTTCAGTTAGTTTTGCAGGTAGATTTCAAGTGTTTTCAAATGTCTTTACAGTATGGTAATATGGAACTTACGCAATTCACAAGCATTTTGGAGTCTTGTTCTAGTGATGCTGAAGAAGAGTGATGGATGTCACTCAAAACGTCCGGAAATAATCTCCGAATCTTACCCAGTTGTAGAGATTGAAGTGGAATCAAATATTTTGGAGTCTTAACTTTTTTTTCTAAATCGTGAGACTAGTATCCAAGTAATCACCCGTAGAGCCCTAGAAATTTGTCAACATTGGAAGGTACATAAAAAGAATAATCTGTCCTTAAAAAAAGCAGAGGAAACAACAAGCAATAATCTTGATCTCTATGTAAATTTTGGAGTTTGAGGTATGTTATAATATCTGCAGTTGATTTTCCAGCTCTAGACCATCTTTTTTGCGTGCTTCTGGTAGTGGAAGAGGCTGGTTGCGTCAAGTTTTCCGTACATCTGATCCAAGGCTTCCGCAAACATCTTGGTAACCTAGCAATGACAACAACAAAGCGATTACAGTTGGTATGAAAGTATGTGCACATGGGAAGTTGAATCATTAATTGTTGATCCCTTTAATTCGCTCTTGAATGTACAGTAAATTTTTACACACAAAATGAAAGAGTCTGTTTTCTTCTGTATCAAAGAATCTTTACTTCTGTTATAATTTCTCTTGTTCATTACATGTGACTACATGTACTAAATGTTAGACTGAAATATCTCAATTTGTTGTTCAGATTTCTATGGAGTTGATTTCATTCTCAAGAAGATATGCCTTTACCTTTGTGCCAAATTTCAACTCATTAAATGAAAAAAATGAGCTTGTTATAAAACCACTTGCATTACTTTTTGACTTCCCCTGGTATCTTTTTTCAAAACGATTCTGCTCAATGTAGGGCCACTTCAAGCATTGAACTAATTGACATGATTGGTTTAAAGGTGCCCTAAGCAATATCAGGGCACTGAAAGTCACATATTCAAATTCAATCTTTTTCTGATTTCTATCAATATTAAGTTTAGATACCACTATCCCATCGCATATCGACCATCATGGAGCAAAAATGCAATGTCGTTGTGTGGTAGGAACTCATTGAAAATCTGAGCACTTGGAGGCCAGCCATCATTTCAAATCTTCCGAACATGCACGATTCTGACCGATAAGTCCCGAACGCTTCCGAAGAAATAATCACGTGGTCATAGCTCAATGTGCTTGGGCATTGTGACGTCACGCGGCCGGAAATAACCGAAAATTGTCGACAGAAAACGGTTACGGCTGGATTCTGGGCTGATTTTTGGGGGGACCCAATAAATAGAATACTCCTTTTGTGGCTTGCTTCTGTGCTATCTTTAAACGCCCAAAGTCTGAAATAATGATGCAGATGTGCTAATATGGGGAAGTAAATGTCAATTTCAACTTCACCGAACAGAACTGTTTTCCCCAGAATATTTCAAGTTTTACCCCCTGAAATTGCTTAGGGCACCTTTAAACTGAATGTGGCTAAGGTGAGAGATAGCGGTGTATGTTTGTTTTCTGTTTCTTGGTACTGACCTCAAAGTTGGTGATGAGGGGAACCCCGGAGTCGACCGCGGCCCGGCGGATAAGATAGTTGTCCTTGACGTACTTGGTGTTGTTGGTGGGCAGGTTGATACACAGGTCAATCTCACCATCTTGGATCAGCCTGAGAAAAGAAGATTTGGACCCATCATTAACCAGCGTCGCGGAAGGGTAATGGCAGGGTGTTTGGCCCAGAACCCATAGGTCCTGGTTTCGAATCCTAACATACCCAGTTCACATTGTGCCCTTGGGAAAGGCACTTTACATGAATTGCCTAACTTCACTCAGGTGAAAATGCAAACAAACTTCTTGTTCTTACTTACTGCAACTGTATGCTGAGAAAACTTTTACAGTAAGAGCTTAGGCCTAGGAAAAAAAATCTTGTCTCAAAATCAAAAAAAGAAACAGAAAAAAAGACAATCCCTACCCATTGGCCCTAATGTTTTTCAGGACTGAAATCAGAAACACAGCATTTTTTCCCTAGGCCTTACAAGAAGTGCCAAAAGGTGAAATAGCAAATCTTTAAGACTACCTAAAAATTTGGCAGTTAATGACAAAAACTGTGTGTGTCTAAGTAAGACATGAAGTGAGAACTGACTTGGTAGCAGACAGGATCGAGCTGGTTTCCTCCTGCATCGGCCAGGCAACAGGCGAGGCGTCCATCTTGTGTGCGTTCAGGTACGCAGCAGTGGCCTCCGTGGCGTACAGCTGTGGGGGAGAAAAAATGGCTTTAGTCAGAAAAAATGATGTCATTCTCTAACTTGCCAGAGTCTGTAGTAATGGCACCCAGTATGAACACTTTTAAGGAGAGACTGGACTGTCATATGAAGCAACACCAAGTATAGTGTAATGTGCGACTACAGAGCTTTGGACCAGAAACCAGAGATGACAGTGAGCTGAATTGAAGAGTGGCCTTAACTGGAACCGGAGTTCCTAACTGGCGGAATCAACTCTACTTTACTCTAATTCCATTGTATTGTCTTTGTCTAGACATATAGAGTCTAGACGCTATCTTAGATCATTTATATACAATAGTTTTGATGTATTTATTTCTATTTATTGGTTTGGCTGTTCGGGACACACAGCCAGGGCTGCCCAACTAGCCTGTGGCTATTACAAAGGGCTAGACCTGCTGACAAAGACAAGACACTACAATGGACAGCACAACGAGCCATAACAATATTCTAATGTACATATTAAATACAATTATGTACATGTGGGTAGCTAGTTTACCTTGTAGCCTAGACTCTTCAACTTGAATGCAGTGGGAAGGAACTTTGGCTGGAAGGATTTCTGGCAGAGAGATGGGAAAAAACAGATGTTAGCAAACAAAATTTTGAAACTGTACTTCATGATACATGTATGGTATGATGTACCTCCATCATTGTATCATATACATGTATCACTAAGTTACCTGTGCGGAAAAGAACTTGTAAATACTGCGCGCCAAACATTGAGGAAGATGAAACACATTTTATTTCAAACTGTTCCTTCTATAATCACGAAAGGAGCTGTTTAAAGAGGCAACCAAATTCTGTCCGAATTTCAAAGCGTTTACATCTACAAAAAGAAAACTACTCTTAACATCACAACACCCACACATTACAAAAAAATTGGAATCATTTTGTCTTCCACTGTCTCAGAAAAAAAAGTCAAGCCCAACAAGTGAGAATTTAGGAATTTGTTTTTCCATAGTTACCTGAATGCCGATGAGGACGCTTCTCTTGGGAATCTTGAAGCCGGTGGAGAGAAGAGCCTTGAGGAAGGCTGAGTGTACATTTGGTCCGAAACACGCCACCTCGCCGGTCGAGGCCATCTCACACCGCAGCACGGGGTCCGCGTCCCGCAGTCGTGGCCAGGAAAACATTGGCGCCTACAGAACACAATAAAACATTTTTGATCAGTCATTACGCTTCCATTCAAATGTCATCTTATACATCAATGAAAACATCTTAATTGTAAACATAGAAGCAACTTGAACATTCTATGAAACTTATTTCCGCACTCAGGAAAATATTTGTGCCTACAGAACACACGATAAAACATCTTATACTAGGTAGGTAGAAGAAACTTCAACATTCTATGCTACTTCAAGCACTCAAGAAAACACTGGTGCCTACAAAACTCACAATAAAACATTTCATAGGAGAACATGAAAGGAACTTCAACATTCAATTTCTACCTCAAGCACTTAAAGACAGCATATTAAAGACAAACAAGAATTCATACCAAACATCAAATTTCTGTTCTGCGGAGAGCATTTTCTTTCTTATATTAAAGACATTCAGGTATTTCTAAATTTTTTAAATCTTCAGATTGTTCAGATTCAGGGTTTTGCTATCATTTGTGCTGCTTCATTTTCAGACAAGAAAAAATTCTGAGTTTGAATTCTTGGCAGGCCCCAACGTTGTGCCCTTGGGAAAGGCACTTTACATCTATTTTTTCACTTGACTCAGGTGAATATGAGTAGCTAGCTTCAGTTAGGGATTTCCTCTCGAATGGGATGTAAAACTGGAGGCCCCGTGTTTGTGGAGAGCCACACCTCGAGCATGTTACAGATCCAACCACACTTATTGTTAAGAGTAGGGGTTCTTCCCGGTGTGAGTGGATCAAACCTTACAGTCTGGTCTTATGCAGCTTGTACTTACAGTACAAAACTGGTGTGTTAAACCTAAAGGTCCCAGACAGACAGATGGATTTACCTGTTAGTCAAAACAAACAAATCACCATACCTTGATGCCCACATATCCCTCGGGAATATGTGGAGTCTCCAGGGTGGGGAGGGAGGGGAGGTCCAGCGGATGGTTGATCATGACTTTGGTCGCCACGTCAATCAGGTCTGTTCCGATCGTCTTGGAGACAAACGGGAAGGAGCGGGAAGCTCGCAGGTTCGTCTCGATAACCTGTCGTCATGAAAACAGTAACAAAGAGTTTGAAGTACATGCACAAGGTAACAGTTACTCGAGCAACTGGATAGATTTTGAAAACAGTCGGACATTTACATGTAGGTAACACCTACTACCTTTTGTCAGTGACTTTGACGACGAAAGGTAAGGGATTAGTCACTGACGAAAGGTAGTGGACGCTCTCTGAAATGTCTGTTTCCTAAATCTATGTAGTTGCTTAAGTAACTGTTACCTTGCATATCTTTCACCTGGATGTCTAACCTTCATCATATCTGAAGTACATGCAAAACATTATACAACAACAACAACAATCTTTATTGACACAACAAAAGTACAGCGACTTTCGTAAGGTCTACTACATCTATACATGCATACATACAAATAGATAGGTGCATACAAATGAGTACATTACATAGAATGTACTCATTGCATACATTACATACATTATATAGAATGTATCTTTTTTAAGCAATATGGACTTGACAGCAGTAACTGAAATGAAACTACACACTAGGCATTGGAAGAAAACAGAGGATGGACAGTTCATTCTATCGTATGTTTGTGATATCCTGTCCTCCCTTCCTTACCATGACTTTGTCTCCCTTGGCCAGGAACTGAGTGTTGAAGGGCCCAGAGATTGCAAACTTCTTGGCGATCCCTCGAGTTGCCTCCCGCACCTAAACAAAACATCACGAAGACATCTTTGTTGGATTCATTTCCATATTTTCTTTATTTCATATGTACTGACATTCCAAACAACACCAAGGGATTCCAAACTGTTACAACATGCTTAATCAGGTAAGAATTTTCCCAATACAGCGGTAGTCTAAGGACAGGGTGACTTAGCCACATTTAAAGTGTAAGCTTATATCTTTGCACTTTCATTTTCACTGCTTAAAGTGCACACCTGGACTTGGGCTTTGACCTGAAGCGCTTACTTGAGGTAACCCTTAAGCTGCCAGGTTTTTTAGCCAAGTAAAAATAAAAAATGTTTGACCCCTGACCTCCCTCACGAAACCCGCGAAACACCCGGCAGCCCTAACTCCCCTAACTTCCCGGCTTCGCGCGCTACATGCACACAAAGCTGTTTCCTTCTGGGGAATACCCTATCCCGGTTATAACTGGGCCCACCCAGCACACAAGGCATGTTTCTGTATCCCTGTTTAAACCGGGACTGGCAGCTTAAGGGTTTAAAAATGTTCCCCCCCCCCCCCAAAAAAGAGTCCTTTATTGAAAGAAATACAGTGTCTAGAAGCCTTACCTTGTTGAGAGCCTCCTGACTGATGGTCTGAGTGGGGAGGATGAGTGTGGCGTCCCCGGAGTGCACGCCTGCGTTCTCAACGTGCTCCGAGACAGCGTGGGCAACAACCTGGCACGGGTCAACACCAAAGGGTTAAAACTTGGAAAGCCGCAGCTTGAAATATTTTTAAAAATTAGTTTTAGTCAACTCAGTATTATGTTTAAGTTTTAACCAATCTTGTGCTCAATCTATTTGAGACTCCTTCTGCACATTGGTACATGTTTATGGTAATAGGAAATTTTTCCAGTGGTTGCTGGTTGGGTTGTTAAACTATACTGTATTTTGACTCAAGTATTTAGTGCAATAAGATTGGTCAACTGTTCAAACTCTCCTACTTAACAATACATCTGAGAGAGAACTGAAACCAAGGGAAGTGTTTCTGATCCAAAAATCGACCCCTTACCACACCATCCTTCGCTACAGCATCCATCTCGATCTCGCGGGCTCCCTCGATGAACTTGGTGATGACCACCGGGTGCTCCTGAAGCCATGGCAACATTGTGCAGAGATGATATAGTTTAGTTTCTTGTGATACCCTTTAGCCCCTAAGGGGGTTAATATTCTAGGGTTCAAACATCCATACACACATAAATATTACACAATTCAAAGGTCGATAATACATACAAATCACTGCATCAAAAAATCTAAAATGATTTAGCTTTCACAATCTTGGTGACTCTATCCCTAAACTGTCTGACATCAGTATCCAAAGCCTTTCTGTCAGTAGGCAGTTCAATCCAAAGCCTCACAGCTTTGTACACAAATGTTTTCTTTCCGTTGTTACTTTTTAGTTTAGATAACCTAGAAATTATACACATCAGTTTTTACATTGTAATCAGATCAAATGATCTTTACTTTGACAAACAAATAACTACAATATGGTTTCACATAATTCTAGGTAGGTCTTTAAAACAATCCATAAAATGTAGTAACTGTTGTGCTATTCATAAGATTATACCTTGTTAATGTTATGTCATTTGATTAAATAAAATACTTGAAGATTACATTTGACACTCTGGAGGCCTCTTCCAGGAATTTGGTCAGCTCCTCTGGTCCATATGCAACATTCATAGCAGAGCCACTGGAACAAGTCACAAACACACAAGTCAGAGAAATAACATCTTTCAAAATATGCCAACTTTTTCTGGAAGGTCAACACCATTTTTTTTCCATATTATTTTTCTGAGAACTTTTTTTAGCAAACTTTTAAGTATTCTTACAATTTTCACCCTTCATTTTACATGTCTCATAGATGCAATAAGCATATTCCAACTGGTCATGTGCAGTGTGGTGCATTGTGCGTAATACACGGTATTATAATGGCAAAATTGAATTCAAGGCCCATGAGACATACAACAAAATATATCTGGACATGTAATTAAGGGGATTCATTTTTGACCTTATAAATGCACATTTGAAACTTTGAAACCACTTATTGCAAAGGGCAACAAAGACAGAAAAACATTGTAAGATGGTGAAATTTGCCATACATGTAATATATATTTGAAGACCTACCTCAGGACGTAGGATGGGCGCAGTAGACAGGGGTATCCCACACTGGCAGCAAACTCTAAAGCTTCGTCCTGAATACACAACAACAGGATAGACACAGTGACCAAGATGTTTAAGAAGACCATATCTAAGTGTGATAGTCAACAGAAATGAAGTAACTTGTACTTTCAGTATCCTCTAAATGTTACTTTTCACAACTTTTGTTTCTGGTGAATATGTGTTACTGACCAGAGAAGACAATGATCTCCATGGTGCCTGCTCAATTCCGATCTCATCCAGGATGGCTGAGTAAGTAGACCTGGGGGTCAGGAGAGCAATTTCTGATTTGTGTGAAATCTATCATAATCATCAAGTTCTTCAAGCAATTACACACTACCATAAAATGATTATACCCAACCCAATAGTCACTTGTTCTCAAAATATTTCATGGATTCTAAGTCTTCACATAAACCTGATAATGTGACAGTCATGTGTGCATCATGTGACCTAAATTTCCACATTTTTACAGATCATGTGATGATCATGTGACCAATCACTTTGCAGCAGCACACATCATGTGACAATCTCTTAATGGTAGCACAGATCATGTGATGATCATGTGACAGTCATATATGACAAATAACCTTACAAAAGCACAGACCATGTGATGATCATGTGATAATCTCTTCATGACAGCACAGATCATGTGGTGATCATGTGACAATCATGTGACAAATAACCTTACAAAAGCACAGATCATGTGATGATCATGTGACCTACCTGTCCTCAGCATTGTCAATCATGACAGGGTTGGTACCCAGGATGTTGACGTTGTTATTGTACAGCGGCATGGCGAGGTTGTTGGGGATTTGTCCACCAACGGAGATGATGGCTCCACGACACGTCTGTTGAGAAAAGGACATCGACAAAGAAGTGACTATTTCATCATCAACCACAGATTTCAATACACTTTTAGTTGGCTAGGAATACATACAGAAAATTCAAATGGATACTACTATTACTACTACTATGGAAAGTTCTAATGGATACTACTACAGTACTATTACTATTACTACTACTACTACTACTACTACAGAAAATTCTAATGGATACTGCTGCTACAACTACTACTACTACAGAAAGTTCTAATGGATACTACTACAGTCTACTACGACTACGGAAAATTCTAATGAATACTGCTGCTACAACTACTACTACAGAAAGTTCTAATGGATACTACTTATACTACTACAGAAAATTCTAATGGTTACTATTACTACAGAAAATTCTAATGGATACTACTACTACTACTTCAAGTTAGACGCAAATGTCTACGTGAGTCTATTTTATGATATGGAAACATTGATGAAGTCTACAGAAAGACACATTAATTTTGTAGGAATACGGTATAACTTGCCTCTTGTTCGTAGATATCCAGGACTCTCTCCAGAGAAAGTTCTTCAAAGTACAGACGATCACACTCGTCAAAGTCTGTGCTGACAGTCTCTGGGTTGTGGTTCACTACGACCTAGGCACATAGAAATGGAATGGCCCAATATTAGAGACCACTCTTAGGCCTTAACAATATAACAATGAAATGCATCAGGACACTGTTATTTTCAACATCATATTGTAATTATACAGATATATATTGTACAAGGACAAGCATATTAACAAACTGAAGAAGTACAATGTTTATTACACATTCTAACATCAACTGTTCAAAGCTTTAATGTGTTAACAGAGTGCAAAATACAGGAATTCTGAGGTCGTATCGGAAATTCTATGTCCCTGGTTAACAGTCAACCAAAAATAGGCAAGGGTAGGCAGGTTTTTGCTAGGATTGGTCGAGTTGCCGGAAACATAACATTTTTTTCTCTGCCTTTTTCACACCAACAAAAGCAACAGTAGTGGACAACTGGCTTCAAGAAAAGTCAAACATAGAAGGACAATGCAACATTGACAGTGACGTACAGTTTTGTGTCCGAGTTCACGTAGCGTCCTGATAGCTGAGACAGCGCACCAGTCAAACTCGACACTGCTTCCTACACAAACAAAATGGGAGGCACAGGGTCAAACTCAAATACACTTTACACACAAATGTATCATATGTAACATTTCAACTTTATGTGCTTACTCTATACACTGTGTAATACTTTTGCTGTGGTTTTATTTTAGTGTTTTCACGGTGGTCATCCTATCATGAATTCATGGCACTGAAATATGTTTTCCTTTTATGACTACAGAATTGTTATAATTATGGTGAAATAAGAACATGGGCAAAAACCTCATTTTACCTCGGCAGCAAAATTTTCTTCTGTGATCTACAAGTTCCAGTAACTACAAGTCACAGTGACCCACCTATGTGGTACGGCCCACAGCCGAGCACCATGGTCCCGTGGTCGTTAAAGGTCAGATCATGCTCCTGCAATGGGGAAGGAATAATATGATTAACACAATGATATGGGATGAATGAATGAAATGAGCCACTGACTTAGATTGCAGTGTTTCACCATCATGGTCGTAGTGGATTTATAAATTCACTAGTTGTACAGACACACTTATTCAAAAAGGTGGCAAGGTAGTCTTGTGGTAAGGTTGTTTCCTTAGGATCTGAAGGTTCTGGGCTAGAATCCCTAGCAGGCCCCAATGTTGTGCCCTTGGCAAAGGCACTTAACACCATTTTCCTCACTCGACTTAGGTGAAAACGAATACCTAGCCTCAGCTTCTAAGGAACGTCCTCTCAGTTGGGAGGTAATGCCGAAGGTTCCATGCTTGAGCACAGTCAAGAAACGACCACACTTATTGAAAAGAGTAGGGGTTCATCCCAGTGTGAGTGGATCACAACTTACAGTCCGGTCTTACATGTAGCTTGTACCTAGTACACACTGTACAAACCTGGCGTGTTACGCCTAAAGGCGGTTTACCTTTTATTTGAAAAACAAACAAACAAACAAGCACCACCATGCCGTTGTAGGTAGAGTACAGCAACAGTCTTGGCTGGGTATTCTGTTTGACCCACACCTCGAGCATGTAAACATAACCCGCAATACTTATCGAAAAGTGTAGGGGTCCTGGGAGTGTCATGTCTAAAGGTAGTTTACTGGTCTTGCAAAACAAACAAGTCTCACAATGCCGTTGTAATTAGAGTACAGGTACATGTAGTTGGTCTTGGCTGGGTACTTGGCTGCCATAGTGTCGATTCTATTGACCCACACGTCAAGCATGTAAAAGAACCCGCCCTACTTATTGAAAAGTGTAGGGGTCCAGGGAGTGTCATGCCTAAAGGCAGTTTACCGGTCATGCAAAACAAACAAGTCTCACCATGCCGTTGTATGTAGAGTACAGGTAGTTAGTCTTGGCTGGGTACTCGGCTGCCATGGTGTCGATCTGTTTGACCCACGGCTTGATGCTCCTCTCCAGTCTGAGCTGGCGGCTGTCCGCCTCGGTCAGGTTCAGGGCCTTACCGATCTGCTTGTCTGAGAAGCCTGCCTTCTTGGCAAGCTCAAGATTTTCTGAAGGAACACTCTCTCTGGAAGGAAAATAAATAGCATTTATTCATCAATTGCCAAATAGCAGTTACTCAAGCAACTGGATAATATTTGGAAATAGTCAGACGTTTCAGACGGCATCTGATGGCGTATCTTTTTGCCTGGATGTCTAACGTTCATTGACGTATCCATATATTGATTCAGTTGTTCTCTTAACGATTAGTGTACAAAGCCTACAGCCATGAGTTCGCCACCCCCAGACCCCGGGGAAGACCACCGAAGAGATGGAAAGACCAAATTTTGAAGGACACGGGCTTAAACAGTCTGGAAGCAGAGGCTAGGGCAAGGGACAGGACTACATGGAGGATCCTCCTGGAAAGCAAGGGGCCAGCTCCTGGCCTGAGCACGTAGGCAGGCAGGCTTAACGATTTAACTTTAAGAGTTAAGCCTGTCACACAGCTGAGGAAATTTGATCGGTGAAAAGTCTGCGAGGTCTGAATTACATTTCCGGCAGTAATACGCCCGGCGTTCCTTCGATCATCACAAAATTCTTATGGATTAGTCCATGTTTCAAAGGCAACAAGTCTGTTCTATGAGATGGAGTAGATTTTTGGGCGAAAAATTGGAGTGACCCTCTATAGCAATTTTCAGATTCTGCGACAACAAATACGGCAAAAGCTCATTAACTGTGTGACACAGGCTTAACAAAATCTTCCATCTTCCGGACTACAACATAACAGCTAAAGTGCAAAGTAGACTTTCTTCCCCTGACTTGATTTCAAGAAGCACTACTCACCTAGTGAAGGACCTCAGGCTTCTGTCCATGTTCACAATGCTGTCCAACTTGTGGAGGAACCAACGGTCGATAGCCGTCAAGTCATGGATCTGGTCTACTGTGTAACCATCATAAAGGGCCTGCGTAGGACGAAAGATGACAAAGACAAAGAAATAACTATTGGACAATGTTGGACCATAAAAATTTTCCTTTGAACAAAAGATCTATAAGCTGTGTTTGCTTGCAGCTAAAGTAAATGCATTGCAGATACAGTTTTTATAGAAATTAAAGTTTTGTTTTGTCTGGTAGCAAATCTGAAAGACGTTTCTATACAGACTTTCTGTTTAACAATAAGTTGTAGTCATTACACTTTTCAACTTTCTGAAGTTCAAAAAATTTTGTATCCTCGAACCAAAAATTGTAACAACGTCAATTGTAATGTCCGACTTCAGCAATGGAATTTTCGACAGCTGCACACGTGAAGAGTGTTCGTTTCATTTGGTGGAAGCCTGTGCAATACCGTGAAATAAAGACCCCTGGTAGACACACGCTGACTCTCTGTACCACTCACGGCCTGTCACAGCTGGTCAATGGGGCCACCCACCGTAAAGGAAATAGACTTGACCTCATTATGAGTGATGCACCCAGCCTCTGCACTCAGGTTCAAATTGATCCCGAAATAGGCAAGTCAGACCACTACCTGCTAAGCACTTCAATATCATGCTCTCCGGTTCAGGAGAAAACCACTCCAAGGAAAATCTGGATTTACCAGAAAGCTGATTGGGACGCTTGAATGAACTTGCACAAGCCAAGTGGGACACCATGCTGGACCCAGACAACCCAGAGCTGTCGTGCACGAACGTTACAAAAACAATACAGCAGGCTATGGAACACCACATTCCGCAAAAGACATTACGAATCTTTACAGGAAAACCGGAATGGTACAACGAATTATGCGAAAGGGCCCTGCAGAAGAAACATAAAACTTGGCGTCAGTACAAAGCAAAGAAAACCCCAGCATCTCGGTCAATATACAACAAGGCGAGAAACAGCTATACCTATGTTACCAGGAAAGCCATTAACAACCACAAAAAGAGAGTCAAAGAGAAAATGACCACGGGCCTCAAAAAGGGAAGTAAAAGCTGGTGGTGGACTGCTAAGAGACTGATGGGTCAAGGAGGCAAATGTGACATCCCACTCCTGAGCTCCGAAAATCAATCATACATTCACCCCGAGGAAAAAGCAGAATGCTTTGCAAACATCTTCGCAGAGAAATCCACCATCCCTCAAGACGAGAATGACAAAGACGTCCCACAGGTAGAGAGTAAAACTGCATCTAGACTGAAGAAGATAGTATTTTGGCCGAAACAAGTGCGAAAAGTTTTAACAAAGCTCCACATCAGTAAGGCCACGGGTCCAGACTCAATACCTGCCAGAGTCCTGAAACATGCTGCGCTGGAGCTGTCCAGACCCCTAGCCAAGCTATTTCAGCTCTTACTGAACAAACATCACATGCCAAAGCAGTGGAAAGTTGCCCACGTAATCCCCGTGCACAAAAAGAACAGCAAACATGACCCAAACAACTACAGACCAATCTCTCTTCTCTGCATAATAAGCAAAGTGATGGAAGCGATCATAAACAAAGCACTGTGGAAGCACATCGACAAGAACAGTCTCATAAGCGACAAACAATTTGGTTTCAGGGCTGGTCATTCCACTGCAGACGCACTGACTTTCGTCACTCAACATTTACATGATGCCAAGGACAAAAGACAGGAAAGCAGACTGATATGCCTCGATATAAGTCGAGCTTTTGACCGCGTATGGCACAGGGGGTTAATTGCAAAAATGAAAGCCATTGGCGTGGACGGTCACGTGCTCAAATGGTTTGAGAACTACCTTGCAGACAGAGAACTAAAAGCAACAATCAGCGGGAAAACTTCTACCGCCAGACTCATAAACGCGGGAGTCCCCCAAGGCTCAATCCTTGGTCCCTCACTCTTCATCATTTACATTGATGACCTGACAGAACAGTTAACAAACACAGCAATGCTGTACGCCGACGACTCATCGATCATGAGAATCATAGAGAGGCGAGAAAGAGCCAGAGCAGCTCTGTCGCTGAACACAGATTTGCCAAAAATTCAGAACTGGGCAGATTGCTGGAACGTCCTCTTCGGCGCATCTAAGTGCAAAGGCCTGACAGTCAGCAATTTAAAAGACGCTGAAGGCAACCATCCCGAGCTCAACTTCATGGATACTACTCTTGCTGAGGTAGATGAAGCTGAACTGTTAGGGTTAACGATCCGAAAGGAACTGTCCTGGACACACCACATAAAGAAGATGGCGACGGATGCAGGAAAACGCCTGGGACTTCTGAGAAGAGCCGCCCCTTACTTGACTCCACAACAGAGAGCCACCATCTACAAAAGTATGGTACGATCCTGCATGGAATATGCCTCTACAGTTTGGATGGGAGCTTGCCCCACATCACTAGACCTGCTTGATGCAATTCAAAGAAGAGCCATAAGACTTATAAATCTCCCACAAGATGAGTTGGACAGAAACCAGATTCAGCCCCTGGGACAACGTAGAAACATGGGGGCCCTCACTCTCCTGCATCGCATGTACAACAACAACGCTCCCTCACCACTCATCAGCCTACTCCCGGGACCGTACGTACATCGACGTGAAACCCGCTTGTCAAGATCACAACACTGCAACGCTCTGGAACCCGCCAAGTCGTCCACAACGTCACACAGAAGAACCTTCCTCCCAGCCACCGTTAAACTCTGGAACTCTCTGCCACAGGACATTGTGACTCTTAAGGACAAATGCAAATTTAAAACTTGTATTAATCGCCACCTTAGTGTCCCTCGCCAGCGCCCTACTATGTAGATACGGGTCAGCTGCTAAGCTAAGGCATGGTGTTAAGCATAGAAAAAAAAAAAAAAAAAAAGACCAGTCTGGAACACCCGCTTCAAACATTATCTCAGCCCAGGTATGACATAATGTGCCCTTACCTTACAAATGGAATGTATGCGGGTGCTGGAGGGAACGCGCAGGGCCTCCTTCATGTCGTGGTCCAGTGGGTATGCCTTCCCCATGGGCTGCTGCGACACGAAGCCCTCGATAGACGGGTGGATCATCCGCAGCGCCTTCTGCAAACTCTCCTCAAACGTACGCCCAATCGCCATGACCTGGGTGATCATACAACATTCATGTTATCTATGGTAGAGTAGTCATTAGTGTTACAGTACTGTACCTTTAATATCTATATGCAGATTTAAGAACTACAGACACAAATATGCATCAAATAACTTTTTTTAGGACGAATTTGAGCATTAGATTTCAAATCTCAAAGGCAAAGTATTTTGATATGCTAATATCACATTAAACAGTCTTGGTGAGCTTTGATAAAATGTGGTCAAACACAACAGCCAATAAGAAGGCCAATAGTAGTGGACAACCTCAAGTTAAACGTACACACTAACATCACATCTTTAGAAAAGATGCTGTATTCGCTCAGTTCCCAATAAGACAGCCAATGATATTAGTTCATCCTTGATGAAATCAATAACACTGTGATTGAAACTCAAAATGTCTGGAAGTAAATCTTTTATACAGCACACACAGTTGTAGAGTTTGAATCATCTTTATACAATAACACGGTGGAAAAATAGTTGTTCAACCGACCTCTCCCACACTCTTCATGGAGCTCCCGATCTGTTTGGAGGTGAGCTGGAATCTGTCCAGATCCCAGCGCGGGATCTTGGTGACGATGTAATCCAGGCTGGGCTCAAAGCACGCCGTCGTGGACTGCGTCGTGGCGTTCTTGATTTCCGGGAGCTGCCGGCCCACAGCCAACTTGGCTGCGATGAAGGCCAGGGGGTATCTATAGGCACCAAAACAAAACAAACAGGTAGTTGGTTACCATTAATTCTTTATTTTAACCTGAAGGCCATACAGAAACACCACCTAGCAGAATGAAGCAGTGCTACAGTTAAAACCAACATGTGGTTACTAATTCTTCTTTCTTTACCTTAAGGCCATACAGAAACACCACATAGCAGAACGAAGTAGTATTACAGTCAAAACCAACAGGTGGTTACCATTACTTCTTTATCTTTACCCAAATGCAATACAAAAACAGAATGAAACAGTATTACAGTCTACTATACAGAAACACCACCTAGCAGAATGAAGCAGTACTACTAAAGTCTACTATACAGAAACACCACCTAGCAGAATGAAGCAGTACTTGTATTAATACAGTCTCCTATACAGAAACACCACCTAGCAGAATGAAGCAGTACTACAGTCTCCTTACCCTGTAGCTTTGGAGGCCAGTGCAGAGCTGCGTGACAGACGGGCGTTGACTTCGATGATGCAGTACTCCAGTGACTGTGGGTGCAGGGCATACTGGATGTTACACTCGCCCACGATACCAAGATGGCGGACAACTTTGATGGCGGTCTCTCGCAGCATGTGGTATTCGTAGTTCGACAGAGTCTGACTCGGAGCGACCACAATAGAGTCACCTGTAAAAGATGATAGGATTGATTCTTCATCACCTCATAGCCATAGATTAATTTTACTAAAAGTATATTTGTTATCTACTGTAAATTAATGTTGAAATTTTCGCAGTGGTTTTATGTTCATGGTTTTTGCACTGACTTCTTCAACGCCAACTTAAAACCACTGCGAAAATGCTTGTTCTGTCTTCTGCTTGCCTACCCTTTGTTTCAATCGAGAACTTAAAACTCATCCGAACACTCGATTTTGTCCCAACCACAAAATCAAATCAATCTAAAGGCCTTTACAGTGCCTGCTGTTTTCAGAAATGGGATCGCTAAAGCCGCCGTCACAAATAAGAAATTCAGCTCGGCCGACGTGTTGGCGAGCTTCAAATGTGCATTTTCGGCCCAAGTACGGCCGACATCCTGTTGATTACGTGGGCTTCGGGCGATTTTTAGAAATCAAAGTTGATCCAAATATTGGCCTTTCACCAGGTTAGTCGATTCTGACTTTGTCCATGTCCAAGAGATGGTACCATCTTAAGGGGGACATTGGAAAATACAGTCGACGCTCGGGCAATTTTGAGCTTCGGCGAGCTTCGGGCGATCTACAAATTTGGCTGATGCTCGCATGAATTGTGACGCCGGCTTAATCATTACATGACAACAAGTTTCCTTTGTTTTGACAAATTCGACTGTATTCCTCTCACCAGTGTGAACCCCTAGAGGGTCGAAGTTCTCCATGTTGCAGACGGTGACGCAGTTGTCGGCCGAGTCTCGCACCACCTCATACTCCACCTCCTTCCACCCCAGCAGCGACTTCTCAATCAGGATCTGATTGGACATGGCAAAAGCCTGGCAGAAATAGGAGCAACACAGAAACATCAGAAGAGGATATCAACTGCTGAAAGGCTGCCATTTTTTTACAAACCCTTGAGATTTAGCCCCGCCAATTGTAAGCTCTTAGCAATTCAGTCCCTGGCTGCGAAGAGAGTGTAGTTGTCCCACCCAATAACAATAATGATAACATCCCTGGACGGTAATTTTCTAGTGGGTTCTTTTTATCTGAAGAAGGGAAAAGTTTTGGGTCAAAGATTTGTTTGGTATTCCTTTATTCTTGTATTATACAAAGATTTGTCTGAGTTCTCCTTGCAAGATTGAGCTCATATCGTTTCTTACCTTTGTGGCAATATCTTTCAGTTTGTGACGGTCTTCTGCTAGTCCAGACCCCAGGCCTCCCAGGGCATATGCAGCACGCACCATCACTGGAAAGCCTATCTCAGCAGCCGCCTCCAAGGCCTCTTTCACCTGCAATGATATGGGAGCACATCAACATCAACACTCGTTGACATTCTAATGGCAGAAAAACACTACAGCCTCACAGTTGAGCTGCTGGTTCCAATTAGTTGATAACTGGGAGACCCTGGTTGAAATCTTGGGACAGGACATCTTGGTTGGGGCTGCACCCGTCTTTTGGAAGGGACATAAATTGGGGTTACCGTGTTGCCTCAAGCACATTAAAGGGGAAGGGCTAGCACCCCTCCCTGTAAAAATATACCCTGCTACAGAAACAGCAAGGAAACTTGCAGTCCAGCAAAACAACAACAATAGAAATCAGAGTCTGTCAGATATGACAGGTTGGAATAGTTCAAATCTTATTATAGAAGTCAAATGAGCAGTATGATTCTGTTAAATTGCAACAAGGACTGGGAAAAAAGTCATGAACTTACACTTTCGACTGCGAAACTTGGCGCAATCTTCTCGTTGATTTCCGTGAGTTTGTCGGAGAAGATCTGGCGATCTTCGGTGGCCATGACAGACTCGATGGGCGTACCGAGAACTTGAACGCCATGCTGGTGTAGGATGCCCTGCTTGAAGAGTTCAACACCTGCAAGCGTGGTCAAAGTTCATTTTAGGCTTAAGAATATACATTGTTAATTCAATTTCACATCATGAAGTTCAGATTTTTGGGATGGACGAAGTGAACTGCTTGTCATTCCCAACAAACAGATTTCCGTCCTGGAATAGTAATAATGGTTTATTAGTCAGAAATTACCTGTGCAATGGCAGCCAGTGCTGAATTGCTGCAGGGTTTACAATCACATAATACACAACAGATAGATGTTTGCTCCACACTTGCACTTTGTGGAACTGTCGCAAGGGTCTGGGCAGCTGCCATTCGGTGCCAGCAGGTGACCTCAATACGACCTTCCTCAACCGAAGTCAGGTACCCATTCACACCTGGGTGGAGTGAGGAAAGTCATGTAAAGTGCCTTTCCCAAGGGCACAACATCGGGGCATATCTCTCGGTTCTGGGCGAAACACCCTACCGATTGCGCCACACCACGGAATGTGCCAGGGAATGGAGTGCCACGGAATGGAGGGACATGACCTGGGGACAGCCCTGCACTAGGCACTACAAGGTGAACAACAACAAATATGTCCAGGTTTCCTGTACTTACCACAGTTGAGTGCTGTCTGTCCCCCCATGGACAGCAGTATCCCATCAGGCTTCTCTCTCTTAATGACATCAGTCACAAACTCGGGCGTGATGGGGAGGAAATAAACATGGTCCGCCTGAGGGGGGGGGATAAAAGTTACTGTAATTCTTGTTTCTTTCACAGTAACTTCTGTCAATTCTGAACTTATTATCACCGTGAAAAACCTGTTGTAATTATTCATGATTCCTTCACACATCCGTTCTGTAAATCACTTGCTGCCACCGTGAAGTTAAAGTTCAGTGAAAAATGTCAATTTTCCTTACACTGTGAAATTTTGCTACCGTGAAGATAAAGTGAATTACAGTTCACAAATATACTTAACCTTTAGCACACTGAAGTAGCCATTTAGCACCCCGTTTTCTATTAGTTACAGAGTTAGGCAGCAGGGAGAAGGTTAACCTTATGATTCTTGCCTTCTTTGCAGTTGCTTAAATTCAAGTGTACTGTTAACAATAGAAACATTGGCTAAGAAGCTCAAATTCATCAGTAAGAAAGTACAATGTAGACTGACCTGTTTTTCTCCATGGGCATTTGTCTGTACAGATGCAATGTTGGGGTTCATCAGGACCGTTTGTAGGTTCTCCTCCTAGCAGTTTGGAAAAGAAATGCAGATGGGTGACCAGATTTCAACGATTAACAATGAATGTCTGTACATATCTTCTGTCATACAGATACTAAGAGTCTGACTAAAGTATCAACAGACTGAAATACAGAAAGAAAAATTCACAAACGAACAGTATCATTTAAGTCTCTCTATTATCATCTTTTTCAACAAAACATATTCTTATCATTTACCTTGAGTGCTTTGATAGCCTGTGAGCCAGAGTAGTCAAATTCCCCAGCCTGGCCGATGGACAAGCCTCCTGAACCCAGTACCAACACTTTGTTTACCTGTAGGATTTTATAAGAATACATTGTAGGAAATGCTGTAACCATTATCACAGTAATTTTGGAAAAGGATACAAATGAAAAGTCATTGGAGCATAGGAAAGAGAAAAACGGGCGACAAGTCTAATTAGCTTGCAGGGTGTCAGGGCATCTTCTGGACACCATGCACAAAGAAATTAGATGCCCTCCTTTTGCAGGGGACACCCAGAGGACGCCCTGTTTCCCTGGTAACTACATACACACACTGCAACTGTTTTTTCCTCATACTAGACACTGGAACAGCATGAAAATTGATTGACATGCAAGTCTACTAGGTAACTGTTAATCCATACAGCCAATTGGTGCAGTCAATTCTTTTGTTGGCTAGCTTTCCTGGTCCTTCTCTTTGCCTCGGCAATAGCTACTCTCTCAGTTTCAAATGTTGAAATGCTGTTGTGGATCAGCCAGCTATAAATCCTAGCTAAAAGCTTCTGTATCTGTATAGCCAGTATAACCGCCTTTCCGCGTAACACACCAGCTTTGCAGGCACGAAGCACAGCAGTAGCTGGTTATATTACGCTGAACGGCCTGTCTCACCTACATGTAGTTTTTGCACATCTGACTGCAACCGTTCTTTAAAGCAATTTAGTGACGAGGCTCCTACAGTACTTGATGACAACGAGTTCTATTCTACTATGGTTCTCGGAAAATATATCTGAAAGCCTGCAAGTACATGTTAGTAAAGACAGACTTACATGGACGGGAGCAGGCCTGGGTTTGCCTGGAGGGATGACTTTGGACACAGGCATGGAGGTTCCCTTGCCTTTTCTGATCATGTCCATGAAGATGTCAAATAGGAACTGTAGAGAAGGCATATTCATTAAGGTTCAACAGTAGTACAGTACCAAATTTTTCAGATTGCAGACACAGGCAAAAAGTTGCAATTCCACAATGTTAAGATGTATAGGCAATCACATATTGCAGAAACCAGAAAAAAAGGAGTTAGAGCCATGTCAACTTGCCTACAGTATCATTCAAGTAATAAAGGCTTTCATATCTTATGACATTATGTTATCACAAAGTGAATAATAGCATTGACTGTGACTATTTACAAAACAATCATGCTCAAGGCAACTTTTCAGTTTAACACCGGCGCGCTACATTGTATCACCAGCATACTATTTATAGGTATCACACTAGTGAACCATTTTCAGGTCTCACACCAGCATACCATACCTCGGTATCTGTTGGCCCTCCCCGCGCCTCGGGATGGAACTGTGCGGTGAAGATGGGTCGTGTTTCGTGCATGATGCCCTCGTTAGTCAGGTCGTTAGCGTTGATGAACATGGGCTTCCAGCCAGGCGGGAGGGTCTCGTTATCGATGGCAAAGCCGTGGTTCTGTGACGTGATGAAGGCCTGGTTGTTTAACAGGTTCAGGACGGGCTGGTTGTGGCCCCTGGGGACGGAGGGAAAGACAAGATACTGTTATTGTTGAAATGTTTCCTTTCGCTTGAACCTATTCATCGCAAAGTTAAAACTACCACGAACACTCCATTTTCTCCTCAACAAGAAATCAAATCCCCGCAAACTTAAAGGCAGTTATAGTAAGTCCTTGGATACAAACGATGAAGCAGAATTATAGAAAAGAAACAAAAGAAGACAACCGAAAAGTGGTAGTTTATGTCTGAATAAACATAAAACCTAAATCTATATCCATTAACCTATATCCACAACCTATATCTATAAACCTACAATGCTATAAACTGGTAACCACATAAAAATATTTAGCTGCCAAAAAACAGCCTGGGTACCCTTTAACTTCGTACAATGAAATAAAAGATCAAACTTTTTTTTACCTGTTTCCAAGAGGCAGCTTGTAGGACTTAGCCCCTGCAGCCAGAGAGGTCAGCTGGTTCCCCATACAGATCCCAAAGATGGGCTCAGGTCTTTCCTCTTGCAGGATCTGCACAGTAAATGTACATGTTTTTTCATCAACTGCAAGTATTTTTACCATGTCATCGACTGATAAGATGCAGACAGCAGCATTCACGAATTCAGCACCAAGGACAGGCAATATTAAACATGAAGTGTACAAGCTTTTCATTACCAACTGTCATGATCTGCTTTGTATAAGTTGTATAACCAACGTAACACTAGCTCTGTTAACACATTTAAATGTGTGCTTTAACCATTTTCATTGTATAATGTGTATTGTCCTGTTACAAGGGCTAGCCCTTTACAATAGCCTCTGGCTAGTTGGGTAGCCCTGGCTGTATACTTAGACTTAACACAGCCTAATGAATCAAATCAAATCAACTGATGATATACTGAAGCATTAAAGAATTCAGCACCAAGGACAGTGAACATCAAACTTGAAGCACACTTGAGGCACCATTCTTGGTGACACCTCAGGGGCAGAGGCATTTTTCTCAATAGGCCTATCCACAAAGACCTGTAACTGTATCCGTATCTATATAGCCGGTATAACCGACATTTGGCATAACACACCAGCTAATATGGTGGTAGAGCTCTTAGAGTCTCACCTGCCGCATGTTTTCAATAGCTTCCGTCGCGAGCTCGGGATCTCCAGGACCGTTGGACACGAAGAGCCCGTCGTAGCTTTCGTCCTGAATGTTGTGGTTCCAGGGGACCAGGTGAACCTCCGCCCCGCGCTTCACCAGGTTCCGGATCATGTTGTGTTTGACGCCGCAATCCACCACCACGATCTTCACAGGGTTGCCTTTCCCAAATATCTGCACTTCCTACAGTTTAAAGAGGTAAAGTGATCAAACCTCAAACTGAGGACAAAGCTTTTTCGTTAGCTAGGAGTGCAATGCAGCTTTGCTATTGCCCGTGTGTTTAGCCAAGCACACAGGGTCACCTCTAATCTTCTCGATAAATGTAGAGGGGTTGCGTTACCATGGAGACCTTCAGTAAAGGAGGTCCAAACAGACAACCTTCAATGCAAATATGGTTGAAAATAATGCTTTTAATCCTATTGATACATTTACATGCCAATTCCGTACAACAAATGTAAAGTATTTACTTACAATCTTTCGACTAGTCCTCTGTTCATTCTCAAGTTGATTTGACCCAAAGCCTACTTCACTTGACCTAGGGTCAAAGGTGGCCTCCATCTCGGTAGACTTGTCGGCACCTTTGACCCGTCTGCTGATGTCACACTTCTGCTCAAGTCAAGGTAATTAGGCTTCGGGTCAAATCAACTTGAGAAGGACCAGAGGACTGGTGGAAAGCTTGTTGGTAAGTGCTTTACTCTGTGTACGAACTTAGCGTGTATATTTTTATCAGTATGTCAATCATCATCACACATAAACCTTGTATGGTTTCTTACTCAGTCACATATAGCATTATTCTACCAATTGAAAAAAGTACTAGTGATGATGAAACATACCTTGGTGGACACTTCTGCCATGAGGTTCCTGAGGTTGGGGTCAACAAACTCTATCGGATCTCCCTCAAACTCAATCTTTCCCAGAACAGTTCCCTGTGTAGAGAAAAGAATATGCGAGACCTGGCCTGAGTGCAGTTAGTTAATATGAATGTACCTAAAATAATCTTCAACTCATACTACTTCTTACCATAAGCCAAGAAACATTACACACATAATACATTCAAAGTCAGGAGCTGTAAAAAATTGAATGCATGTGCTGGTATGATTATTCTGGAGATGAGAAAAATAGCAAAATGCAAGCCTTGGGATGCAACAAACAAATTAGAGTCTTTTACACAATGCAAAATTGACCGTTCAAAATATTTTCACATGCAAATCTTGAAAACAGCATGCAAATTGCATGTTGTATTTTGAGCCCTACAAGGTATACCATTGTACCCTTTCGATGACGTCACTAGTGGCTCTTGTAAAGTACAAAGATGTTTAAGCGTACCCTGTCTCTGATGAGTTTTGTCAGCATCCTGGTGTCTATACCGTACAGGGCAGGGACTCCCTCGTCCTTTAGCCACTGGGACAGGGACTTGACGGAGTTCCAATGGCTGTGGTGGTGGGAGTAGTCCTGCACAAGTAGGCCCGCCACCTGTATGGTAAAGGACAAAACATCAGTTAGAAACAGCACCCAACCATTGAGACCATTTACCATGCTCTCTCACGGGTGTCTCACAGACTCAGACAGACACGGGTCCAGTTTGCTGCAGCTGGTCACTGCCCTCGGGCGAGTGAGGAGATAATTTCTTTACTCATTCTATGCACAAGTAGGCCTGCTACCTGCATGGCAACATCATCATCATTTACTATCATTCTATGGATTGCTTTTAGTGTTTTATTGTTATATTCAATGTACTTGTAATGTCGAGTGGTCCACAACATCATCTTGTCTGCCTGGTGCTCCACTGTGTATTGTTTTGTTGCAATTCTTAATTAAAGATTGTCATCTTCTCAATAGTTTCTGTGTTACACTGGGCATTCTATTCTTTGTCCACTGACTACTATATGTCTTCAACCAAGCCACTTATTCTAGATTTACTCTCATTTTGTTTGCCCATAGTGCCTCGTGTCTCCCAGCATGCAATGGGATCTGTGGAAAAGTCTATGACTTTAATTTCTTCAATATGGAAGGGCCTAAGAGGCCACTAATGCTGGCTTCTTAGGCAATATATACGTGTAATTTAAACCAAATGGCTGGACGAGACTGAGAATCGATGTCAGCCAGGCGCTGGTTCAACAAATTAGTAAGGATCGTAAGTATTCCGTACATGACTTACGTAATATTTGTACCAATTCTGTAAAATTCACATGTTCCTGAGTAGGGTATTTATGAATTCTGTAAAATTCATATCTATTCCCTAAAATATTTCGGCACCCCTGTGAACTGTAAACTAAAAGAAAATACATAAGCTGGTGAAACTTACATGTATTCTGTCGGACTCCACATACTTCATGAGCCCCATCTCGTCTCGGAGGGCGGTGTCCGGGACTCCGTAGTTCCCCACGATCGGGTAAGTCAGCGTCAGGATCTGCCCGCAATAACTCGGGTCCGTCAGAGCCTCCGGGTAGCTGGTTTGGGAAAAAATCAGCGATGAAACTAAATTCATATTAATTTTTATTTTATCTTTATCCTATGACTATGACTTAAAACTCCCTCACATAATGAAAATCTTCCAAACTACTTCCAGCATGAACATAATGAATCTTTTGCAGTAGTATGCGTAGTCCAGTGGTTAGCAACTCCGCCAAGAGGTTGGGAGTTTGAATCCCAGCTGTGTCGCTCACCCCACATGCATGCTACTGGAAATGGTAGCAGTCCTTAGGACAAGACGTTAAGCCGTGGTCCACTGTTCATTGTGCTTGTTAAAAAGAGCTAGCTAGAGGAATTTCCCCGGTACAATGAAGCTGTAAATACTGTATAGTGTCTGTCTTCTCTGTCACGACCAGTGGAAGACTAATCTCCAGATACTGGTTGGCCCTTTTGATACTGCCTTGCCACCGATACATCTGCTTGGAGATTAGTGGAAGAATACATGTAGCTCTTCAGTGAGCTAAACTGGTTCGAGATCACTTTCACGATCACTTTATACACATAAGAATCGTCATTGTAAACCTTCCTTACCCCACCAGGCCAGTGTTGAACACCACCTCTCCTGCCATGGACCTCTCATTCCCAAACGAGTAACCCTTGACCTTTGTTCCATCCTCTAGTATCAGAGATGCCGTCCGGGGCTGTGGTAAAGAGAAAGTCAAAACAAAATTATAGTGAGTGTACAATAGAGGGACAAATATTGTCATAATCCCATCTAGCAGCAAGAGGTAGTGAAGTCCACTGGTCCCTGAGGAAGGCTACTGAGAAGTGTTTGCCAAGTAAATGTCTTTTAAGTCAGGATATTAGCTAGCATGTTGTCAAGGCGTCTTCTGGATGCCCTACACTAAGAAAACAAATAAATTGTCCCCCCCCCATTTTTGGACGCCCTGCCTATAAATCCTGGATAAAAGTAAAAGCCTGTTTAAAGTTGCGTTATAAGATTTTTCAATGACATACATGTACCAAGCTGATGAAGTTAGGAGCCATACCAACCTCTAAATACACAATGGTCAACATAAATGAATCAGAAAGTAAATAAATCTAAAAAAATCACTTTGGCAAACACACTAAGTGGCATTCAAGCCCAGCCACTGAGGCTCTACTAACTTGCTAATTTAGATGGATTAACATGACAATGCAATGAGAAGGTATACCTTTAAATTGAATAATTGTCAATCTCCCTTCTTCCAATTTCAATCTTGATGCAATTGCAAAGTAGACATTCAGATACAGCATTGATGATTGAGCCTTGTCTATGATCCAGAATCGCTCTGAATTGCATTTCTCACTTCTCCATAAAGAGTACAGTAAAGACTTATTTCTTTCCCATTTGTCATGCCCTGACGGATTTAACAGTGCTCTTTTATTGCAGGGCAGTCACTAACACCTGCGCTTTCCCACAAACCTTCCCTATAAACTGTAGGTGCACTGGTGTACCTACCTAAATTTTTAGTGCAGAGATAGAATTTTAGGAGAACAACATGAAATAAAGTAGAATGTCAGCAAAACATAATCACCAAACGTACCACCTGTCTCAAAGTTCAAAATTTCAAACAAGTAATACATTTGTATATCAAACAAAAGTTATAAAATAATGCTTTTTCTGTATACTAGTGTACAATAGCATCTCTATCCTATAACCTACAAAAATATATTGGTGCACCGCTGCACCCACAGTCAAAACTTTGGTGCAGAGCTCCAATTTTAGGTGCACAAAAGTGCACATGCACCCAGTATTTCGAGCCCTGTTGACTGTAATGGTTTGTTCCTGCAGAGATTGTTAAAGACACTCAATTTGCAACCCGTAATGAGGTCTGTGGAGCCGCCATCAATTTCAATTTCTCTCTGAGATCAAATCTCTGCAGCCTTTTAGTTCAATTGGTATAACCATGGTAGCTACGCCATGAAATTGAAAAGTGGAGATCGTGTCTGGTGTACATAAACGGGTCTACTTCCTGTGAAAGTCCTGTTTTTCTCTATTTTCTGGTTACATTTTGTATTTGGACAAATATCTTGGCACCACTCTTACCAATACATTACATATTGCAGAAGAAATTTTATAATTACACGGGTAAAAATTTTGCAGGTAAAAAATCGGTAGCACTTACGTTTTTAGAGATACAATTTTATGTAGAAATTATAAACGTGGCTGAAAGTTTATCAAAATTACAGATAGAATTACTAATACGGCTTGGTAATTTGCAGGCACCATGAAAATCGGGATAAGGCCACACCAATTCAATTTCTTGGTTAACAGAGTTTTTTCTAATTCTAGCAAAAAAAAAATCATGAAAACAGAAGGCTGGGGTGAAAACTTGCACCTGACCCTGTTCACTCCCTGAAACTGTGAGCACCAAAGATTCTGTTTTAATGTTGTTTTTCCAATGTAGCATTTTTTTAAAATTTTTTCTTATTCTGTTAACCAAGAAAATAAATTGGTGTGGCCTAACCTAAATCAGAAAAAGTCTGAATGCAAATGACTTCTAAAATATCATTGTCAACTAATATACTAATCTTAAATCCTGGGATTTCTACAGCTTTCTCTGGTCTAACTCTAAGGTGGTAGAATATATGGAAGAGCGAAACATTTGAAATTCAAAACTTACTTAGTATTCAACACCTATCTTTATAGCTACCAGGGCCATACAAGCTATCACTATTCAATCTACACCCTGCCGAGAATACGGGGAGATGTACTTCAATTCCGCAGGGGGCACGGGTCAAGGGCAATCCGTTTCATTTTGCGGCTGATGTATTCTGTACTTGACTTCTGGGCACGGTTTAAATTCAAGGCCACAGCAAGTAAATTTTATGGATGACATCTTCTAGAGACCCCAAATTTAGTGTGCGCGGATGAAAAAAAAACAAGGTGGGTAAAAAAACAAGATACCATAAAGCATGTAAGAAGATTTGAAGCGGTAAAATATGGTATCACAACCAAGACGTCTTTTAATTTTATTCCTGTATTCAATAAAATAGTAAGCAACACTGGTGCCAGTATTAAAATCATTTATAGGTCCGGGTTTGTACAGCACATCAACATTAGGCCACACCAATTTAATTTCTAGGTTAACAGATTTTTTTTTTATTTTAGCAAAAAAAATCACGAAAACAGAAGGCTGGGGTAAAAACTTGCACCTGACCCTGAAACTGTGTGCACCAAAGTACAAACTTTCCTCTGAGATTCTGTTTTCATGTTCATTTTCCAATTATAGCATTTTTTTCAAAATCCCTTTAACCAAGAAATAAAATTGGTGTGGCCTTAGAGAAAGGATGCTTACCTGTGCAATTGCCTTTTTACATTATCTAGGACGTTCTTTGCGATAGACATAGAACAGACAAACGTTTGCGACATGTTGTCCCATTTTCGGTATGTATTCTTGTTGCAATTCTTGTTCTTTCATTTCGAAATCAGATGAAAATCAAAGTGCACGCTGATGTTGTCCATCAAATTTACTTGCTGTGGCTTAATAAATATATCATCATGTCACTCCAACCAGCCCTGGAGTGGAGATAAGCCTTGGAGAAGGGAAGATGATGGGGTAGGGATGGGGGAGGAATTTAGATAAGGAGGATTTACGTGAGGAGTCACTTTGATTACAAGGGAAGGAACCTGCAATATAAATGTATTTTAGCAAAAAGGACAAGTGAAATAGATGAAAGATATGTGGCAAATACAGGGTAAAATAATTCTTGAAGAGTAAAAATTCAATTTTGTTTTCTGTATCTATACGATTCATCTTTGCTGCTTCCTGGATATCTTTTTTATCTCTTTTAATTTGTATTTGCACATTTTTGTGTGTTTGATTATTTGTATTTTGTGCCATAGCCCGTATATGTGAGCTTTATTTGTTGGTTTTCTTTTACCAAGGTAGCCTGCTCAGTGGCTCAGCACTTGATACACATTTGATTTTGAGAAGTAATAAAAAGAATGATTTAGACAAAAAATTGTACGTATGGTCTACGTTTGAAGCCTTGTACATTTGTACGTATGACATTGCAGGTAACATTTCTAGAAAAAAAAACAATTGTATGTACATTTAAATGCTGCTCCACCCTCAGTGAAGTTAAACGGTACCCCTTTGGTCAACGTTCCAGGGAAACAAGACATCTTCTGACCGTCCCCCGCAAAACGACGGCATCTAATTTACTTGTTTTCTTGACGTCCTGACCCCCTGCTAGCTTAGAGCCAAAATGAATGTCACACTTGTCCAACATAAGTTTCACCCTGATACAAGTCATCACCTGATTGATAAGGGTGCCATCCTTCCTCCTTACTGTCGACGTGGAGAGCTTCCGCAAGTCGTGTTTGAGCGCGAGAACAAATCGCTTCTGCAGCAGTCCGCGGTCACGCAGGACATTTGCTACACGGACGAGTTGAGACATGGCGCCGCTCAGTCAAAACTAAATCTGAAAAACACATGAAAAATGGTCATCATTCTGCTACATAATATACTATATTTTCTCCAAGAAGTATGCAATTTTTAAAACTTCTAAAACTGCTAAAATCCAAAAGGTATCACAAGTCATTGCCTAAGTTGGGGTGCACATGAGGCAAAACTATATCTGAAAAACACAGGAAAAAATGGTTAGTGTTTCTAGTATGTCTTCTTTAATTAAACGTAGCTCATTAATTATGCAAACAATGTTTTGATTAGCTGTCACTCTGTGGTGAACGTGACTAGCAAATGTAACAATTCATTAATAATCCTTATCAAGTAAGCTAGGAAAGCATTAAGCACAAACAAGACAAAATTGATATCAGTTTATCCACAGCTCTTCTTGAAATGTACCCTTTTAGAAATTATCTGTATCAAATCACAGAAACCGTTATACTACCTCTGACATATCTACTGTATGAAATTAACTATGGATATATAGTACATGACCACTAGTACATGTACCATCAAATCAGGACTTTAACCAAAAACATCATTACATGTACTACTACTAGTACCTGTATCACCCACACAGATGAACAAAAAACTTCATAGCCTAAGGTACAAGTATGCACAATACTAGCATTATGGTATTTGTAATGTAAAGAAAAAGTAGGAGATGTTTCTAAGTGAATTAGCATGGCAGACACGTATCCCATCTTAGCCCAATCAGTTCCAATCGATTTAATACATGTAACTGCGGGTAAGTTACTAGCGGAAGGCAGCCATTGTGTCGTCTGTAGAACCTTCTGACGTCAAACCACCGGCTTTATCCCCGCTGTACGATTAAATCGACTCAGTCAGCTAATAGAATAGAAATTCCCGCGGGACATAATGGTGAAGGTATTTATGAGAGGAAGCCTTTATTTTGGTACAAAACACCGGGGAGGGTTGAATGTCTGGGTACATTAGACCATGGGAAAATCATAGAACGGCCACATCATCTCGACTATATGGAGACGATCATATGGAGAAAACAAAGCTAAAAGATGCAAGTCTATAATAAAACAATTTGTATAAGGTATACTGCGATTATTTTCATACTTAATTTTTATGACGTTTTGATACAGTCTCAAATTCATACATTCTAATACATGATACACATGTATATGTCCTTCTAATAATGAATCTTAGTACAGTAACCTTACATGCAAAGGACTAAAGTCTGCGTAGCAATACTTTCTTCTTTTATTTCAAACTCAGAAGGCTAAGTTAGCAGCTAAACAAACGTTATGTTACAATCATTGGCCCCAAAAAAAGCCGAATACAGATTGCATCCTAGAAAAGGAAACCACACACTTGGTCGTAAATAAATTGAAGTGTTTATATTGTACTGCTTACACAGAATGATTTACCACAAATATGAATTAATTATGGGATTTCTAATGAGCTCTCTATTAATAATAACCTCAACACAAGAGATGACTGGAATATATAATTATGTACACAGAATTTCGAGCGCACTGAAAAATTCATCATGTATACATCCTGCATCTGAAGAATACACCGTAGTACAACTGTTAGAACATATACATGTAGTTAATATATACTCACACATAAGCTACAACATTGTCACCTTACAATAAAAAAGAGATACGTATACAATCCTACCAGTCGTGTTGAAGTCTCTTCCCGTTCTAACATACAAATTATTCGTACACAGCTTCAATACAGTATTTTGTACTTGGCAGGTGGTGAGGGTATGTATGGGGGTTATCAGTGCTTGGATCCTGAAGAGATTTAATTTTCAAGGCACGGTAATTTTGCAATTGTATTTGTACGGCACAGTATTTTCTTCAACCATTGACAAGAAGTAGGTGCATTTATATCTAGTTTGAGTACTAATAAAAAATCAAATGGTGAAAGACTAAGATAAACTATGAACAGTGTAGCTGATGCCCAATCTCACTGTTTCTATTTGTTTCAGTGGTATACTGCTAACATGCTTTTTTCATGTGGCGACATCTAGCATTTCAAATACAAAGTGCACCTATGCCTACTTACATCTGTTACAGTATCCCAGACTTCAGCAGAAATTTTAATTTCTCTCTTTCATTTGGAAGTAACAGATCTTTTCTTTTTCCATTTTGAGGTTACCAACTTCAACTTGCTGAAGACTTTTGTAGCCTATATACCGACTGTAAGGTTTGGACCATCGCACACTGGGGCATGCCCCCTACTCTTTTTCGAATGGTGTGGTGGGTTCTTTAAAGTGCGTGGGGTGTGGCTCTCCCCAAACACGGGACCTACATTAATATTTAACGTCCTATCCGAGGGACGTCCCTAACCTAGGCCAGGTACTCATTTTCACCTGAGTGAAGTGAGGAAAGTCATGTTAAGTGCCTTTCCCAAGGGCACAAGATCGGTGACACGACCAAATTTGAACCCTGGGTTCTGGGCCAAACACGCTTCCGTTACGCCACACGACCCCACATAGATATAGACGATTATTCAGAAAGATTCAACACATCATATCATATATTTGCTACAATGCCAGTGGCGCAACATTACGATAGCTTGCATAAATCACATCACATCTGGTAGCATACAATGTACATCACTCCCTCAAAATCACCAGGGTGCATAGGGGCACAACAGCTGCAAAATGGAGATAGCAGAATGATCTTGCCTAGTATTACCCAATTCCCAGTATCACCCTAAAATACACTATCAATAGAAGTGTAATACTTCCGGAAAGACTGCAATTGGCTAATACCTAGCATCGAGGGATATTACAATCCTTACCGGTAAATCAGTTTAACTATACTTTATAATATTTCATCCTGTAGTGCCCAGTCTATAACCATGCACTTGGAAGGGTCAATGTGGAAAATAGCTGAGGGGTGGAGGAATGTGCTGATAGTGGTGAGCCTTGAAGTGGACATAAATTGATGGCTATTGGACAATTTAGGGTAAAACATGAAAGGCAACATTTGCAAGCAAATACAGTATATTTCACTCCATTCACCTTTACTCCTACGGTATGGAGTGAAATATAAATATGCTATCAGCAATGTGTATTTATATCTGTCCACGGATAGGCTTTAGCAGTTAGGGTGAACAAACACAAAATGAACAAACAGAATTTCCTCGGTTTTAGTTTACAACTGGAAAATTAAGTGTTTGAACCAGTACTGTTTAATGCATATGGATTATGATTCTGCGCATTACCATATAAAATATAAATCAAGTGCACAAATGACATTTTTTAGTTTTTACTGAAGATCTAAGTTTAAAATTTAATCTTAATTCACAGATGAAAGTGGTGTTCTGATCAGTATAAGGGTGTAAAAAATTCCTTGTCCCCTAATTATAGGTTGGCCTCTTGATTTGTCTTAGGCATAGTTGTCTGTTAAATGGGGTATGCACAATGGATTCTCCATTACCTACACATGTACTATATAATTAGAAAGGGTGGAACAGATCTTCACCTGCATGATTTGCTTGTCTGTGATTCTGTGTACGAGAACTGAAAATAGAAATTTTGTGAAATCAAAAAGATTTCTTAATAAATACCCAACGATCCAACTACTGGAAATCCATTTAAGTTTTAAGACTCTTAATTCTGTAGCATAGTGAGTTTTCAGTTGAAACATTAGGAGCAATACGGTAGAAATGCTGGTGCCTGTTCAATGAGTTCAGTGTACTAAAAGTGACCATGAACATAGAAAATACTGCAAATATTTCACAATCTACAGTATAAAATGGTCGTCACGCAACATTAGATCAGTCCATTATTGCTGAACATGTGTCCAAAGTTCTCTGTATGACCTCTTATTCAAATGAACTTATGGTTGCACTCAATTTATCGAGACGTTTAAGGACAAAGGGTTCAATGTCCAAGTCACCAATGTTGTCATACTGTCTGACCCACCTGTCAATCAAATAAAATGGGAGGGACCTGGGGATAACAAAATTAAAGTCTGGTCCAATAAAGAACACATTTAACCTTCTCCCTGCTGCCTAACTCTGTAACCAATAGGGAATTGGGTGCCAAACGGCTACATCAGTGTGCTAAAGGTTAGAACAATTCATGTGAAGTTTAAATACTCTATGATATAAGCTAACATTTCTAAACAATGGATGTTTTCGTACTTGTTTCAAATAAACATTAGCGCTATACTCAAATTGGTTTTGCCATTGTCTCAGAGATCTTATAACAATTCCTTATCTCTTTAATGATGCATGTTACACAGACTGTGGTCCAAACTGTGTGACATGCTAACAAACGGCGCCACATGTTTGCCCTTTATACCACATTTACTCAAATTACCATGTACCACTTGTGATTTTGCACCTGTTCCACTACAATCCAGAACCTGGCTACATGCTTCAACCAACAACAACAGTCCAATTTTAGCCTAGGATTTAACAAGATCTTGTAGTCTTTGATTTACTGTAAATGCCTTTGAATTCACTGTGATTTAATCCATGGTAAAGAGAAATTGAGGGTTTGTGCTGGTTTTTAGTCCACTGCGAACCGAAGACAAACAAAAGCATGTTTGCAGTGGTTTTAAGTTCACAACAACCGTGAATATTAAACCACCGCAAACTAAACTGCATTTACAGTCAGTAGTAATCTGTGCTGCCGGACTGTAGTTGCTGAGTCAACTGAAGATTAGGTTGTAATGAGTGCTGTGTTAATATTTGTTCTTTGCTCTCCAGGGCACTAACATACAACACACTATCTTTAGCTTTAATAGATGTAAGATGTAAGCTGTAAGACTATATACCAAGTTGTGTTTTTAAACATACCTACAACTACACATCATGTACAGATAAGGTTTGAAATCACTGAACCATACCTGTATTATAGGACGCTGGGTTCACGTGCCACTTAAGCAAAGCTAACAACAGTCACACGTGTATGGTACAGACACTCACAGGTAAATATGATGATGCAATAGCAGGGAAAGGTCCAGACCCTTGGGCGATGTTGAACGGGGGCCAACTTGTAGGAACACATGCTGGAATGGTTTTAGACTTCAGAACATAACAGGAAATAGCTTGGAATGATCAGTACCACATGGTAGGGAAAGTTCTAAATAATGTACAGTGTTGCTGACTTGTATGTTATCAATACAGTATTACAATAGTTAATAAAAAGGGAAAGTCCACTGCCATATCTTGTGCTATTCTAAGTTACATATCTGGAAAGCGGAGACCAACATTAACAGTGGGTACAACGCTCGGGCAAAAATGCAATGCAGGGTAAAACATTCTTTTGCAAACATTTTGAAAAAAATTACCCTTGGATTTTAAATGATGAAAATATTGACAGCTCAAGTTAGCTTACAGATATCAAATGCTGTGGAAATAATAACCAGGCATACTTATCTTTCTACGAGAACTTAGTAAGCATTGTTAGAAAAAAAGCATCTGTAGCAAAGGGAAGTACAGTGGGGCAAAGCACATTTAAATAATTTGGGGGTGTGACCATTCAAACCCCCAAGGAATCTACCATTGCAAATTACTGAACAGTAGCGCACCCCACAAAATCCCTTGACAAAACAACCTCTTACCTTCGATATCAGCTCCAAATCTCTCCGGGGACGTTAACATAAATACTCCTAAAATACGTGTCTCCAAAATGCCCAGCTGATATGTATATACTAGTACTCACGGCTAGAGTAGAGCTAGAGTTCAGTGCGAGTACAAGCTTCTGCTATAAATGGCGTAAAACCGGCTCACACCACCCATTTGTTTACACAGTTGGACAATTCCATCTCCTACGACCTTTGGCATGGACTGTCATAAAACTTCAGAATACATTTCTTTTAATACGGGCTTAGAGAGTAAAGCACTTATCATGTTGCCACGTTTTGTGTCAAAGTTGAGTTAATTCGATCAATAAAATGTGTCAAATGCATGTAGCAAATATTTCACGAATCACGATCGATTTATAATGTGCACGATACAAGATTAAACATGATAAGGAAAGTAAATCAGATTAAAGTAATTATTCCAGATTAATTCATGAGGAAGCATTCTCTTTATACAAAAGAATAGCTAAGTCAGCATGTTGCATGTGTTGTTTTGATTGATGAGGGCACAGCATGCCACAACGCTTCTACTTCTTTGCTTCTAAAGCAACTAAAACCTTACATTTTCTAGAAAAAAAATCATGCAAAGTTAATGAAAATGTAATCACAAACATATCGGTTCTTTCCTACCTATGAGGCGTGGAAGACAAAGTCCAAAAGTGAAGGAATGCAGCCTGGAGCAAACAAATTTCCTAATTTCAAAAGATTGCCGCCATCTTGCTGGATGGTGAAATTTGCATATGACCTCAGTGACCTAGCCGAAGGCTACTTTTACTTTTCCACCTTTTTAACATCAAAACCAAAAACTATACTTAAAATTTTATACTTGGATAAAAAATTGTTCTTATAATACTGCTAAGATATGAAATTGATAACAGTTTACATAAAATTATAGTTTCTAAAATCGTTTTCCCAGCATCCTGGTCAAGAAATTTTGTAGGTCACCACTGTAAACAAAAAATGTGCCTTCTCATTTTTCCAGCAGAAAATGATATACGTATAGCAATATTGCTAAATTTTGATAGAAATATAATATAAGTACAGATTGGATTTTATGCTCGATCTTTTAAATCGTTACAAATCACAAAAGTTGTAAGATACCGGGAACTTGGTCAAATATTCAGGCACCAAAATCTTTGGTGACACTTGCAGAGAAAAAGATGGCGGGCGACTGTCGAAAAAGAATTTGAATTTTTTGGCTTGCAAATATTGTCCATTTTCTCTCTTGTACTTGACTTTCAAGGATAGATTACGTAAAACTAGGCAACGGGAAAATGATAATGCAAGAGCCAGTTCAGGTAAGGGTGTTTTGATGTCTAAATCGGCTGATTTTACTGTGTTCCGGTACTGTCAAGTTTCGGGCGCTTGTTTGTATTTTTCTAGCTGTCAGTGCAGAAATTTCGCTCGGACATACGAAGTTGTCTGTACAGATATTTTCTCTGATACTTAAACGGACTGTATCCATAGTACGTTTCCACGCGATATGTTTTATATAACCAGACCAAAGAAACGCCGATGTGTTGCGATATGTAAGAACAAAACATGCAAATTTTTTCCAGCTGTCGAAAAACGGAGGGGCCCAACTGTTGCTGCTTGTTCACACAAACTGAAACGTTTACATTTTTTAAACATCTCGAGATCTTTGCTATCTAAGGTCTTGAACAAATCATAGGATTACAAACACGTGTAATTGTACCGAATCAAGATATTTTAGAGTATAGATAAGTACCATTATTCATGTAACAGTCGATCTGATTGGGAACAGTAGTTTGGATACAAAGGTTAACGTTGTCATCAGCAGGCATTATTTATAAGAAGAAGAATGAGAAGTTAAACCTGAATGTTTTGAATCGGCCCTTCTTTTTCTCTTTGTAAAAAGTTTATGTTGAAACTGAAAAGGATCTAGTGGTCACAAACCAGTTTATTTAGCTCACTCACTGAAGCGCCAGTGCCAAAGAGCTATTCTTCCACCGTTTGGGACAAAGGAGACAAAATGCTACGTTCAACATTTAAAGGTTTATTGCGCTGGAGAAATTCCCCCAGGCCTAGCTCTTTTTGACAAGTTCAATTAACAGATATAGGTCCCGCCCTAGGGACTGCGATCCTTCCCAGTAGCATGCTTGTTGGGTGAGTGACAACAGCCGGGATTTGAACTCCCAACCTTTCGATCCAGAGGCAGAGTCGCTAACTACTGGACTATACACGATACTGACACATCTTTGTTGTATCTTCTACAAGAAAAAATAGCAGAGATCACATGTTCCGTTGTTCATCATATACAAAATTGGTCTTATCACATTATATTTTCTGTACTTCAGGCGGCCATATGGCATTCCTTGAACCACTACGCTTTTGCAGACGCCATCTTCCTCGCAGAACGATTGTACTCAGAAGGTGAGGAGCACATGATTCTCAAGTTGAAGAAAAACACATGTACAGAGAAAAAGTGTTTTATGAAAGGGCAATGGTGAAGTGTGTTGTTCTTTATCCAGCTGTTACTAAGTGTTAGATTCTTAACTGTATAATGGTAAATGATTTAATTGATGAATTCCAGTTTTGAATTAATCATGATGGTACCCAGTACACTATGTTTAAGGTAATCACAGAGTTGTTTGTTGTTTTGAAGTGAAAGTACAAAATAGTTTTGAGAGTGAAATATGACTGTAGATCATTGATTCTTTTTCTTACGCTGCCTGCAGTTGGTTCAGATGAAGCCTTGTTCCTGTTGGCCACCTGCTACTACCGATCAGGGAAGCCGTACCGAACATACATGTTGCTCCAGTCCAGAGGATGCCCCACTCCCCAGTGCAAGTTTCTGTATGCAAAGTGTTGCATAGATCTGGAAAAGTGAGCCATGATATTGAACTGTCGATTTTTAGTCTTAAGCGTTGGTAAATTTGTAAGTCTGTGATCAAAACAAAAGAGATATCTAAAATAATTTTTTTGCTCGTTTCTAGTGTTTGCATGATTGACTTACCCAGTATTGCATAGATCTGGAAAAGTGAGCCATGATATTGTAAATCTTTTTTCATCTGTTGTTTTTTAGTATTAAGTGTTGGTAAATTTGTAACTCTTTGATCAAAAGAGATATCTAAAATGTTTTTCATACTCATTTCTAATTTTGCATAATCAATGTAACATTTTGTTTAGGTATGCAGAGGGAGAGTCTACTTTTATGGGAGGGGCGATCGGCAAGCAGCGTTCTTATGAAGAATTGGTGACGGAATTTGGAGACGCAGGATGTTTCTCCATGCAACTTCTGGGGAAGATATTTGCGTAAGACATCAGTCGTTCTTTTAGTATCCTTCTTAATGGGAACAATGTATATTGCTAAACTGTATTCGAATCAGGCTTTTAGCTAGGCATGCGTCCATGCATCATTTGGACGCATGATACTAAAATAACAAGGAAATGATTCAAATTACATCCCCCTTCAGTACTTGGTATCCTCCTGTTTACAATTGCAAACGTTTATGCATTTGAGGATGTATATGTCAAACACATTTGTACTGTTTGTCTAAGATACCTTATTGTTTCTAACCATTGCAGTAAGAGTGAAAGGAATAAGAGAGCCAGTGACTGTTACAGACAGAGCTTGAAGCACAACCCTTTCCTTTGGTCCAGCTACCAGGCTCTGTGTGACATTGGTAAGTACACATACCATAGCTTTGAGTTTGGGATTGTTGCAGTAGTGCCTCCTGCCAGCTTCCTATGTTACTACAGCGGAACCTGTATGTTTGTGTGTTTGTATTCGGGTAGCATAACTCAAGAAGCTGTGGCATGGATGGATCCTCATGAAATCTGGTAGGCGCCGGAAAAACGAAGTTTGTTGATGGGCCCTCTAGTAGCTACCTACGGTACTGCAGCAGAACTTCAAAGTTTGAGGTCTAAACTCTAATCTACTGGAATCACTAGGATCATGATATTTGAGTGGTGTAGGTTTTGGGCCCCCTAGTGGCTTGTTTGGAACTTCAAGGGTCAATTTTGTTGCAGGCTTTGTACTAGTAAATGTATATGCTATTCTACTGATGGTTGTTATGAGGACATGTTTACAAAATGTTGTTACCATGACAACTGTTTGTTCCTCAGGAGAGAAGCCCGACCCAGACGAAGTGTTTCAGCTGACCAACCTGCAGAACTTCAGCTCTTGCCAGTCTTCCTTACCTCCCCCCGCCCTCACCCCCCAGCAGGGGGGCACCTCCGAAATCACCCCACCCCTACAGGACAGCGCTAAGGTTAGCACAGTATTTTGCTGTTTCTTTTTTAAAAACAATTCGTATTGCATTTCAAATAAACAATACGTAAATGAACAAAGAGAAAAAACAAGAACTGATACAAATGTAAAACACAGATCTGAAGATATTTACCGTTTCTTAGTATTCAAGGCAGGTCAAATTGAAGAGTAATGTTTGAGAGAAATCAAAAGGCTTTACCTAAGTTTAAGGCCTAGGAAGAAAGCTGTGTTTCAGGTTACAAAACCAACCCTAGGAAAAAAACTGCCTTTTTTTGGGTTGATAAGGAACATAAGTTTTTCCATCTAACAGCTGAATGGTGAAAATGTTGTAGAATTGTCTTCCGACATGCTCTCCTCATATCTCTTGAAATAGAAAACTGATAGAAACAAAAACACCATTCAGATACAAACTAGATGCCCTTTTTGTTGATACACAGCTTGTTTGTAGAAGCCCCGGGTTCGATACCGGCTGTGTCGCTCACCCGACATGCACGCTACCAGAAAGGGTTGCAGTCCTTAGGACAAGACGTTAAGCCGTGGTCCACTGTTCATTGTGCTTGTTGAAAAGAGCTAGGGGAATTTCCCTGGTACAATGAACCTGTAGATACTGTACATAGCGTCTGTCTTCTCTGTCACGACCAGTGGAAGATTAGAACTGGTTTGAGATCACTTTCCTTTTCCTTTCCTTACATATGTTTCAATATGTTAAATCACTACAGTTTCCATCCCTGCAGTCCCCGATGGTAAAGCTGCAGACCCCCACCCCTACCAGCTCCACGTCCGTGGGGTTGGACATGTCGACAGGATCCCCCCAGCCCCTGGTGCAGAGAGTCCGGGGGAGGGCGGGGAGGAGCCTCCTCGGAGGGCCGGCGGCCCTCAGCCCCCTCACACCCAGGTAAGGGCTGAAATAGCCATGTGAGAAAGCAGTACAACCAGGGCTTTAAATACTGGGTGCATGTGCACCTTTGTGCACCCAAAATCGCACTAATTTCTGATGTTGGGTTTACCAGTGCACCTACATGTAGATATTTTTGTACGCTATAGGGTAAAGCAAACAGAATATTCTTGAATTGTAAATTTCAGAAAAAGTAATATAACCTTTTCTTGTACAGTACTTTATTTGATGTATTACTTGTTTGAATTTTTTAAGTTACAGTAGCTATAGAATTACAGATTGAATAGAGGCAGTAGCTTTAAACTTTGTGATTATTTCTTGCTGACATTCAACTTTATTTTATGTGATGCACCTAAAATTCTTTCTGTGCACCTAATTTTTTGGCTGGGTGCACCTATTTCAGGAGATTAGTAAGGATTGTTGCATGTAGATTTGTTTAAAAAAAAACATGTATCAAAGCAGTTTTGATGATCTGATGAGTCACACATATGAAATTGCAGTCAGTATAACAGAAAAATTTTAAAAAAAAACGTCGCTAACATTATTTGCTTTTAAAGTTTGTAATAATGAACATGTATGCTTACACTTTGTATTTGTGACTGTTTCAGTTTTGGAGTTCTGCCTTTAGACACCCCTAGCCCAGAAGTGTTTAGCACTGGTTCCTGCACCTTTGTGACTCCCTCACCCACCACGCTAGAGTGCTCACACCTGGACACCAGGGCTCCCAGCAAGAAGGTATGTTCACCAAATATGGTCAAATCTGTTCTAGGTCTGCCAAATATGGACATTTCTGTTCTGAGTGTGCCAAATATGGGCATTTCTGTTCTAGGTGTGCCAAATATGATCATTTCTGTTCTAGGTATGCCAAATACGGGCATTTCTGTTCTGAGTGTCCCAAATATGGTCATTTCTGTTCTAGGTATGCCAAATATGGTCATATTTTCTTCTAGGTGTGCCAAATATGGTCATTCACTGTTCCAAATGTGGTCATATTCAGCTCTGTGAGGGTCACAAATTATGATATGAGTATTGTCTTGTCATGCAATGTTGTGACATAGGAACTTTCATAACAGTTTCCAGAACTCATGGAAATTCTATTAATAGTATTATGAAGAATGAAATTAAGTCTACATCCGTTTTTACTTGTTAATGAGTAATAGATTAATCATCTTTCTTATTGTTTTATCAAATAGGTTGTAACGAGAAGAAACTACCCGTCCCAGACAAAACCTGCGGTGTTCAGTCAGACAGGCAACAGTGGCAATGTCAAGGAGTCCAACACGTTAAACACGCCCAGTCCTAGTCCTAGGTTGGTAGTCTTTTTTATTTTGAATCTTCTACAATGAGTGGGTAAGCCATTTGTATCTGAGTCTTCACTCTTCTCTCAGTCTTCAGTAAAGAATGATGTCGCTGTAGCTCAACTGGTAGCAACGTCACAGTTGAGCTCCTGGTTCCAATAAGTTGGTAACTGGGAGACAACAATTCATCCTGGGAAGGGCATCTCAGTTGGGGCTGCACCCGTTTTCCAGAAGGGACGTAAAATGGGGGTTGCGTGTTTTAAGGAGGTGCCGTAGCTCAAGTATGCTAACAACCCCTCCCTGTAAGAATATACCCTGGTACAGAAACAGTTAGGTAACTTGCTGCCCTATGTGCCACTATGCACTACAATGGTCTAAATGAACAAACAAAGTTCACTCATTATTTCTCTGTCCCTTCTCCCCCCATTTCTAGTGGTCCTCAGGTTCTTGTACAGACGACAGCCCAAGGTGTCCGCCGTAGCACTCGCCTCTTCACTGCCTCCAACTCCGTCAAGGTCAGTCAAGGTTATTTTGCCTTACTGCGTCTCCCCTTGCTGTTAGGTCAAACTGGGAAACTGGGATTTGCAGTACCTTGTCGTGTTGCCAGGGGGCACTTTTGACTTGTGTAAGAAAATCCCAAATATCTTTCATTGTTATACAGGAAAATTATAAGAATCAAAAGTAGGATTTGCAGTACCTTATCATGTTGCCAGGGGGCACTTCAGATTGGTAAATGAAAATACCACAACTCTTTCATTCTTATCTAGGAAAATAATAAGAAGCCAAAAACAAGATTTGCTGCTCCGAAAGCTCCCGCCAAGAAGACGAAGAGTCGTACAGGAAAGGGGACGTCGTCCCAGCCCACCATCACAGAGGGGTCGGAGATTATCAAACCAGAGAGCACAAGTACCACAGAGTCCAAACCCAGCCAGCTACAGGCCACATGGGCCCTCAATGTACAGAAAGCTGCTGCAGGTAAATGTTTTATTTCATTTTTTTAAAAAGTTGAGCTCCTGCATCGTGAATATTTTTGGCATAAATGAGGGGTGATAAGCACACCAAGAAGGCCAATAAGGCCAAGATATCAAAGAACAGGACTGGTAGGTACTTTATGGTGTACTGCTAAATTTATTGTCTATTGGAAAATTACAAATTGTACAAACCTGTGCAGGACAGGTGTAGTTGTCTCTGCATCCCTCGTTGTCAGGCAGACTTATGACTGTAGGGGTGGTCAGGCTTGATTACACCTACAGTCATAAGTCTGACTGACAACCGAGAGGATGCAGAAGACAATGGCACCACCTCTGGAGTTTTATTCTTCAGAAAATCTATGAAAGCTATCTGTGGTGTGTTCCAGTTTTTAAAAAGAGATCTTTCTGTTGTACAGTTGATATGTTTGGCCATTTCATCCCGTAAACGACAGTACCACAATTGTATTTTCAAATGTGTACCTTATTTCGCAGAGGGCCTTATGACATTGATGAGGGACCTAGGCCACGCCTACCTGGCGCTGAGCCACTACGACTGTCGGAAGGCGGTGTCGCTGTTCCAGCAGCTTCCTCAGCACCAGTACAACACAGGCTGGGTGCTGTCTCACATCGGCAGGGCATACTTCGAACTGGCAGAGTACCACAAGGCAAGTATGGTGAAAGTAACAGGCCTCGAAATTAACCATGTCCCGTGTCCCGAGGACAGTAGAATTTGGGTTCGGGACAATTCAACTTACCTTTCGGGACTATTTCGGGACAATCAGAAAATTCTGAGTCAGTCCCCGTCATGGAGGAACTCGATTCAGCGGAAGATTTTGCGGTAAAGATGTCCCCATTTCCATTGGAAAATGTTTATTAAATAGTTCCATCCGTAGTCAACCTGTTAAGTTGTGCCTAAAAACGCAAACAAATCAATGAAAACTCCCGCGATTTCGGCCATTTGGCGAAGAATGGAAACAAACACCGGCCATCTTGAAATTTTTAGCGAACTATCGCTAAATCTCGCAATAACACGCGAGAACGCCACAACGTCCTCTAACGAGACTTTGTGCAACTGCAGTTTCAAATGTCGATAGAGGGCCGATATTGCCCGATAATATGATAGATTAAATCCAGCATCGTGCTTTATTCTTTCTTGGGGCGAAATTAAGTACTTCTTTGTTATTTTTGCCATATTAGAAATTTTACTAAATTAGAAAAAGGTATTGATTTCTTAAAAACTTGTATATTGTATGTTGGAATTCTTCACTGGTTTAACTTTGAGAGCTTTTGTGTTTACTACTGACTGTATATAATTTTGCATGTATTATATTTTGCATGCAAAATGTTTGCCAACATGCAATTTTGTATGTAACTGAAAAAAAAATTGTAACAAACATATGCCATGGCTTTAGTTCAGGTTCAGACTTGAATATAGGTTCTAAGCTGAACATGAACCTCTGGAACTTAATCCAGACCCCCCACTAAGTTCACATCTTTGGCCCTGGTTGGGACACTTCGGGACACTTTCGGGACAGTTGAAATCCACTTTGGGGACAATTCAGGGACAATAGGGAAAAAGTTAATTTCGAGGCCTGAGTCATTTTATCACAGCATAGGTGTCAGGTACAAAAGTCTAACTTTACATGGCCCAAGTTGTGTGGAGAGTGCCAAAGACATTGCCACAGTAAGGGTTCTGGCATCCTCCCTTTTTGAAAGACACTATTTCCTTCATTTTGAGGGACAAATTTTGTGAAGTAAAGTTTTCCCTCAGTTTTTGCTGTTAAAATGGTAATTTTTCGAACAAAACAATCATGAAGGGTCACAAGGTTCTCACAAGAAAGAAACACTCCTACATGTATGTAGTTTGAAAGATAGCATAGGGGCCCAAATCACAGCGTAGGGGGTCAAAATGCTCAGACTATACTAACATTGATAAATTCCCATGGAACATGAAAGGGCTCACTTCGAGTAAGGGGCATCAACTCTTTATGAACTATAACTTCCTTTGTCAGATATGTATGAATTTCTATTTCTCTCCATGCAGACACGTGTTTGAGTGTAAATTTTGTGATCCACATGTCTATATACAGGCAGAGAAGGCGTTCAAAGAGGTTCGTAAGCTTGAGCCCCACAGGGTGGAGGGGATGGAGCTGTACTCCACCGCACTGTGGCACCTACAGAAGGACGTCCTGCTGTCGTCGCTCGCACAGGAGCTCTCCGACATGGACCGCGACTCCGCACAGGTACGCCAGGTCAAAGTTCAGGGGTGTAACCCCTGACCTATCGTCCATAGATGGTCTGTTTCCATATGTACACTTAAGGGGAGAAAAGATAGAAAAAGACCATCAATTGAATTTCTTAGATTCTGGGTTTTTTGAGTTGTAGCACAAATTTTCACCGAGCACATTCGTAGAGCATGTTAGAATATTCCTTTGGTAGTTTCCACATTCGTGATTATCACTGAAAAGAGCAAGAATCTGTAAACGAAGTTGGTAATATTTTGTTTGCCCCCCTCCCTCTTACAGTCTTGGTGTGCGGTTGGAAACTGTTTCTCCCTCCAAAGAGAACACGACACGGCCATCAAGTTCTTCCAGCGAGCCATACAGGTGGAGCCAAACTTCGCCTACGCCTACACCCTGCTGGGCCACGAGTACGTCCTGAACGAGGAGCTCGACAAGGCCATGTCGTGTTTCAGGAACGCCATCCGGACAGACCCCAGACACTACAACGCATGGTGAGTTAGTTCCCTGTGTTATAGCATTACCTTAGGCCTTATATTAGCATTACCTTAGATGTTATAGCATAACTGAAACATATACATGGTGAGTTAGTTCTCTGTGTTATAGCATTACCTTAGGCCTTATATTAGCATTACCTTAGATGTTATAGCATAACTGAAACATATACATGGTGAGTTAGTTCTCTGTGTTATAGCATTACCTTAGGCCTTATATTAGCATTACCTTAGATGTCATAGCATAACTGAAACATGTACATGGTGAGTTAGTTCTCTGTGATATAGCATTACCTTAGGCCTTATAATAGCATTACCTTAGATGTTATAGCATAACAGAAACATGTACATGGTGAGTTAGTTCCCTGTGATATAGCATAAGGGAAACAGATACCCACTCATATTGAGGGGGCACAGCCTAGTTAATTTTGGGTTTAAATTGGAGGCTGCCCACCCTCAAGTCTAGGTACCGTCTCTTCCAGGGAATTACTCTGAAGCAAAGTAACTGTGTATATGGTGAAAGGATATCCCTTCGGCTACAACCTAGTTCAAGACCATTTGTTTCTTCAGCATTTCTAATTTTGGTAAATCTGTGGGACACAACATTATTTTCATGTTAAGAATTATACACAAAATTTTGGATTTTCGTGTAGGATAACACCGTTGAAAAAAGACTACTTTTTTGATCTGTTGTAGGTATGGAGTTGGGATGATCTACTACAAGCAGGAGAAGTTCAGTCTGGCTGAGATCCACTTCAGGAAAGCGCTGGCCATCAACCCCTTCAGCTCTGTCCTACTCTGTCACATCGGAGTGGTGAGTCCTTTACAAACTTAAAACATCCTTTTTTTATTTACGGCTTTTTCTATTGAGAATTATTTACGGCTCAACCAACTATGGTAGACTTTGGCATCAGCCCCTTCAGCTCTGTGACGTCCTACTCTGCCACATCGGAGTGGTGAGTTCTCTATATACTCTATAAAATTATACATCCTAAAAATCCAACGTAAAAGCGTCAAGCTTCATCCTCAGTCTGAGGTTTGACCGTTAAAAATTTTGCTTGTAAACAGTACTAAATACTATTTAAGCTCTAATACCGGATAAATTACGGAGATCATTTCCGGAAATAATCTCCATGATTTATCCCGTAGTAGGGTTTTTAGAAATTGTATATTAGTATTGTTTTCCTGGATGTATAACCTTCATCAGTGTTACTTACAGTAGTACATTTTTGTTGCAGGTCCAACATGCCCTCCAGAAGTCAGACAGTGCCCTCCAGACCCTGAACAAGGCCATCACAGCCGACCCAAAGAACCCCCTCTGTAAATTCCACAAGGCCTCCATCCTCTTTGCTACAGAAAGATACAAGGTACATGTACAACAACACTTCATCCTTCAACTGTAGTGGAAGGCACATTCAGCTTAACAAAAGTTTGTTTTTCACACACACATGCAGGAAAGTAGCCTAATATTGCTTTACGAAGCATTGGCTTTCTATGTGCAATTTTTTGGTGCTACTACGTGTATGCCATGGTTTTCAGTACAAACCATAAACTTTTGCAAATTGAAGGTAAGAGAAAATTTTGCTGACTTGCCATTCTGTTTCTATTTCAGGATGCATTGAAAGAACTGGAAGAGTTGAAACAAATTGTACCTAAGGAATCCTTAGTATACTTCCTTATGGGCAAGGTAAGGCTACAAAATTTCTATATTTGAGTTCATCACAGATAATGTGAAAGGGAGGGCAAAATAGGTGCCTAAGCACCTTATTCAATATCTTATGATATTGAATGATATTCAGTGGTGGCTATCTCATGTTTGGTAGCCTTAAGTTTGGTTAACATTGAACTAGAATTTGCCAGCACCACAGTTTTTTTATTCACATTGAGCAAAAGGGTTTTTGCTTGCAGTACTGAAAATAGTCTCTAGGTGGCACATCACACCTGTACAACATAGAGTTTTGGGATAAAACCTGGTTCTCCAGATCTTCCCTTTAGTCACTGACAAAAGACAGCGGATGCTGTCTGAAATGTCTGACCGTTTCAAAAGTTTATCCAGTTGCTTGAGTAACTGTCATTTGGCATATCTTTTTACCTGGATGTAAAACCTTCATCAATGTTGGAGGGGGAATGTATAGCAGACAAGTGCCAGTGGTGACATGAAAAGAAGAAAAAAAATATCCCACTGAATGACTTAAAACCTAAAGACTTTTGTTGTCACACCACCAGGTGTACAAGAAGCTAGGTCAGACCCACCTTGCTCTGATGAATTTCTCCTGGGCAATGGACCTGGATCCGAAGGGTGCCAACAACCAAATAAAGGAGGCGATAGACAAGAGGTACCTACCTGAAGATGATGACACAATGGACACAGAGGATGATATCACTCCAGACGATGCCGGTAGGTTTGTGAGTTACAAGATTCAGGGGTGGAGAGGGGGTGGAGCAGTTCATGAATTGTCATAAAAGCCTGTCTCTGATATGAATTGCAACCATGGGTTGTCATTTAAGAGAATGTACCTATCTAAAAGACTGTTAGACACAACAGTGGTGTCATGTTAGGTTAGGGTGTTTGGCCTGGGTATTTCAATCCCCTGACATGCCACCGATGTTGTGCCCTTAGGAAAGGCACTTAACACGACTTTCCTCACTCCACTCAGGTGTAAAAATGAGTACCTGACTTCGGTTGGGGGGTTAAAAGAAGGTGGAAGGAGAGGGTTTGGCTCCGCCTTCCAATACCATGCCCTAGACACAGTGGATAACAACCCACTGCCCCTACGGCCTCAAAAAGGCCATGTGACTACCTTAACCTACCTTTTACCTTAGACAAAATATCATCTAAAAGAACAACGGCTGTGTGGGCTACTTTTCAAATAGGAAGAGATGCATTTGTCAGTTGATATTACTAGTTCATTGCCTCAGTTTAGCTCCTTGTTCTGCTCATAAGTTACAACTGATTTTGTCCACTTTTCCAGGGGAGGATTCAGTAACAATCATGGACGAGCAGCCGTTAAACCTGGACTAATTCTGTCCACTTTTCCAGGGGAAGATTCAGTAACAATCATGGACGAGCAGCCGTTAGACCTGGACTAATTCTGTCCACTTTTCCAGGGGAAGATTCAGTAACAATCATGGACAAGCAGCCTTTAGACCTGGACTAATTCTGTCCACTTTTCCAGGGGAAGATTCAGTAACAATCATGGATGAGCAGCCGTTAGACCTGGACCTACAGGGGGAGGGGAGTCCGGGGGAGGTGGACACGAGTAACGAGGTGGACGCGGAAGACGTCCAACTACACGCCATGGAGAGCGACGAGAGCTTGTAGTAAACAACGGTGATGTGCAGCGATTTTGTAACGGTCAACGTGTCTTTCTTTCGGAACAGTTGACAATAAAGAGAGATCTTTTGTTGTTCCTAAGTCGTGTGATTTTTCGAAGTGGTAGCCATACCTGGGGCTCTATCAATGGAGAAGTAGAGACAAGTTTTTTTTTCACTCTTGGAGAAGTTCTAAAACTAGCTTCTCCATGATAAGGCCATACAACTTACAGTTTTGATTGTTTGGTTATCATTTTTGTCATCTTTTTTTGAGCAGGACAAAGCAACACCCACCTACATGTATTATGTACACAGATATTGAACAATTCTAAAGCAGTACTTTTCCTTTGCCCAAGTCACTCACATTACAGTATGCACATGTGCCTAGAACAGTAAACAGTAGTGTACCTTTTATTACTTGTTGCTGCAAGTTTTTCTGAGGAAATTTTACAAAAAACCGAGTGTAGTCCTTTAACTCTTGTTCATTAGTATGCTTGTGTATGATAGTAAACATTTCTGTTAGAATTATGAGGTAGGCAATTGCATTTTCTTCATAGGAAAAATGGAGGCTGTATTTGGGGTTTTCCGTGGTAGATGGTACTCAGATGTAACAATAGCATTCTTAAGTTGAATTATTATAACTGAATTATTTAATACAAGTTTGAGACATTGGAGTTTTCTGTATGTATGATAAAAATGCTTCAGGAATACGTTTTGTGATGAGTATATCAAGTATAGTAATTATTCATGCATGGAATGAATGTACATGACTATGTATGACAATTAAGACACTGGTGCCAACTTTGTAGTGACTACCTAAGTCAGATTTTTGTGTAGAATTCTGTATCATATGGATAAAGTTGTGGTGCATTTGGTGAATACCAATCAGTTGTTTCTTTAAATAGGCCATGTTGATTTGATTATATGGATGACATCTTATGGAAACCTCAAGACTGATGCGAGCGTGCGGAAAAAAAAAGTTTGGCAAAAAAGTTGCTGTCATAATGAAAACTATGTGGTCAGGAAGGTTGAACATATGACTAAACCAAGTATGGTATACCAAATGATAGATTCTTCATTTTTGTTCTTTCACATCTTCTTTTAGCCTGGGTGCCATCCTAGATTACTCCTGCATTCGCTACCCTAAAAAAAATCTGTTTTTTTTAGGGTAGTGAATGCAGGAGCTCCGGTATTAATCTAGGATGGCACCCAGGCTAATCTTCTTTGACTTTGGAATTGACTTTGGCATATTACAACATACAATGTGGGTATCTGTTTTCCAATATTTCTTTACAATTTAAGGCACATATTTCCTTGTATTGCCGCTGCTTTGTACGATTCACATTATGGTCGAAAACTTTCTTCATCTTATTTGGAAACGGGACGAAAATTGATGCGCTCGCTGGTATCATCCATATAATCAGATAATATATTAATTAAAAAGAGTTGGAAAATCCTCACAGAGATATACTTTGCCTCATGTTTTCCACCTCACTGCCGTTTTTGGCGATGCCTCTGGAAGTAGCCACATTGCGAATACATGTCTGTCTACGTGGACTGACGCCAGTGCCTGTACCCCAGACCCTGATGGTAGCACATGCCTTACAGTGAGAAAACAATGGCCAAAATGACTGTCAGCTTACATTTTACCTTAGATATAATAACTTTATTGCACAACAATTGTACAAGGTACAAAGTATGGCATACATTGCTGATCCGCCATGTACTTCAACGTCATTACATTACTTATAATGTGTGATTCTGTGTTCTTAGAGTTTCATGTTGGACAAGCAAAAAAGTACCATATGGAACAAAACATCTAAAGTCTAAAATACTTTACTTTGGTGTCTTATTTGATCTTTACATCTCAAGATATAGAGCTACAGTGGTACTGTCTTAAGCCAGAGAAAGAAAAACAGAAGTAGCAATTTTAACCATTCAGACATGTTGGTCCAGTTCTAACCGCTCTTTAAAATTCAGTGACATCATGGAATCCTGTGCACATTTCTAGGATGTGCACAGAAGTTGATGATGTCATATGCCAAGAGCCAGGATGTTTTGATGGGAAATGCTCTTTTTTTAAACGAAGAAAATTCCTTTACTTGAAAGTCCCCAAAATCATTTTTCTTTCATTTTTCTGAAGGTTCCGTCACCTCTAGTTCAACAAGAAATTATATCATAGCTGTAGAATAAACTTTTTTGTTTTTAGATTTTTTCCTAAGTCAACAATTGCTCATTTTGTAAACTTTAAGGTGATTAATGTACATACATTGAGATCAATATGTTGTACAGAGAACCATATGTGCTAAACATGTATAACAGGGACATAATATAAGAGTATTTGTATGTCATAGCTCTAATATTTTACAATTCAAACATGACATACAACCGAAATAAGATCAACACTTTTTGTATTTCATGCAACTATTAAGCAATCGGACAATGACTAATTTGTCGAAATTCATGGTGGTATTTTTTGTCAGAAAATGTGGTATTATATATATGTATGTGAGAAGTGTTCTTTCAGTCTTAGTTTGTAATGATGTATTTTTCTTTTGTAAGATCTGTGTTGTGTGGTAAAATGTATAACGGAAAGTAACAAGTTGTTGAACCATTAATGAAAGAGAAACTGAATTATCGAAGAAACTTCCAATCTTTTGTTTCCCAGCGTTCTTTGTGTGCCAATTGTTGGGAGTATTTCTTACCAACCGTTCTTCTTTTCTTTCCTATGTTATTTTATAATTATTATCTCAGAAATAAAAGGAATAATACAGAGCAATTTTGTACTGTGTTAAGTATGGCATGCAAGTGTTGCATAACATGTCAGGTCAATCAGAATGTTGTGTGGGTTTCAAAAGCAATTTTGAGGCAGTTTTGTACTGTGTTACAATGTAAGTATGGCATGCAAGTGGTACATAACATGTCAGGTCAATCAGAATGTTGTGTGGGTTTCAAAAGCAGTTTGAGGCAGTTTTGTACTGTGTTACAATGTAAGTATGGCATGCAAGTTGTACACAACATGTCAGGTCAATCAGAATATTGTGTGGGTTTCAAAAGCAGTTTGAGGCAGTTTTGTACTGTGTTCAGTATGGCATGCAAGTGGTACATAATACCACAAATATTGGTACATAATACGGCATAACAGATACATACAAATATTCCCCAGTGGAATGCCCTGCCTGGCACGGTTGTGATGGCTCTCACCGTTGAGTCATACCGTGCCAGGCTGGAGGCCTGCCCGCCTTAGCCTGGGACCTCCCCCCCCCCCCTACTTTTCCCCTCGCTGGGTTATCTGGTGGTAGTTGAAGTCATACTATAATATGCCAGCTCAAACAGAATGTTGTGTGGGTTTCAAAAGCAGTTTTGAGGCATATCTTCTGCTTGCCTGTCTTGTGGTTTGATATGATTATCAGGGTTCTATGTATCAACAACCAATGAAACGATAAATGTCTCAGAAAAAGTAAGAGGGGGGGGGGATTTAAATCGCTGGGGGGTTGTCTGCAAAAATACAGAGGGATATAAGATTCAGATACTTCGTTTGGAGTGCTTGCAAACTGTTAGCAAGCTTTAATAGTCGCATGTTTTGAACCTCATGGAACGGCCTTACATACTAGTATTGATAATCGATAAAGGTTCTTCTGTGGCGTGAATCAGTGTAGTAAGTTAGAGAGCCATGGAAAAATCGTGATCTTCTTTAAATCCTTATTGTAATCAACAGATCATGTCTACAATTTAAAGGCCCTAGCGACTGCGCTCTCATTTCAGTTGGCTCCATTACCACACACGTCTTACTATTCACTCTAGATCTGTTTTGGAACAATTTTCGCCTTTCGTGAGTTACCAGGGAGTCAAGCCGACTGTGAGTTCAACTCAGCGAGGCAGATTGAATTCCAATGTTCGGCTTGACTCCCAAGCCAAATTATTCTGGCCTCCTTCGCAGACTTCTTGTTTGTAGGGACGGCGTTCATTTGGGGGAGCACTGCTTCGCGACTTTCAACATTTCTCCACGCCAAGAAGTCTGCTATATGTCGGCGTCTTGAAAGAGTCTGCTGTAGACTATACGTTGAAAACAGCATTAAGAGAGTCTGCTATACACTATACGTTGAAAACAGCATCGAGAGAGTCTGCTATAGACTACTGTATACGTTGAAAACGGCCCTGATAAAGTCTGCTGTAGATTATATGTTGAAACAGCATTAAGAGAGTCTGTTGTTAACTACTAGTATACGTTGAAAACAGCCCTGAGAGAGTCTGCTGTAAACTACAAGTTGAAAACGCCCCTGAGAGAGTCTGCTGTAAACTACAAGTTGAAAACGCCCCTGACGGAGTCTGCTGTAGACTATACCATCCCGTGTGACTGTCATATGACAGGCCTTGGGGCTGTACGCTATTGTGTGAAGCCAGCAGGGCGTACAGGACTAGAATCCGTGTCACTCAACTGTTTGTATAAACAACGGGACTACTACACAGTCAAGGATACTGTCCTTAGCTCTTCCATCTAACGTTTCATGTACTTGCAGGTTGGTTTCACTGGCAGCTAGGCAAACCTGGGTTTTATCTGAGCTCCGTCCGTCAATATTGACCATGGTAGAATCCTATTAGATTTAACGGGAGAAAAACAGCTACCTGTTCGTACATTTCTACTTATTCATTAAATTTTGGTTTAGACATAAATCGCATCTTCAGATGTAAGTCAGAAGTTTGTAGTGTAAAGGGGAGTCGTTGTTTTTCTGGACATAGATTCTCACCATTCTTCATATGAAAATGCTACTCATCCCAGCGCTGCTAAAAGGCTGCGAAGGAGGCAACTAAATTTTGCATTTTTCTATGGCCGTGTTAGTCGTTTGACAGAAGGAGAAATTCGTAAAAAAAGTGAGGTCGTGCTAAAACGTTCCGGGAGTGTGTATGGTATATCCCAAGAAATATGGTATTTCCCTTAATGCTCTATTGACTCCAGACAATTAAAGTAACCGAGAGTGGCAGTCATATGACATGCACGGGACGCCTCGAGCTACAGAAAACTAGTCTTCATTTGGGCTCCAGGGGTCTCACTTAGATAAAACCATTCATTACTAAGTTATCCTCAAATTCCCAATCTTTAAGGAGTGGGAAAAGTTAGATTTGGTCAATATCTGGCGACCCTCGAACTTTGTAAGACTACTGGAAGTACCTCACGATACCACATTGTGTTACAGACTACTTAAGTTGTGGTTTTCAGTAGTCTGAAGACCGTCTGACGATTTCTTCGTTTGATCCTTGCCGATGTCCATCTCAGTCGAGCCAAATTTCGGGACAATTTTTTTGCCGATTTTACACTAGAATCATTTGCTGAAGTAAAATCAGAATTAGAATTGTTTGCTTAAGTAAAACCTTTTCATCGGTGTCAACTTTGACGTCAAGTGTTTTTATACAGAATCGGAGATTCTAGTTTACAGCTACCCATGGAAAATAGTAGACTCTCCCTTGGTCATTTTAGTGCCCCGCCCCCTCTTAATTAAAAAGAGTCACGAGGGAACTCCATTATCACACTCTGGGTAAGCAAGGAGGTTGGAAAAGTGATTCTGTCGGAGAAGTTATGCCGAAGATGTTTCTAGTGGTTTTCTGTTCGCTCCTCCTCGGCACATGTTACGGGCAGTTCCCTCGAGCCTGTACGGACGACCTGAGCCTCTCCACCGGCAGGTGTTGCCCCCTGTGGCCGGCGTCAGACGGGACGGGGTCGCCTTGCGGTGAGGCTCTCGGCCGTGGCACCTGCCGTCAGATTCAGCTGGACGACTCTCCCCACAGCCCCAGCTATCCCTACGTGGGGGCGGACGACCGGGAACGATGGCCGACTGTGTACTGGAACTGGACTTGCGAATGTCGAGGCAACTTCTACGGCGTCGACTGCAGTGAGTGTAAGTACGGCTATGTGGGACCCGACTGTAACGAACGAAAGATCTTAATCCGTCGGAACATCTTCGACCTGTCGTGGTGGGACAGAACCCGATTTCTGCGAGCGCTCGACGAGAGCAAAACCACCGTGAGCGAGCGTTGGGTCATCCCCGTGACACCTTACGTTGACGTCCTCGCAAACGGAACCAAACCGGCCTTCGCTAACGTCACGACGTATAACGTGTTAGCCTGGATGCACTACTACGTCTCCAGAAACGTTCTCCTTCCCGACGGAGGCGTGTTTGAAAACATAGACTTCGCACACGAGGGCCCGGGCTTCTTACCTTGGCATCGCGTTTTCTTACTACTGTGGGAACGAGAGCTGGCCAGATTCGTGGAAGACGAGGATTTCACCATTCCCTACTGGGACTGGAGGGACCTGGACGAGTGTGGTGAGTTGGAATGTCGTTATGTGTGTAAATTTTTCCCAAGAAATAGAAGAATCTATATGTAAATCCAGGCACAGCCCTTATCCCGCGATAGCACTTTATTCACTCACAGCAACAACGTTTAACGACTCTTTGATACACAAGAAAACAGTTACTCAAGCAACTGCAAGGATTTGGAAATGTTCCGTTTCGAAGATCTTTCGTGTTTGTTGAGTAACTGTTTTCTCTCGTATCTTATCACCTTGATGTCCAATCATCATCTAAACTCTTAACTGATAAGGAAAATTCATTTTTAATTACCTTTGTCTGTCTGACTAGATAATTGTTCTGATTAAAGCTGTCGGCTAAGGTTTGCGCAGTTAACATAACAATGACTAGTAGGTAACACACCAAGACACAACGGAAGTCATGCCTCACAGCAAAACAGGTGTTAAACACAGAGAATGAGCCGGATCCTTACATCTGCTTGGAGATTTGTCTTACGTATATACTGTTTAGATTAAAGCTAAAGGTATGGAAATTCGAAGATTAGTTACTCGATTTCGCCACCCCTTTACGTGTTCAAATTACACTGTAATTTACAGATGATGTAATGAGAAGATTTCTCGAAGTTCCCATCGGTAAAAAAACATTTCTTTCCAAATGTTTCTTTACATTTTTCTAGATATCAGTACGATATAGCATTGCATATTGTGTAGCCTCCACCAGGCCTTCATAGACCAAGTGAATAGTTGGCCAGGAGAGTCAGTCAGCGGACTTCTCACGGTCACAGCATTGAAGCGCTTCCTGCGGAAGGTTTGAGTACTGCAGCACTAAAATAGCGTCCTGTTTTTCAGGCGATGTCTGCACGGACGACTTCCTGGGGGCAACATTTCAGGGCTTCAGCGGGAGACTCAGCAACGGGTCGGTGTTCTCCGACTGGCAGGTATGTTTGTTGGTGCACTACATTACAATCATTGATTAGCCAATGCAAATACAAGGAGCAGATACATGCTTATAAGACCGAAGTCGAAAAAAACACACCTTCAAAGCATTGAAGTGTTTTTTGACTTCATTTGGCGCTGCCTGTATCTATATTTCCATATGCCGTGAGGCCGTGAGTCTTCAAAAAATCACCACCTCTTTCACTCCAGAATAACTATGACGATCCAGAAGAGTTAGGACAATATATTAGACTTTTACTGCAAAGCTCCTGCATGGAAGGCAAAATGACCATCCTTTTTGCCATCTTATTTCTGGGTTTTCAAGTAGCGTTGCAGAAAGACCACCAAATGAACTTATCTTAACTTTGAAATGACAGTTACTTTTATCTGTCTAAAACTTGAGTAGAGGTATAACGCAAACTCCAGCTGTCCGGGGGTTTCTGTCCCCTCCCCGCGGGCGGCTATGCGGTTACAGGGCGGCGAGCCGTCACAGGAGCTTGATTGAATTCAGGCTAGAGTAGAGGCGTTTGTGTACGTTTTTTCACCACCTATCTACCATGTTAACATTGATACGTGCACGGCCACCCAGGTCATCTGTACGCGGGATGACGAGTATGACGAACTCCGGACAGTTTGTGACGGCAGTCCGGAAGGACCGCTTCTCCGGAATCCCGGAACCGTTCCGGACTACTCCACCCTTCCGAGATGGCAGGACGTCCAGGACGTCTTGAAACTGGACCAGTACGAACCGCCCCCTTACGACAGGTCGGCGAACTTCAGCTTCAGAAACACACTGGAAGGATTCGCTGCACCAGACGGTTTGTCATGTTTTTGGTTTGATTTGTTCGTTTGTTTGTATGGGTGGATGGTTGTATGTTTGGTTGGTGGTCGGTCGGTTTGTACCGTGTATGCCTGACATCTGGCGACTTTTATAGGTACTGCAAGCGTCCGGAGTTACCTGCACAACGCTGTCCATCGCTTCATGAACGGGACTCTCAGCTCGGTCGGGTCTTCAGCGAACGATCCCCTGTTCATCATTCACCACGCCTACGTGGACAGTATCTATGAAGTCTGGCTCCGGAAATTCAGGTACGGGTTTAGTCACGAGTCACTAGTTACAGGGATAGTACGGTGGCCCACAGGAACAGCGCTATTTTTTCTATCTTGGTTTATTTTTTTGTTTTCAGACTTAGGTTTCTTGTATCCTCCATCCCGGAGTATAACTTATTTTTCTTGACGCTATACTGTGAAGTATTTTACAACGTTGGACTTAAGTATACATTTCTACTTCTTCATTGAAGTTTTTCATATGTGGTATTTCAAATTCTTTGTGTGTCCTTGTGTTTTGTCTCTATAGCTCAACTGGTGGCAGCCTCACAGTTGAGCTCCAGGTGCCATTTAATTTAGTTGGTAACTGAGAGACCCCGGTTCGAATTCGGTGAAGGGCATCCTGGTTAAAGATGCATACGTCGACTTTCGGGGCCCGTGTTCGAAGAGGTGCCTCGAGCACGTTAGAATATAATGCACTACAACATCCTCACTACTCGGATGGGTACCTACTGGCTGTACTTCAGATTAATGATCCTAAAAATAACTTGTGTCCTTCCACAGACCGAACGTCAGCGCTCTGACGGCAGAAAACGCACCGATTGGTCATAACAGGGGGTCATTCATGGTGCCGTTCGTACCCCTCCACAAATCCGCAGACTTCTTCGCTCTAGCGGCGGACTTCGGGTATGACTACGACTACCTGATTGAGACCGGTGAGTGCACGCACATGTTGTTTTTTTTGCTCTCCAAGTAGAGGAGGGGTTCCGGCAGGTTTTTGACGTGTTTTTAGGCGTTTTTGTCGGGCTTTCCACTTTGTCATTTTTTTGTCTACATAAACCAAAGGTTAGAGCCAAAAAAAATGAAAACCCGACAAAAACGCCTAATAATACGTCAAAAACCTGCCGGAATCCATCCTCTGCTTGGAGAACATCGAATCTTTTTTCTTCTTCCATATGGGAGTTTGCATTTTCAGTAGCTCTGCGTTATACCTGTACTTCTGAGTTATTTCTTGAACTATTGAAATTTTTGAGGGGTCGATGTTTTGAAGAACAGCAGCCTAACGTTTCATGCCATTGTCCTTTTTAATGAAAGAAAAATGTGCTTTTCACAAAAGTAATACACAAAGAGAACAGAGAAAGAATACAAGGGCGTTAACTGATGATGATACAAACATAATCACGGATCAAAAGGCAAACTATAAAGACTACGATATAAAATACAGAAAAAGGTGGAAGCAAAATTTGAACTACAACGTAACTATACATGTACTTTGAAATCTATTGCCAAATGAGCTTGGCAGTCTCTTAAAGAGACTGAACTGCACATATTGTAAGTAACATCTATTACATGAAATAATGTTGTTGTCTTTTGCACCCCTCTAGAATTGGCCTGGTGGGAGGACCTGGGCTTCCTGAAGTTCTACGGGCTGCTGGTAGGGGGCATGATGATGGGTGTGTTGTTGCTGGTCCTTACCGTGACCACCAGCCGGCGGTACTGCTGCCCGGCGCGGCAGATATACCGGCCCAGGATCCGCCGGATCGTTCGGGTCCCTACCGAGTACGACCCGACAGAGACCGAGGAGTCCAGCGGAGAGACCGAAACAACTCCGCTTATCAACAAACAGGAACCGGAGCCAAGATATGCCGTAGTGTATTTGTAGTTACGCAGACGCTTTTAAAGGAAAATCGCATAATTCTATGTGCAGCAAATATGTAAATCTAGATACGTGAATAATCTAATCAAGTTGGTGAATGGCTGAATAGCAAAGTTCTTTATTTACAACCACATATTCAAGCAGCGACACCTAGCTGAACCAGTCAGAACTGACCTGAAGAAGATTACAGATGGTCATCAAAATATCAAATATGTGGTTGGGAATAAAGAATATTCAGGCAATCTGGATATTTTCAAAAAATTATTGTAAAATTAAGTGTGTAGACCATGTAAGGAGTAACAATAGGGACTGCATCCTGTTTGAACGCCCAATAAAATACTTTTTTTAGAAAACATCACAGCAATAATGGGCAACTTGTACATAATCTTTTTGATACACAGACATTATCAGTCAGTAGGATGAATCACATTGGAATCAAATGCTTTGTATGCAATAAAATGTTAATAAAAGACACGTTAATCAATGTCATATGATGATGACATAGAACATGTGTATGACAAAGAAAAAAGTACTTCATAAAGAAACTCAATGAAATGAAATCTATTTAGGTATGGCATCTTCGATTTCTTTTTTTTCTATGAACTGAAGTGAAAGGCAAGTAAACTGAGATATGATGGCAGAACCTGTCTGGTGCGGGTAAGTTTGAATGCAGAAAAGTCCTTCGAACAGTTACTTATACAATTAAAGCTTCAGTGACCCGGAAAAGCAAGCTGAATCCGCGATAGTGTATACTAGTATCATCAACGCCGGCATCGAAAACGTAAAACTAATTAAACACTAGGCATGTTTTGTAAACTTGAAGTAAAACGACAGTCTAAATGAAATGCTTCTACTCGTACGTACCAGATACGACAGTGGTAGATATTTTAATGAGCTGTCGATCTGCGAAACACACAAAAACACTTCAATGCCTTTCAACTATTCACCGATTACTTGTGGCCCTGAAATAATCACAGTCGTTAGACCTACAGCTACAGAACGACGTCCTTGAAAGAGCTATCACCACTTACGGGAGTTAAAAAAACCCTCACTGAGCTAACATTTTCCATATATACTATCAAGAAACATTGTCTTTATGCCATTATATCAATCATAGACTTGAATGCAGAATAATTGACGACTTTTTTGTGTTCTCTGATAGTTGAACGTCTCCTAGTGCCAGTGAGTTTGCTTGGTTCTGTAGCGTCTTACAATTCGGTTGGACTGGTAGTATTAATTCTAGCCCATAAACCTGGAAGCGTCCACTGTATTATTTTGTGGGTTCATGTGAGGTAATGTAAGGTACCGCCCTTTTAATTGGCTTTTAAATAAACTAGGCCGTCCTCAGCTGACCCAGAAAGCCTATTACAAGGTAAAAGCCGCGATCTGTATCGTTTTGTCTTCGTCACCTGAGACTTTCTGACCGACAAGCCTTTAATGGTGTTCCAAACGTACACCAGAAAACTACACTTCTCAAAACATGCAGATAAAAGTATGTGAATCATCACTGAACAATGTCCCATCTTGTCACCCCCTTGATGTGATTCCTCATGGTATGTTCCTAAGTTGTGCAACTCTTTGAGATAATCATTGTTTGGTGGATCAGAACCGAGAAGGGTGGGTAGCTATCTCTTAAAGCTACAGTTGCGGTTGTCTCTTTGACGTTCTTTTGTGGGAGCCATTCGAGCTCAAAACGCCCAGTTAAGATCGGACGCCGACGCCGTTGACCATGGTTAAAGCCACGATGCTAGCCGTGTTGGCGGTTCTTCTGTGGAACTCGGACATCGTCATGTCAATCTGCAGTATGACTAACCCCTGCAAAAACTTCACAGGTAAGAATATTCTCACATTTCGTCCGACGATAACTGTACGGAAGGACATTGAGGGTATTCTTGACACCATCGCGAATGCGTTATGATATAATTCAGATGTCGTGTGACGACAAAAATTGCCGTAGACTGACCACGCCAGCTATATGGAGAATATTTGAGGAGAGTTTGGCCGCCATAGGGTTTCATTAGCAGACACAGGGGGAAATGTTAACCCTCCTGGCCAATCATTGTCCAATTCTACGACCCACACCCCAAAGGAAGGTCTGGTGGAGGCAAGCCTGGATGCCAGACCCCAAATCTCTCAAATATCCACGGTGGATTTTAGAGACTGGGTGTCTGGCATCCAGGCTAGGTGGAGACTAACTTATCGGTGCTGTCACAGTTTCGCCGTGACTCCGACGACCAATATTAAACATACGTACGATGAATATGACTGGGTTCTTAGGACGAGTTTGAGGTTTTGTTGATTCGTTAAAAATTTAGTAGATATATATATACAAGCTTGGTACAAAAAGTGTGGAAACCTGGTTTCTGTCGCTTGTATCTCCGTTGTTACTTCATGTTTTTGAGTTACTTGTAGTCCCGAGAAAAAAGGGCTGAAACTTCCCACGATTCCACGATCATATGACATTTTTTCGTGTCCCAGGGTATTTTTGTTTTGCGACGCACTCACATTATCAGCTCTATATCTAGTCCATGAATGTGCGATCATAGCAAGTGGAATACTGTTGTAAACCGTAATGAACAGGCTTTTCATTGATATATAAAACAATGAAATTGATAAAGGCATGACAAAGATGTGATAAACTGGAGTTTCCATACTTTTTGTGTCATATTGCGTCATTATGCCAGCGTTTCTGACCATTCTAGATAAAACATCTTTATGCAGCTACAGAACAGTGTAGTTCTGTTGACTCTCGTTGTTTATTTTTAGGACATTCATTGTTTTTGACGAAGCATCACTTTTGTTTTTGTAAGCTCGCATTCTTAGAAGGATCTTGTTCAAAAACGACTCAGGGGTGACCTTCCGTCCTTGTTTCATACTATCTACCCCCTCTTTTTACACTTCACAAGAGTTTGAAAGGAAAGGTCGTTCACCTTATGATTGAACCCTCAAGGTGAACGACTGTCAGAAAGCAGGGCGATCAGAGGAAAGTAACGACGCCACTTCAACTGGTGCCTCTGCTTAGAGAGTGTCTCTTTCCAAAGACCCACAAACGGCCTCTCTTCTGATATATCAAGGAAAAATGGAGAGCACGTATTTGATAGTTTTGATTAAAGCAATTGCAAGTAGAGAGAAGTTGGTAAGAGTTTTTTCTTGGATAAAAGAAGATGAAAATGAAAGTTTCTTCATTTCTTGTCGATGCTAAGTTTTTAAAACAAATACGTTCTAAAAATCAGCGTAAACATTTGAATGAAGTGATATGGACGAAATGAAAATGCGACCAAAATACACTATAAAACACAGCATCGTAATGGTAAGTATGGTAATTTTCAAAGTTTAAGAGTTTTACGAAAATCTTATTTGTTTCCTTTTTTACACCATGTCCATTTCAAGAACAGCACAAAGGTCATGTTTTTTTCCTGGTATTTCCCGAAGATAATCTTCCTGGTAACCAATGTAAACAAACTGTCTGTTTACATTACACCACAGAGATAAAGCATTGCAAGAAAAAAGTACTTAGGTTGCTCGGTAATAGATCTTAAGTGTTCCCACCGTCTTCGCTACTTAAGACGTGATATGATGCGTTAAGTCATTTTAAATGCATCGGACAAAAGGTAGGATGAGTTAAGATTTAATGTTGCCCCTGAGGGACACAAAACAAGGCTTTTTCTGGGACCTGTTTTCACTCATTTCTTTCAACTCACCTGAAACTGGAACAAACGAACTAGAAACCTCTAATGCCTTATAATGTGGCCTTTTGTTTCTCGGTAGCAACAGTAGCATACTTTGCGTGTTTGTTTTGTGTTCTGCTGGTTGGTTTTGTGTAATTGAGCTGATGTTGGTTTCCTTGTTCAGTCCCTTTTTCATAATCAACCTTTAGCACACTGAAGTCGCCGTTTGGCACCCAATTCCCTATTGGTTACAGAGTTAGGCAGTAGGGAGAAGGTTGAAGGAGCAATGTTTGTAACTTGTCTGTCTACACCAAGTATGTGCTTATTTTGTGACTGATCTCCTGACCTTATGGCCTCATGTAACAACCAAACGTAACCAAAGTGACACCTTGGAACAGAAAGTTTTGATAGCAAGGCCGAGGGAGTTTGGCGGTAGGAAACCTAGTTATGAACTCATGTCCTTTGAATAAAGATACTGACATTATTGAAGAAGTTCAGAAGAAAACATGTTAATTTTTCAAATTGTTCAGGTACAGGTACAGGTATATGTCAGTACCGAAACCTCTGTACCGGTACCTGTACCTGTACCTGATGTTACGTTTAGGAAGGACAAGTACGTAGTGTGAGATCATCGGAACAATTCACTGTGAGAGAGGGATATCTTGTTTCCCTATTGTGATTTGTGCTAAACCCATGCCTGGTGGTTCTTTTCACATTTAGTTGGGAATGCCCTTGTTCGTCCGGATGAATACAACTCCGGGAACGAGACTCACCTAAACGTGACGTTGACAGTTGACGTCAGTGACGTCACGTTCGACTGGTTGACGTTCCAACGCCGTTTGTACAACGGGAAGATGCCCGGTCCTACTCTTAGGGTCCGGCCCGGGGACATGCTCAACATTAAACTGGTAAGGACGCAGGAAATTTCCGTCTCTTTAAGCCCCATAAATGATTATAAGTCGATGCTAGCTGCGAGACATTTTGCGTTATCTTTCTATATCTAGCACTGGCTACTTTGAAAACTCCGTTAAAACATATCTTCTAATGTTTATAGAGATATTTAATACGAATTCACCCGAGATATTTCATACTAACGTTACAATCCGCTGAAAGCCTTATAGTTAAAATGTTGAATTTATGATGTTATACGTAACTGTTTTAAAACTTTCTAAAGACGTGTCGCCTGTTAGAAATGACAAAATTCAACCTGGGGCTGTAATGTTCTTTCAATTTCAACAACCACACATTCATTCATTCATTCATTTATTAAATCAATACAAACGAAACCATGCAGGTGAACGAGTTGGGAGGGAATCAGGAGGCCCGGCCGAACAACGTTCCCCGTCACCCGAACAACACCAACCTGCACGTGCACGGCCTGCACGTGTCCCCCATGGAGCCGCAGGACAGCCCCTTCGTACTGGTGGGTAGAACATCTACTAACATAATTCCACCATGGCCAGGGTACATATTCCGCCAGGGTACATAATTCCACCAGGGTACATAATTCCGCCAGGGTACATAATTCTGCCGGGGTACACAATTCCGCCTGGGTACATAATTCTGCCAGGGTACATAATTCTGCCAGGGTACATAATTCCAGCAGGGTACATAATTCCAACAGGGTACATAATTCTGCCAGGGTACATAATTCCAGCTGCAGGGTACATAATTCCAACAGGGTACTTAATTCTGCCACCCTGAAAACACATATACGTCCAAACAAATCTCCAACCAAAAACGTCCCCCAGTGTAATGCACTCCTGTATATATAATTATGAACCGTGCATACATGGGGGATGCTGCACTAGAGACCACTCAAAACCACTGTTTTTCAAAGTGGTGGATTTATGTAACCAATGGATGAGTGTTAATGGTGGTTACGTACTTAATAAAAATTCTTAATTTTGCTACACTTTTTCTACGGTTCCACCCAATATATTCTCTACAAGATGTGTTCCCATCTTCTATACTTCAGACGTGATATGATGCGTAAAGTCATTTTAAATGCACCAAACAAAAGAATGAGTTAAGATATAATGTTGCCCCTGCGGGACACAAAACAAGGCTTTTTCTGGAACCTGTTTTCACTCATTACTTTCAACTCACCTGAAATTGGAACCAGAAGCCTCTAATGCCTGATAATCTGGCCTTTTGTTTCTAGGCGGGATACTCAGCTTGTATGGGTTGTTTTTGTGTAATTGAACTGTTGTTGATTTCATGATTTTCTGATTCATATATCAAGGGGATAAAGCAATGGTTGGGGATTGTCTCATTTGTCTATGATTCAATCCAAGATATTCTATGAAAAATGTATACTTCATATGTTTGAGATATGAAACCTAAGTCTTCCTATCAAGAAACTTCGTGTGTACCAGTACTGATTATCTAAACTGTTCAACCGTCAAAACATGATAAACATTGTGGACATTTTCCCAGGTTGCACCGGGAGAGTCCTACCAGTACCGGATCGAAATCCCGTCGGATCACGCGAGAGGAACGTTCTGGTACCACAGCCATCACCATGGCGCCGCGTCATTTCACGTACGTAATAAGCCACTTCACAACTCTTACTGCGCATGCGGAGTGATATCGAGTTGTCTATGGACAGGTGTATTGCGCTAAAAGTATGATTATTAAGCAGGGTTGCATGTACTATCAGCTACCGAACAAGCATTATGCCTCGTCTCAAACCCCGGTTCCAATCCAGGGAAGGGCGTCCTGGTTGAAGCTGCATTCATCTTTCGGAAGGGACGTAAAATTATGGGGTTCCCGTGTTCGATGAGGTGCCTCGAGCACGTTACAACAGCCTCATATGGGTAACTACTGGCTTTAATGATACAACAAGGTGAATAATTACGCTTTGAGTTCGACTGAAAGAAGAAGAAGCAGGGTTTAGAACACTAGTACTTGGTTATGCAACCATATATTGAACATTTGATAGCGACCTCTAGCGGCCAATGAAATAAATGCTGCTGATTGGCTAAAATGAAATGAATAGTTAACGTTATATACATGTGCACGCTCGTTTGTCATGCGAAGATGAATGTTGGCCTGGCGGAATCACGAATCCGACGCCTTAGCTGCAGTTCTAGTTCATTCCGCTAAGCAATAGTGGCGTCCTTGTACCGCAGCAGAGCGAGTTGACCTTAAACTGACTAGCTAACGTTATATATATATATGTACGTTTGTTTCCCACACGTAGATGCATGGTGGCCTGGCTGGATTCCTGATAGTAGTCCAGCTGCCTTAGCTGTAGTTCTAGTTCATTCCACTGAGCGATAGTGGCGTCCTTGTACCGCAGCGAAGCGAGTTGAACTTGAAACGAATAGCTAACGCTATACATGTGCATGTTTGTTTGTCACACGTACATGAATAGTGGCCTGGCTGGATTCCTGATAGTAGAGGACGACCCAGCTGCCTTAGTTGCAGTTCTACTTCATTCCGCTAAGCAATAGTGGCGTCCCTGTACCGCAGTAGAGCGAGTTGAACTTGAAATAGCTAACTCTATACATGTGCACGTTTGTTTGTCACACGTAGTTGAATGGTGGCCTGGCGGGATTCCTCATTGTAGAGGACGACCCGGCTGTCATGTCGGACGAGTTGGACGCCATCTCCTGTCCAAACAACTGCGAGAGCGACGTCCCGCTACTGTTCGGTCCGTGGTTCGTGTACGCCGCCTACTCGCCTCTCCTGGCGTTTAGGAGTTTTGCCGTGCTTCAAGACATCTGGGGTGATGACGCCAGGTGAGATAGTCATTTTTTAAACATTTAGGACAGACAAGGACGATGTGGCACTGCACTCAAGTTTTTATAACTTTTATTAATCTCCAAGCAGATCCAACGGTTGCAAAGACCGTATCCAACTGGCAGAAGACATGTTAATTGCAACCGGGCATAATAAAAATTTCTTCTGCCAGTTGGATACGCTGGTTGCGTCTTTGCAACCGTTGGATCTGCTTGGACATTAAACTTTTATATCAATAAGATCAGTGCCACGTACAGAGAACAATAACCCATTTGTACACCTGTGTGAAGTGATTCAAGTAATGGCCAGTTACGGACACTGCACAGGCCTTCCTACAGGGGTATGGATGGTAGAATTCAGCAAAAAGGGGAATAAATAATTGGCACAGATCATTCATAAAAGCTTTTCAAGTGCCAGCCTACTTCCTTGCTTTCTTATTTCTTTTTTTTTTTTTGTTCCTTTCAAGGTTACCAGTGTACAATGTGACCGAGAACATCACACTCGCAGATTGGCTCATGAATCCTGGGAACGAGATCGACTACTATTTGACCAATGGTAAAGTGTTACCCCTTGGTTGGTTTGAATAAGCCATAGAAGTGGCTAAAGACAATACATGACAATCTTAACAATTTGTTGAGTGTTTTCTTGGGAATATAATTGAGTAAATAAATCTTTTTTGTTTGTTAGGTCAGCTACAGCCGACTGTCACTTTGAAGAAACGCGAGATCAAGCGGTTCAGAATGCTGAGCGCGGGAATGTGGGAACTACTCTTCATTACAATAGAAGGTGAGGCTGTTTAACCTTTTTTTCACTCTGAAGTAACCGTCTGGCACCCAATTCCCTATTGGTTAAGCAGCAGGGATAAGATAGGGCAAAGTTTGCACTTAAATATCTCGCTGTTGAATGGTCAAGTTCGATATTAAGTTATAAAACGAGGCAGGATTGTGTATGCAGTGTAATGAACACTGAACATTATATCACATTAGTTCTCAAAGAGTTCCGCACTACAAGTATTGTTGTCCCTCCCACAAAACCACATACATAGAGCATTGTGCTCATGGTTTGGACAGAAGAAAATTTGTGACAGACATAAGAATCACGCGGTGTTTATTCAAGGATTGGGACCCCCAAATTCTGACCAAAAAGAAAACGAACCGAAAGTGCTAGCACTCATAACTAGTATTGTATTGCAGACAGAGGGTCATTTTTGTCCATCCTTTTTTACAGTTCTATTTCTTTCCTTGTAGGTTCCAGCTGTGAGATGCAGATCCTTGCCTTGGACGGGCTGTATGTTGACCGGCCCTACACAGTAACCAAGGCGGTCCTGGGTCCCGGGCAACGGCTGGACATAGCGGTCAAGTGTAGCACGGAGGGGAGCTTCAAAGTGAGAAACGTTACAGCCATTAAAAAAAAATGTCTTGCATTTTACGATTTTCGTTCGACAATACTTAATAGATTAAGCAATCGGCCTCATATCGGTCTTCTTATGACTGAGAAATTCCGTTTTTACGGCATTCTGACCTCTAAAACAGGCAGCAGCGTCTGTATAACTAATGCGCATGCGTGGTTCAAAGAGGATGCTGGGTACTGTCCTTGGTGCTGAAAGCTATGTTCATAGCAGGTCTTTATTTATTTATTTGTTTATCTATCTATTGCTTTGTCTTTGACAGTGAAAAACATAGAGCCAGGGCTATGAACCAAGCCTGTGGCTACTACAGATCTGAGGGCTCGCAAAGACAAAACAGGACATGGTTGTAACCACTTTAGAGGCACCATATGTCCCGAAGTGTTTTTTTTTTTAATAAATGACCATTACATGGATTTTCACCATTTCTTATGTTTTCATCTCGATCAACAGATGAAGTCGGCTCCTTCCGCTGAAGACTTGTTAAGTGTTGGACCAGAGAGTATACCATACACTGGGATACTCGCCACCATAGTTGTCAATGGTAACATAATACTTTCTCATTAATTCCTTCACCTTTGTAATGGTGATTTAGAATACCCTTGAAATCTTATGATTCATTTTATCTCTACATACTGTATCATATTTCAATTTCATCGATGATATACGTCTTTATGCATTTCCTTTTCAAACCGTCCTTCAATAAGATTCTTTTTCCTTGCTAAGACACGATCAACGCCATCATGGACTTCCCCGAAGAACTGCCCTCTCGTCCATCCTACAACGCCGACTTGCGGAATCTAACCGATGAGCAGGTAAGTATTAGCTGCTGACCTCTTTGACAAAGAAGGGGAATCGTTGTGTTAAGCTGCACGTGTTGCATACATACTGTACATGTTGTTGATGGATAGACGTATCACGTAATGAAAAAACAATTCTGAGGAATTTGAACTGCTCAAAGGTTTACCGAATAAGCATATATAAAGCACATGAGAATCCTTAAGAATATTATACACCAATTGTCCGTGTTTCTTTTTCTCCAAAGACCAAGTATATACTCTGACATGCATGAGTGTTTTTTCCCGAAAATAATTTCATCAGGTTGGTAGAACATAGGGTATTGAATTTTTCTTTATACACAACCAGTGACTTACCTGCTGACGTTTCGGTGCCTGCCAGACACCTTCCTCAGAGCTTCTGACTTAAGTACTGCTTCTCGCCACAAAAGCGCCACCTACATCGGCTACTTAAAGCGACGAGAAGCAGTACTGTAGTCAGAAGCTCCGAAGAAGGTGTCTGACAGACACCGAAACGTCAGCAGGTAAGAAGTCACTGGTTGTGTATAAAGAAAACTCCGATATCCCACGAGCGTTTTCTGTTTACACTAGATCCAAGGGAGGTTCGTGGTGGAGTTTGGAGCAGGATTTGAATTTAACCGCCAACCTTACGTCTCACCAACGTACTATAGGTATAAGGACGAGGTGGACACGTTTCAGGTCAGTGCGAAATATAGTTATCGTTTATCAAGTTTCTTTCTTTGAATAGTATACATTTTTTTCATGTCCCTTTGGCGCAAGAAGTAACGCAGCCCCGCTGTTTGGCCATATGAATCAAAGTCCGTGAATCTGTGGTTCGGAGTTCGATTCTAAAGCCCCCCTCTCACTGGATCCGCGGCACGCTGGCGGCGTCGCTGCGTCCTAAACTGGATTTGTGTTACTCTTGACTTTATAATGGGAATACCATTCAAAACATACAAGTATGACCAAAAAGACAACAAAACACACAGAGCTTAAAAAGATTCGTTTTTGTTGATGAAATTCGTTGAGTGATTTGTCAATTTGATCGGCCACAGCGACGCCGCCAGCGTGCCGCGGGTCCAGTGAGAGGAGGGCTTAAGGTCGGCAAGGGACTACTGTTCTTAGCTTTGAACCTGCTTTTTCTGAATTTGAAGTCATAAAACACTTCTCCCCCTTCCAGGAGTGGCACATTCTCAACAACAACGCTCTAAAAGTGCATCCTTTCCACGCGCACGTCCACCATTTCCAAGTAGTGTCCTACAACAAGTACGAAGGACCATACGGACATTTTGATGTGTTCGTCGGTCCCCCATCCATGGCGTATTTTGATCTACAGGTACCCAGTTAGATGTGTGGTGATCTTAACTTTCAACAGAACTAACGGAAAGTATACATAACCAAAAACATGCGTTACATGAAAACATGAAAGAAAACAAATTCTTGTTTCCATAACATGTCTTCTAGCTTTCCTGTCCCAATGTTTCCATGACATGTCTTCTTATTTTCATGTCCCAATGTTTCCGTGACATTTCTTCTTGCTTCCATGTCCCAATGTTTCCATGACATGTCTTCTTGCTTCCATGACATGTCTTCTTGTTTCCATGCCCCAAGGGAAAGCTGTGTTACCACCAGTATCAGGGGTTTGACGCCTCAGCTGTTCGGCCCGACCCTTTCCCGCTCGTCCTAACTCACGCGTGGAACGAGAGTTGGACAGACGAGAAGTCCATCTACAACCCAGTGGGTCAGTGGCGTGACACGATCCTCATACCGCCCCTGAGTAACGTCACCATCCGGCTCCAACTGCACAGGTCAGGAACAATCCCACAATCCTCCATTAACCAGCATGCTTCGCGCGTCAACATATCTGAACGTGACGTCACAGCCGCCATGCTGATTGGTTGAACCTGGAAGAGTAGTAGACGTAAGAGCTTTGAATTTGAATGTACATATGTGTCATAACTTGGCTGTCAATTCAAATCACCTGACAACCTCCAACCTTAACTATCCAGTGTGTATGATGTCATAACTTGGCCTTCTAATTCACTCATCCAGCTTTAACCAACCAGCATGGTCGCCAATACTTACCTCATAGTCACGTGAGCGCAAACACCACATATAGTAAAGGTAGTCCCACGGCCTTTTTAAAAATCAAGAATATGGACCCAGGGTCCAGAACCATGAAGTAATTTAGGTAGTGCTTCCCACTGTGGCCTTGCTGCAGTTCGAAAGGTGGATTGACCCCCATAACTAAATAAACACATAAAAATCCCACACTGTCTCAAGCTGGAAACAAAGACAGGAGAAGATTAGCATAATACTGGTGAACGAGATTCAAATATTTTTTCTACTGGTTTTCAAAGTAACATTATGAAACCATACAGAATGACACAGAATGATTGTATCAAAGTTACATAGTCAAAAAACTTTCAGTTTTTAGAAAATCAATCTTGTGTTCAAATAAAAAGTTTCAAACCAGCCTGTAAAAGTTGTTTCAAAGTGTTTAACTGTAAGTTGGAAATGCCCTCCTTACAGTTGAATTCAAATGTCTGATAGTTGTGTGTCTACAAGTATGACTTGCAGCTGTGGTATCTAACGTTACATGGTATTCTAAAAGCCAGTTGTATAGACTGGAGCTCTGTGGAACTTGTAAGGTAGAACTGCACATGAACTGTCAGCCAATGTCTTCACTTATACTACCAAACAGAGCATGGTATTTTAGCCAGTGTTGTCATTTATATTCTGGGTTACATAAAGATAACTTCTTCATGTATAATCATACATCGATAAAACGATGTTGGAATCTTACAGGTACACGGGGCCTGTGTACGTCCACTGTCACAACCTGTTCCATTCGGACCACGGCATGTCCGGAGTTGTGCAGATAGTGGGAAGAGGGGAGTCGACTGGCGGTGCTCACGTGGCCGCTGGCGGGATCTGGCCGGGGACGTGCCGCCGGAGTGACGTGTACAGTCCGAACGGAGCAGGAGGGATTCCGAACCATGCTGGCACGCCGCAGCTATACGTAGCTCACTGGTAAGGGTTTTAGAACAAGCTCCGCAGCTAAACGTAGCTCACTGGTAAGGGCTTTAGAACAAGTTCCGCAGCTATACGTAGCTCACTGGTAAGGCTTTTAGAACAAGTTCAATTTGAACTCGATAGACATTGAACGGTGGCCTGCGTAAGGAATAGGGGTGGGTACCGGTACCGTGTACCGGTACAAAACCGGTATTTCTTAATGGACCGGTCCAAAAAAACCGGTCCGTATAAAATCAGTGGACCGGCCTATGGACCGATTAGAAAATTCATAGTACCAGGCGGCCACATAACTGGTCTAAGAAAATACAAAACAGCAGATTTAACTTCGTTTTCGAAGACGTTAGCTGTGAATCATACCTAGAAACACTTAAAGGATTAGTAAACAGACGGCGAGAAGAGTATAATTATAATTTTGAGACAAAGTGCAAACCTAAGAAATTATATCGTTCCAGACATGACGTTTGGAGACTTTTGCGTGTGTCTCGCTCTCCAAAATATGATGTACTGCGACACTACTATAATCAGGTACAGGTACAGGTCCGGACCTGGACCTGACCCTCTGGACCTGGACCTGGACCGGACCTGAATTGTTTGTACCGGTACCCACCCCTAGTAAGGAAGTCATTCTCTATATCATAAGAGCGGCCTCTAGCGAATCTTGTAAACGATGCAGGTACTTTCCTTGGTGCTGAAATGTGTGTTAGGCACTGGTCTTTGTTTATCTATTGTCTTCGAGGTGTCTCAGCACATAAAATATCAAGTATAAATTCCTCCATCCTTGTATTTTTTCCCTTACAGTGGTATGCTGTACCTTGTGTGGGCGACAGCGCTGGTTATGTTCCTGTCACTGTGAATAAGTTCTGCTGCAGTACCAAGGTCGACCACCAGGAGGCCAAAAATCGACCTGAACCGTCATGTCCACATATCAAATATCATCGCAATCCATTTAGATGTTCTTAAGACATTGCGCCAGAACCGCACGCACGCAAAGACGCCAACGGACCCAAAACTATAACTACACCATAACTGCTTCCCCTCTAGATCTAGCAGTCAACACTGTGTAAAATTGACTTCATTTTGAAAATGCTTAAAAAGCTTGGAAAATTGAAGTTTTCTATATTTCGAATAATCTTCAGCCTTTAGGTTACCCAAAATACTAGTATTATATTTTCTAAGTATTAACATATCTGCATTACTCTTGTATCGTATAATTAATATTCGAGTGATACAACCTGCTGTTATCAAGCCCTTGGCCATGATATTCCTTGACGCCACATCCATTTTCATGGTCAAGGTACATAGAAAAGTACACCGTGTAGCAGCGCCATCACGCGAATCACGCTGGAATAGCAGTACACCAGATGGTTGACCTGTGTAGTCCAGAGGTTGAACCTATCAAAGGACTCAGGGATGATTAAAGAGGAAAGGGCACCAAAGTAATTTGGTCGATCACAACTACATCTAGAGATGAATAGTAAAGTTACATGTTCGTATGTAAATATTAATCTTATCTTATCTATATTTCAATTAAGGGCAGTTTGGTGGTGTACGTCTGTCAATGTTTGTCTTCCCTTGAAGAAATGTTCCTAACTTTTAGACAGATGCTTTTTAAAGCAATTTGGGTGAATAACATTAGATATTTGAATTTATATGATGACATGCAATTCTTGTTGTTTTAACTTTCACTCAGGGTTGTAGCTGTGTTATTCAAATCCCACCTTATCTTTTAAAAATATATCACTGTAATAGCCTCTACGACCAAGTGTTTTGATATTGCTGTTTGTTTGGCTGATAACCCATAGGTTTCTGTGTGACATTACTGGCTGCTCCAATATCAATACCTAAAATTCAAAATATCAACAACACATATAGAAACAGAGATGTCATAGTTTTAATACTGACAAATGTGTGGTCCTTGATGGTACAAAATCTCACAGGAAAATGCAGTACAAATGTTTCCTAAAAAGAGCATCTATGGCACAGAGTCTACGGCAATACATTCATATATTTAAGACAATATAAAATACTTCCCCAATATGCTCACTATTGACACATTCGCTGTCGAATGACTCCCTCAGTGTGCATTAAAAACAACGTTGTAATAAATTAGTTTTTGAAAAGCACATACATGTATAAATAGTCAAACCCAATGCCATCCTAGTCATATCCGTTACTACATCACCAAATGTATCTTACCATAATACGAACAATACTGATAGTCATATTTCTGGTGACATTTTTCAACTTTATCTTACTGCATAAAAGAATTTTGACGTTGGACTAGTTGTCTAATAAAAACTTTTCTTAAATAAAAAAAGATCTTGTCACAATATTTATCCTTCCCTGTTGATAAAACACAAATCTCAGGCCACACACATTTAATACATTGTCATTGTTTCACAAATGCTTCATGTTTCCTTGAGAAACTACAGTAAAAAAAGTCTTGATCAAGCGCCATTATACGCCGCACTTGACAATCAAGACATAGAAGAATCGTAAAACGAGGTATTAAAATTCTGTATGGCCTTAAACACTCAAACACTAGCTCCATCTGTCTGCTTACAATCTACATTCCAAATATCATCAGTTCATACTACTGCACTACTGCACATTGTGTTGCATGGACATTTTTGCGAACACATGAGGTTATGAGGTTACAACACTGTCAAACAATGTCACAGAGTCTGACTCCTTTAAAAAAACATACCAGTGTGACATCCTTCTCACTACCGTTTAAAACATTCACAGATTCTATGTACAAAGTAGTACATTCTCATCTGTCCTGTAAAAAGGTTTAAGTGGTCCCGTAGCCTTTTTTAGGCCGTAGGGGCAGTGGGTTATTATCCACTGTGTCTAGGGCACTGTTTTGGAAGGCGGAACGCATCTTCTTTCACCACCTTTTACCTCCCCAACCGAAGTCAGGTACCCATTTTTACACCTGGGTGGAGTGAGGAAAGTCGTGTAATAAAAGTGCCTTTCCTAAGGACACAACATCGGTGGCGTCGCAGGGGAGTTGAAACCCAGGATTTCTGGGTCGAACACTCTGACCATTATGCCAACACAAAGCCACACAATGTCCTGAAGTAGTTCATCAAAAAACAACATCTTTTGATTTTGAACAATTTGGGAATTACCATTTGCACCAATACCCATACTGGCTATTTAAGAACACTTGTATGATAGTTTAAGAGTATAAAAAAGATTACATTTACGCTGATTTCCAGCCATCATTTATAATTACATCTGTACAACCTATTCCCCTGATATTGCAACAACTACATTAAGATTGCCCAGGTCACTAAAAAGAGAGTGTTACCACCAATACAAGGGGTCTAGGTAGTGTGAACTGTTCCAAGAACATTGCAAAGACCTCTCTTCTCTATTTTTTTGGTCCACTTTTTGTTTTTTCTATAAAAGCCCTCAAAATAGTCCTGATTTACCCATAAAAAGAGAGCACTACCACAGTTGCAATGGGTCCAGGTAGTGTGGACTGCTCCAAGAAAATTGTAAAAACCCCTCTTCCCTAATTTTTTCAGTCCACCATTTGTTTTTTTCTGTAAAAGGATAGTTCTGAAGTCTGTACATACTAGTACTCAAGTTCACCTGCCCCCCTCCTTAACCTTGAAGCAAAATGGCCCCAGAAACCCCCTTCCAGTCCTCATGCCGTCAGGATAGGCTGCGGGAAGGACTGTGTGCTACATCCCACCACAATGTCGTGGTACGATGGAACCAGGAGGTACTTTCTCGAGATGCACTTGTCGTCCTTACATCCGTCGTCCTGTCTCTGGAACATCTTGTTCGGATTCTTGTGTCCGTCACTTGTGCGTATCCTCTTCGTATATCTGTGCGTAGGTCTCGTGTGGTTGGCAGGGTGACCAAAGAGGTCAAAGGCCAGATCCCCGCTAGTCCCTCCGTATGGTCCGTCCCAGAACGGGTTACTTCCGACCAGTTCCGACTGGCCTGCACCGGTCCCAAGTGCCACCAAACTAGTCCCAACTGGAAATGTCCTGTCGTTGGCCGTGTTCCCGTCGACGCCGTTGAGGACGGCGTTGGAGAATTCCAGGACGGAATCGCGAATGCGAGGGAGGGTCACCAGGATGCTGTCAACCTCTTCTTCCGTCATCGTCTCCTCACAGAGAGCCTCCTCCGGTGTCAGCTGGTTGGAGCCGGTTCCCACCGGTTTGAGCCAGGCTGCCTCCCGGGTGGCTGGAGAGGTGGCGGGGGCTGCGATGAGGTCAGAGGTCAGCTGCGAAGCCTGGTGAGCGACAGTGGTGGTGCCGACCAGAGCTGCGATGCAGGTGCCGTAAGCCACAATGCACAGGCACATCACCTGTGGAAATGTAATGTTAACGTCAATTTATCTATTCATATATCTTTTATGAATCTTAAGGCTGGTCCCTTTAGTTAACTGAGTAACAGATTTTCAAGGGAGCCCTTACAAAATCATAACAAATCAGGATATAAAAAAAGGATAACATGATATAAACTGAATGAATAATGCATTCACAATAATGTAACATAAAGGAGCAACCATCATATATAGGAATTTAGCGTGGTGTCCCCCTAGTAGGTTAGCCTGGATACAGCAAAATCATTGCATTAATCTGCTGTTTCTCAGTTATTTTGATAAGATAAGGCTAAAACCAATAATCTTGAAGTCACAGGGTTTCAGTCTTGTATTCAATGAAGTCAACCGAATACAAACTCTTAGTCTGACTAGACTTCCAACACTCTTCTACATTTGAGCTTTGTGAAGACACTATGTAAGAGAGACAACGCTGCTATGCCAGTGCCTGTTTCTATGTAAGACATCGTTGCTATGTCAGTGCCAGTTCCTCCTTCTAAAAGTGCCGTAGGGAACACTGCCATGCACGGCTACCCTACAAATTGCTCTCTACCAAACGACAAAGTGCATTAGTCAGGGAATGCGCACTCTTGACCCGAAACCCCGGCACACTCAGCCACTGGAACAGGCGGTTCCCAGCAAATTGCTTCCAGCAAATTGAAACCCAATTTTCTGTGAAATGAAATGAAGTGGGGGTCACTGTTATTAGTGGTTGGCAATTTCTTTCTTTTTTTCTGTTTGGCCACTGGGTTTTCAACCCCTTTGGGGGTCACAACGAGAAAGAGTGAATGCAGCTGCAACATGCGTGTAGGTTACTTTTTGAATCCACTTTGAATGTCTCAAGGTTGCAGACCACAGTATTTTGCCTATAGGGATTTACATGGTTAAGGATCCCAAAGTGAGAAGCTTTAACGCTTCAAAATTTATAGTAAGGTGCACAATTAGGGTGCCAGATTTTGATATGCTTGACTTAAAGGTTCAATCTACAAAATATGTGAAAATGAGCTTAAATTTGCCGGCTTGTTCTCTTTTCAAAGGCACTTTGATATGACCCCCAGCGGAGGTCACCGTACTGCAGCTGACTCACAGTAGTCGGGCGGTACCAATATTCAGGCGTGAATCGAACCCGACCGAACAAACATCGTAATCCAACTCGTACAGTCTCAAAACTGATGTATTCCTCTACCATTCACCACAGTTTCAGCCTCGCTAACGAGCACAGAAGAAAAACTACGGCCTTTTTAAGCAATGTGACGCACTACTTCATACTCGAACTACTATTGTCCATGGGGGTTGCCTATTAATACTGTGTTCTGCGACCTCTAACTAAGGGCATTTTGGGTGGGAATCTTTTCAAACATAGCATCTAATAGAGGCTATGTTTACCATCTATCCCAGTACCTCTACAACAGAGCTTTGGCTAGAAAGGGTTAAATATGATCCGTGAAAAGTTTCAACAGGTTGGTAAGTCACTGAATAGAAAGACTCCTTTTGCACAACCAAGTGTTTAATTCGACCAACATTTCGGTGACCGTCTCAGAGCAATTCGGACTTGTTCACATGGCACTGCAGCGATAGGTGTAGCTGCTTACTTTTGGAGCCGCATCTGTAAGCAGCGACACCTCTAGCTACAGTGCAAAGTGAACCAGTCAGAATTGTCCCGAGGAAATTGGCAGACGGTCACTGAAAAAAAGTGTGAAATGTTGCTTGAAGAAAACACTTGGTTTTGTTTTTTATTGGCTCAAATATACAGTCAAACCTGCCCAAGGCGACCACCGGGGGACTGAGAAAAAGTGATCGCGTTTGACAGGTGATCGCCTTGAAGAGGGTCGACTCACGACATGTTTCCAAGTTAAGATGTTAATCAATACAGTATCACATAGACGGATGGAACATGATGTGATTTTAGACAGAATAACTACCACCAGGTTTAATTCTCATTGACAGAAATTGTGCTCTGTGTGGTCCCGATTCATGGCAGCTGCGTTGGACAGGCAGCTTAAAGCTTGTGCCTATGGGGAAAATTTTCGGGACCGAGAAAAAGCCGTCGCTGTGGCCAGGTGGTCGTCTTGAAAAGGTTTAACTGTAAAGCTGAAAAAGCATGCTTGATCTTGAGAAGTTCTTTGTTGTGTCTGTACACACCTCCATCATCCACTGAGCGGTGGCCGCCATGTTGTCCCACAGCCACGCCTGTTGCCATAGCGCCCACATGTCCGTGTACGAGAACCATCCTCGCCGCATCCCTTCCATCACTGCTATCCTGGAATTTTGAAAAAAATAAAAGAATGTATTTTAATCGTTTTAGCTTACAAAAAAGATAATCTCTTCCACTGTACTGGTCTCAGCACTGAGCACATCAATTTTGCTTACAAAAAAGATCCTCTTCCATTGATCAGACCATAAAAGATAGACATTGTGTACAGTATACATGTATAAAGGCAGAAGACTTGAAAGGCACAAACTTACACCATATTCTAAAAAAAGTTACATGATGTTGTTGTTATGTTGTTATTCATCTTGTGGCCAGTGGCACGTATGTCAGCAAATTTCCTTCAAACTGATAGTACTATACAATAAATATCATGGAAATCCATTGTTCCTTTGTTCAGTTTTTCTTCTTAGAAGATTTTCACAATAACGCCCCTGCAGTTCCAGCGCAAGCTGCTAGGTGGCTCAAACCTACACTACTTCTTTATTACATCACAAGCTATCTGCCACTCAGAAATCAAGACCATAGCACGTCTAGGTCAAAAGATACAAAAGTTCTGCTGCAGTACCAAGGTCACATACCAGGGGGCCCAAAATCGACCTTGCATTTTGACTTTACAACAACTCAGGTTTGAAGGTTTTGGGATGAAAACGTTGGAAGGTTTTGGGATGAAAAACCAACATTACTCCTACGCTCATCGACAGCTCAACAGAATAAATAAACGTGGCACCACATCCTCTTCCAGCTGTCTGATTCACTTTCGTGACAACAATACACGATAATCCCACCCCGTCATGTTCAGCAGTACTGTGCTATAACTGTGCGACTTGAGCATACCAGGGGGGATCCAGGATTACTACCTGTCGGTCTGATTGACAAGTGCGTTCTCAACTGTGGATATATCACTTTGGGAGGTCTGATGTTTCATTATGTGCCTTCGTTCTCCCTGTGTCAAAACGAACGAACCTGTTGTCACTCAAGACGATCAAGCCTGTTGTCAATCTTGAAGCTTCATTTGACAAACTGAAAAAGTACCTAAAACATTCTTTTACCGGTTACAAAGATTCTGATGTTTCATTATGTGCCTTCGTTCTCCCGACGTCAAAACGGACAAGCCTGTTGTCACTCAAGACGAACAAGTCTGTTGTCAATCTTGAAGCTTCATTTGACAGACTGAAAAAGTACTTAAAACACTCTTTTACCCGGGTTACAAAGATTTCTGATGTTTCATTATGTGGCTTCATTCTCCCGATATCATGGGCATTGGCGTACAAGCCTCTTGTTGGTAAGCCTCTTGTTGGTCTTGATGATTCATTTGACAGACAGAAAAAGGACTTCAGCTAGTGTCTTGAAAGCCAGAGCGGTCGCTGTCATTTTGCAATGCCCAAGATAATATCCACATTGTAGACATCCAGTAGACATGGAAAAGTTTGAGGTCTTTTTGTTGCACCATAGGCAGTTGTTTACACCCACGCAACGCGATCAGACCACGAAACACAAACACCTTTCTTGTACCAGCTAGCTATATAGGTCTATCTTTTCCACAGTTGCTGTATGTTACAGCATGTTCCTCGGATAAAACAGCTTGGCCACCTGCACAAGAACACTGAATTGACAAGCCCGTCTTCTTAAACCAGATACCTCCTCAGGACTTCTTACAGAAATCCCAAGAAAATCTCCAGTGAGAGACAAGGTTAAACGATGTCAAGCCGGGATAGGGCGGACACATCTCCGCCAAGTTGACATAGGATTAGAACCCATGTATTTTGAACCTGTGACGTACCTTGCCTCCAGCAAATTCACATAGAGCAGGAACTCCTCTGGACGGGTGAACAATTGCCAGTCCTGTAAAGAACGAAAAACTGTGAATGAATTTACAGATGGCAATGTTGTGGTAAGGGTTGTCTAAAGGTCCTGCGTTCGAATCCCTAAAAATTGTGAATGACATTTGCAGGTGGCAAGGGAGTCTTGTGGTAAGGGTTGTTGAATCAGTCCTGTGGTAAGGGTTGTTGAATCTAAAGGTTCTGGGTTTGAATCCACAGCAGGCCCCAATGTTGTGTGATTGTGAAAGGCAATCAACACCAATTAAAATGAGTACCTAGCATTGGTTAGGGATGTCCTCTCAGATGTAACGCAAGGCTGGAGGTCAAGTGTTTGTGAGAGGCACACCTCGAGCAAGTCTAAAGAAGTCAACTCACTTATAGTTTCCATCAATTCAAAACCTGCTCAAGATTCATTTGGTACAACCACTTTTCTCATTTTTTCTATAGCTATTTTTTTCACCATAAAGATATTTTTGTTTGATATCATACTTCAACCTAACGAGTTATGGGTGGGAATTTCTTGTACTGACAAAATAAAACACAAGGAAAGCCAAAATCAAAGAGGACCACATTTGAACTTCTCACTACTCAAGGTCTTTCCTTCCTCCTTTCTTCCACCATCTTGCATCTGTATATCCCCTTAGCCTGTGTTTACACAAGCTCTCCGGTGGAGGTTAATGACCCCCTCCCGAGTTACATTCGGGCCAGCCTAGGGAGCGCTAGTCAGACTATATATCCCCTTGTCTCTATATAATTATCTTCTTAAAAATTCCCTTCCTCCAACTTTCTCCTCTCTATTCATCACTAATCTCCTTCCTTAATCTGTAACTATACAGGTATTAACTACAGGTGGAAATGGGAGGAACTGGCATTTAGTAACTTACAATTAATGGATTAAGCCAAAAAAGCAGTTACTCAAGCAACTAGATATGATTCTGGATATCCAGCTGCTTGAATAACTGCTTTTTTTGGCGTATCTTATTACCTGGATATCTAACCTTCATTGACGAATTAATGGATTAACCGTCATCTTCACAAAATGCTAATACCATGGGCATGATCAGCCACTGAACGTAAATTTGTATAGCAAAAATTACTGGGTCTTTCACGCCATGAATCGACCAATTCTTGATACTTGAGTTATTTTACAGGTGTTAGCTATAGTTCGGGACTAGTAACTCACTAGTCTACTTGATTTTTGACAGATGTGAATAAACAAAACATTTCATTTTTCAGTCCCTCACCAAGCTGTACAAAATGGTTCTACAGAATGTAATGCTGATTTTATGTAACCTTGTACAAATGTAGCGGTTAAACCTCAGACTGAGGACGAAGCATGACATTTTTTCTAGTAGTAGCTAGCGTGTTTAGCCAAGCACACAAGGTCACGCCTACTCTTCTCAATAAGTGTGCTGGGTTCTCTTTTATGTGCAGAGGTTTGACGCTTGAGGTTTACACCTGACGCTCCCTCATACACAGGGCCGCTGGCTTTATGTCACCATCAGAAATGACAAATGCAATCCCTTATAACATGTCCTAGCTGAAGCGAACTCTGGGATCGAACTCAGGCCCATGAAGCTACGGAATTTGATCCATATGGTCATCAAGCAGCGGGTTGACATATCAATGTAGAGGGTGTAATTTTCAGTTCCTGCCCTTTCTAAAGCTCAATGAAAGGAACATCCTTTAATGAAATGATTAAGAGATCCTTGTACCCTTGGCATTTGAAAGTTAAGCCACAGGTGCAGACCATTATACTGCCCACTGAAACTCCCTTGTCCTTACACTCAGCCAAACCAGGTGATTGACAGCAAGGCTCATTTTAATCCAAGCTACCAGTTATCGCAAGTACAATATAGCTGAAGTCTTATCTGTTATCTCGTGTGAATCTTTCTACTTCAATAATCAGAGAAAAGTGTGTGAAGAAAGCCTGATTCTACATATTGTAGGGTTCAAAAGTAGAGATTGAAGTGGTAGCCCTAGGGATGGATCTATTCGGACTTATGTTGCAAAACAAACTATACAACAGTATTTGCAAGCTTACATTGTACATGTGCACACTCATACTAAAGTCATAGTCATACATACATACATGCACACACACACACCAATACTTACATGCTCACACACACACACACACACCAATACTTACATGCTCATACACACACACACACACACGTGCACACACACACACACACACACACACATGCAGCTACTAGTAGCCCTACATATACATAGTTCCAATGTTTATGATAATTCAATTTCAACCCCCAACTATAAATGTGTTATGATAATATATCTAGTGGCAATGCCCATTGAACTATTCATTAGAAAAAAATAAAATTTTTACTAGTTTTGCCTCATCACTAATTGCCAATCTGAAGACCACCAACCAGTCTACAATGTAGGGGTCGCTTTTAGACAAGAAATTGTTTGAGCTGAACGCAAACCAGAAGATAGCCTGGGGCATTTGTCACTGTAGCTGCACAAAAGTGTGGCTCGGTACCTTTGTGGTCCCAGATATCACCTAAAGATAACTAGTTGTTTATGTACATGTAACAACCATCAAAGAGGGGACTTCCTTTCCCACCCTACAGGTCCCTCCAACAACAGACATCTATCTTTCACGACCAACAATGGCCCCTTTCCTGTAGAAATAGTCTCTTTGTAACTGATCTCGGTTAAGAAGACTCTTTACTGTCCGACCTGTTGACGTTCGCAGCCACATTGTGAGAAAGGGAAGCACTTTTCTCATGACTCACAGTAACACAACATGAACACACATGTCGCTCTCTAGTGCTTATTCCCACATCTTGTACCTGCTTTGTTGACTGTAAACTACTGTTTCATTTTATCTTTTAAAGTCTTGAATGAAGGTTTTGTTTTGGTGTCAGTAGAAGCAAAAATTTCATGTTAGGAATGAAGCCATATTGAAAGCTACCAGGGAATCTAGAGCGCACATCTTGTACCTGGCTTGTTGACTGTAAACTACCATTCATTTTATCTTTTACAGTTCGGAATGAAAGAGTTGTTTTGGGCGACCTCGCGAAGTCAGTAGAAGCAAAAATTGCTTGAATTTCATGTTAGGAAATGTGACATATTGAAACATCTCCCTCTCAGTTTAACTATTTCATTTTATCTTAAACAGTTTTGAATGAAGGTTTTGTTTTGGGTTAACTCTTGAAGTAGAAGAAAAAATTGCTTGAGTTCCATGTTGGGAATGATAGAAACATCTCCCTCTCAGTTCAACTATTTCATTTTATCTTATACAGTCTTGAATGAAGGTTTTGTTTTGGGTTAACTCTTGAAATAAAAGAAAAAATTGCTCGAGTTCCATGTTAGGAAATGTGACATATTGAAACATCTCCATATCAATTCAACAGTTTTATTTTATCTCTTACAGCCCTGAATGGAGGTATTGTTCTGGGTGAACTCTTGAAGTCAGTAGAGGCAAAAATTGCTGGAGTTTCATGTTAGGAAATTGGACATATTGAAACATCTCCCTCTCAGTTTAAATATTTCATTTTATCTTTTACAGTCTTGAATGAAGGTGTTGTTTTGGGTGAACTCTTGAAGTAGAAGCAGAAATTGCTTGAGTTCCATGTTGGGAATGATTGAAACATCTCCCTCTCAGTTTAACTATTTCATTCTATCGTTTACAGTCTTGAATGAAGGTCTTGTTTTGGGTTAACTCTTGAAGTAGAAGAAAAATTGCTTGAGTTCCATGTTGGGAATGATTGAAACATCTCCTTCTCAGTTTAAGTAGCTCCCATACGATCCTCACCACACCTGCGCCTGTAGCTTAATCCCATAGCTGATCTTCGAAGAATGGAGACATTAAAGCTAACATTTACACCTCCCAAACAGCAAAAGATCAAATCACATGCCTACAGAAGCCACCGAAGCAATTAACAGCAATTGTTCCGATCGCTATCTCCCTTCATTGTTCTTCTACAGATCTAATCGTTCAAAGTGCCCAGAGCGAGGGGTGACCTCTTGGGTCTTAACAGTGCAGGTGTCAAAAATGCAATCATGGGGAGTTCTCAATAACTACCCTCCGTGTTTTGACACAAAACAGAGCCGTGTTTCTGACAGGTGGAAAAGGGGTAGTGAAGTGGAAGGGGCTGATTAACAGGCGGTTTCACTGCTTAATGGAAGGAGTAATTTGTATTGATGTACAAGCCAGTTGCAAAAGACTACAGCGGCTTCGTACAACACTCCTTTTTCACTCATCTAACAGGGATGTACTACATAGTACATGTAATACTGAACACTAAACGTTAACTACACTCCTGTGTGCATGAGTTTTTTCACTGAATTCCTCCACTTGTCAACAAAAATCCAGACAAATATCTTGTCTTTCTGGTAGTGTCCTTGAAAGAAGGTTTCGAAAAATAATTTTAAGCACATAGATAATGATGTGAAGTATTTTGGCTATAGCAGTATATGTATAAGTTGTATTTCAAAGACTTAACTGCAATAATAGTATGAAAGACTTGACGGAATCATAGAAAGTGAGTATCACCCTCACTCCACTTAAATTGTTGAAAACATGTACTTAAAATTGTGTTGTTTTTTGTTTGTTTATCTGAAAATTACCATGGCAACTAGGAAGCTGGCTTCAAGAGTGTTGACCTCCTCCACGTCGCGTTTACCTGGAGATGGGATAGAAAATATAGATATATGAATGTATGTTGATCATTATTATTCATTACATTCTTTCCACTGTACATGTATGTTACATTATCTCATGATGTTGTTGACATTGTTGTTGTTTCTTTGATTGCATGAAAGAAAGATATCAAAACCGGTAGTTCTGCTGTAGTACCATAACAAACTGCTAGGGGACCTAAAATGTAATCATGTCAGGGTCTCATCAAGACCTATCCACATACAAGGTATCAAGACAATCCACCCAGGTCTTCTGGAGTTATAGTGTTCACACGCACACACACCCAAAAACATAACCTTCTTGGCCAAAGAAATAAACAGAACAAAAAATTTGTTCTCACCTGCTTCCGCCCATTCATCATTGAAGACCTCTTCATCTTCTCCTTCATCATACAGGTACTTAGAGGCTACCATCTAAACATACAAACAAACAAACAATAGTTAGTATTCATGTTTCACTATGGTTATGGACAGTTACTACCGATGACAGAACAAGTTGTAGAACATGATAAGTTACATGACGTATTCAGTCAGTCTTTATAACATAATATCTAGATTCTAAAACACTGAAAACTGAAATGCATTGTAGTAGACTTAGTATTTAGTACAGTTATCAATGTATTATCAAGTGCTAAAGGTTAATTGGATGCAAAATGATACATGACTCTGGTTGGAATGGGCTGAAAGGTTAAGGTCGTTTCATTGCTGTATCAGTCACGCATAGGCAAGCTCGTTACTAATACATTGTAGTATCCATGGTAATTTGTGAACTAAGGATTTGTTTAAGATCCAGCTGCTAAAACTAAATACTAGTAGAAGAGAGCCATGGTCAGATTTAAGTGTTTGCTTCCATTTCGGCACTTATTTTGACTGATCGTCAGTAGAAAAGGATTGTGATTGGTTGAGGTACTGATTGGTTTAACTTTTAGATCCAGCTGCCCAAACCATGGACTGCGCTAAAATAAAATCCTAGCTAGATCCCTGGGCCATGGTCAGATTTAAGTGTCTGCCCCTATCCTGTCACTTATCTTGACAAATCGTCAGTAGCAAATGTTTGTGATTGGTTGAACTACTGATTGGTTTAAGATCCAGCTGGCTAAACCATAGAAGAGAGTCATGGTCAGATTTAAGTGTTTGCTCAATCCTGTCACTTATTTTGACTGATCGTCATTAGCAAAGGTTTGTGATCTGTGATTGGGCAACTCAAACCATAGAAGAGAGCCATGGTCAGATTTAAGTGTTTGCGTCCATCCTGTCACTTATTCTGACTAATTGTCAGTAGCAAAGGTTTTGTGTCTACGGTGTAACCCGGCCCTCTAAGCGAGCTGTCACATTCCCCACACAAAGAAAGGGGCAGGCCCTCCTCTGGCATGCCACCAAGCAGTTCAAGGGTTCCCATTCAAACCGCATATAACGGCAAACTGTTAGCAAACATGGAAGACGGTCATGATTAGATGCTGGACACTGTGTGCACCATGCCCAAACAATAATATCTCGTACATTCCACGCCAAATTCCTCACCATAATATCTCGCAGTTGTGGTAAATATACAACGTGGTCCGTGCAGGTGTAAGCTATCTCGGTAGGGCGTAACGCGAGATTTTACGTCGCATAGGTCACGTATCGAGCATGCTGTTGAGCTGTATACAGTCAATTCTGCTTCAAAAACATGCAAGACATGGAAGAGGTGGGGTGACGCAGTTCAACACAAAGTGCTGTGTATTACAGAGACATGAAAACTTTGGAGGTGACAAGTTCAGGTCAGGCATAAACACTCTACGACTAAAAATAGAAGGATAATTCCACGTCACCATGGATCCCCAGTTCAGAAAGCTTTGGGAACATGTTTAGATGTTAAACAGAAACACACTTCCCTTTTTACAGTAACTAGTCTGTTAGGCAGAAATGGTTCAGTAGGAGTACCTTCCCAGAAAATTTGCAATGTGCCTCAAATTAGAAAGAAAGTAGACTAAAATTGAAACTTTTTCAGATGTTCTAACCAGTTTCTAACCAACTTGACATGTACCTTGTAAGTCTAAAGCAACGTTTGCATATATATACATTCACAAACATAAATACTCACTGTGTATATACTGGTATGACCAAAAACACTTTTTGTTTAAAGGCATATTCACATTCATCATGTTATGTTTTTGCTGAAATATTTTCCAACACAGCTGAATTTTGTGCTACGCATCTTCGACTATTTCAAGAATGTCCACAAAATGAACGCATGTGTTGTACAGTGAAACTCTGAACTTCTGATCTTGGTGTCAACGACCGTTGTGGGAACTAGGATCATCCTTTTCCTTAATACTATCTATCTCTTTAGACCTATATATCGGAAAAGTGGTGGCTACATTACAACTTCCTGGAAATACTATATACGCTGTCGAAACTTTCCGTTGTCCATCTTCCCTGTCAATCACTCTGACAGCTTGAAACTCCTCCCCCAATACAGGCGTGGCCTAAATTGATTGACAGGTGGAGGAATCCCAGGTATGTGATACCTGATGTCACTAAGCAGAAGAGCGGTAACAGCACGTCTGTTTACCTGGTAACCCTACCCCCCCTAGGAGGGCCTCTTCTTTATGGTCTCGGGAACAGCAACTTTTTCTCAATGGGAGCAATGAACCCGAGTGTGACACGGACCTTGACATTGTCAGAATCATGCAAAGTAGTTTAAAAGTGGCAGGGTACTCTCCTCTTGGCATGGAGATGTCTATACTTAAGACTGCAGCTTTGCAAAGTTTTCAAGTCTATAGTACATGTATATAGATGAAACACCAACCACCATTATCAATATCTAGGTATAACATATCAAATCCTTGACTTTTTTAATCTTTAAAATACAGTTGTTAGCATATCCGACACATGTATGCACCATAGTTTTAAGGTGGCAAGGCACTGATCTTTTGGCATGGAGATTTCTATACTTAACAATGTAATGCTGATAAATTTTAAAGTATATAATTGAAACACCAACCAATAGTATCAATATCTAAGGTCTAACATCCAAATCCTTGACTTTTTAAATCCTTAGATAACCTTTAGCACACCGAAGTAGCCATTTGGCACCCCATTTTCTATTGGTTACAGAGTTAGGCAGCAGGGAGAAGGTTAAAAACACCACCAAATATTATCAATAATAGGATCTAACAGATTTTTTTTTAATCCTTAAAAATACAGTTGTCAGCATATCCAACACATGTATGCCACCTACATGGTTAAGAAAACCAGAGGGCATACTTAACACACAAGCACATGTACCCCGGCATAATACGTTTTTTGTGCAGTCATCTTACGCACACTTCACACGCCTTTTCACCATGGCTGGCAGGTGACAGCATTGAACATAGTATTCGTCATGGCTTGTTGGCAGCAACGACCTATTCAGGATTTTCCAAACAGTATTCCGCCACACTGACTTCTGAAGTGGTAGCCACAGAGCTAACAGTACAAGGATCTTCTACCTGCTTTCACAGCAGCTGTTCAAGAGGGGGAAAGTACTGTAATTCTTGTTTCTTTCACTGTAACTTTATGTTTTCACGGTCACCTCTGTGCCGTGAACTTATCATCACCGTGAAAAAAACTGTTGTTATTATCAATGATTCCTTCACACATCCGTTCTGTAAATCAATTGCCTCCAAGTTCAGTGAAAATGTGCATTTTCCTTACACCGTGAAATTTTGCTACCGAGAAGATAAAGTGAATTACAGTAAACTATTTCCTGACCAGCTACAACAGTGGCTGGTTAATGGTTGACATGTTTGTCATTTTAAAGGAGACTTCCTTTTCTACAACTTATGTGTCTTTTGTGTTCTTAAAAACTAGCTTCTTATCAGTTATCTCCCTTCCAAGAATACTTCCTTCCCTGACATGACGGCAAATTCCCTTTCTCTCATTAGGCCATGTTGATACGGTTGTATGGATCACATCCTTTGGGATCCGCAAAACTGGTGCGAGCTTGAAAAAAAAAAGTTTGGCAAAAAAAAGTTGCCTTCATTATGAAATCTGGGTGATCAGGAAGGTTGAACAAATGACCAAACACATAGAATCTTCATTTTTGTTCATCTATCATTATATCATTACATCTTCTTCAATGACTTTGGAATTGACATGGCATTCTATGACATTTGTATGTTTTCCAATATATTTTTGTAAATTTACGGCATATATTTCATTTTGCAGCTGCCTTGTACGATTTACAGTCAAAAACTTTATTTTCTTTGGAAATGGACCAAATTTGATGCACGCACTGACGTCATCCATATAATCGAAACAACATGGCCTTATTACAAAAATTGCCTGACTCAAAAGCTGCCGCAAGTTCCAAGAAGGGGCTGTCAACTCAGACGCTCTCCAGAATGCCAGTGCTCCAGCTGGGAGACTTTTGCCCTTGACTTTGGGCATACGCAATTAGCGGTAGCAACGAACATCCTAATGAAGGGGCAAAAACCCCATTCCTTTCATGCTTCACTAAACACGCGTAGACACACTTCGTCCAGTACTACAGCTGATCGTTGGTAACTTACATGTAGACAAGTTCTGGATCATATCCTCTGTAATGCAAAGGTTTCCTGTACCAACATTTCTAGCTTAGACCTGTATATCATTAAGCGACATCATTAAGCATTGGCTTTTATGTGTATTACATAACCCTTAGTCTTGGTAAATACTTCTCAAATCCTAGACTTCTTGTGAGAAAAGGAATCAAGATTACATGAGGGTACTCAGAGTAGAGAGTACAGTCTCCTTTAAGTACTGTACCATTGCATAGGGACAACAGCAGACTCAAAATTCTAAGATGTATCGAGGCTCCTGGAACTGTGTATGATTCAGATTAGTGCTTCTTCAAGTAGTTTGTAACAGCTTAAGTCTTGAAATAGTTTCTCCTTTTTGACTCTTGAGGCTGTTGTCTAACTGGCTATACCAACGAACCGGCATTCCTTTGCCTTTCTCCGAAGCAAGTCTAAATCCTTTCAGTAGGAATTACACACCCCTGCCCCTCCTCAAAGACTCCAACAAGTCTGGGTTTCCGCTCTTGCCAAATTCTTGTTCAAATAAGAAAGTAGCCACTCGGCTTGAGACTTAAGACTAAGAGCTAACGTATGTCGTTATTCCACAGACAGAAATCCCCTTATCTTTGCTTCTGTGTTTAGGTAACACTTGTTGGCTCATAATACTAGGAGCTTATCTGTGGGGAAACCATGGACGGCTTTGTGTAAAGTGGAAGGATGTCGGTGGTAAAATGTTTGCAAAGAGGACAGGTGGCAGAATTGACTGTCACTGTTGTGTTTTCAAGTAGGGTCTCAAGTTTGGGATTTTGTTTTACCTTGCTTCACATGATGGTCTCAAATGGTTACACAAATGTCAAGGAAAAAACACAAGATCGATCAAGACATGATTTAAAATTCCAAAGCACCCTCTCTTAGTCTTACCAGAACTAACAATTAAGATCTTTGGACACCCACAATGAGACAAAAGATTTAAAATGTAACTTATATGCTGTATATAGCAAAATACTCTCTTAGTCCTACATTAAAATCTATTAAACTCCAACTCCAAGCAGATCTATTGTGGCAAAGACAGTATCCAAAGGGGAAAAGCAGCATTACTGGCAAATAATATTGCTTTTGACCTTTGGATACTGTCAATGCCACCAATAGATCTGCTTGGAGATTATAGCTTTTTGGCGAAGTTTCAGGAGCAAGCCTAATACTAATAGAGTATATTATTATTTCAAACAGGTTTCCGGGCTTATGGCATCCGGACTGTTAGGAGTGACTACTTACCATGGAGACCAAGAAGAGGTCAGATGAGGACACTGTCTGCAGGTATTCTGGATTCCTGTGTTTTAACCTCTCCACATACCACATGCCCAACATCAGGGTACAGGGTGAGATGGACACACCACTGTGGAATAGGGTAAGAGGAGGACCAATTACTATGGCAGAAATAATTTTGCTTGGGGCAGAAAGAAGTTTTTGAACTTTTTGTGTTTGCTTCAAAACATCAAATGATGATCATAAAATGTAGTATATTGTTTATTAGAGGGTTATTTTAAAACCGTAGTTCCATTCAGTAGAACTGCTTTCATTCTATACGGGCTATGTATTTGGCTTTAAAATAATTTTCAAAAATCTTCAAGCTATAAGTTTCCAAATATAACTTATAAGGGAAAATCCATGTATTTCCCATTGATTCAGTAAATACAGAAGTCTACTTTCCAAGCACAGGTTTGGCTCTGGCTGGTTTTTAACAATGTTTTTATGTTTTGGCAGGCTTTCTATTCTGTCCCATTTTCTTTATGCCGGCCAGCCAAACAATGTAACAGAAGTCACTTACTTGACAACAGATGCTGCATACTTTTCCCTTAGCCTATTCTTCGGTGAGGGCGCAGCTTTTTGTAATAACTCCACCGCTATGTCTGCAGCACAAAAAAGAATGCAGCATTTATGTATCTGTATAGTTTCATGATAAAAAAATAGTTCATCAACAGCTTGTATGCTGTGGCAAAGGGTAGTTATACCAGCTATACATAATCTTTAAAAAAATCACAAAACAACAGTAACAATGGATCTCCTACTTGTTTCAGTTAATACAAAAGAAACCTGTGACTAAAAATCGGAGACATAATATTAATAAAAACACCTACAGTTCCATTGCTCTTCCAAGGAAAATTGCTAGGGGTTCAAAATCTAACTTTTTTCATTAATTTTCATCAACAATACCATACAACAACACAACAATTCATCCATAGCTTTTTGAGTGGTGCTGTTCACAAGGCAGTGTTACAAACGTTATCGAAAACATACATGTAACCTTCTTGGCAAAAGGGGATAATTGGCTTTCTTCGAAACATGTACATCTAAGTGTTCTGACATAAGTGCTGTTGACAAACCTGTGGCGACTGCCGACGGCCTTTTCAGCTCCTCATCTGTGAGGTTTCCATGGTACAAAGTCTTCCGTAACCTTTCTGTCAGCTCCCTGTGTGCAGGGGAAACCTGTGTAAATCACAAAGTGGAGAAACAATTTACGTTAAGGGCACAGTATCAAAGAATGCCGAGGACCTGTTATCAAAATACAAGCTGTGAATGCTGACATTGACCTCCAGGTGTTAAAGAGTGTACGTAGGCGAGGCACATGTGTGATTTTCTGCTGCTATAATTTGTGCTTAGTCATCATCCACTGTTCTCTGCATCTGCAGTCGTAGAATCATAGCCTCTACCAGGCCCTGCGGATGGCTGGAAAAATAGTAGAAATTGGCCAAATAGAGTGAATAGTATGCTCAGGGAGTCGGCTATGGAGAGATGGTCCAATATCCATCCTTTAGAGGTCGCAAACTGTAACTACTATAGCGGACTAACTTCTCTGGCATGTTATCCCTCTATTTGGCCAATTTCTATGATTTTTCCAGCGACCTGTGGAGCCTGGTAGAGGCTACATGTAGTAGAAACATCCATCTTGCAGCTGCATTCAGTCTTACTTCATCTTCTTCCACTGTGCCTTGCATCTGTGAGCTGCCTTAGGTCTTGGAGTTTCTTTTCTGTTATAGGAGGGCCTCACTGCCCTTACTCTCTGTGCTTCAGGTTACTCTTAGTCATCTTAAGAAATGGTCGGCAGTTGTTACTCAATAGAGCTGTGTACCTTGACCTAAACAAACTTGGCCAATTACTTTTAAGCTATACTGGTAGACGTAGATGGCTATCTTTCAAGCAGGTTGGTTTTGTGAATAAGTTTTAAACTTTTAGAAAAGATTAGGTTTGGATCTGACTTTATCACCTGCTTTTCACACAATTCTTAACCATTGTGACTGAGTGACAAATAGCCAAAGATATTGAATAATAAAATTTATTATTCACAACCAAAGAAATCATAACAGTTGATGTTTTGATGACCGTCTGTTATCTTCCTCAGGGCTATAATTCACTGCAGTTAGGTGTTGCTGCTAACAATGCTGTCCCAAACATAAAGAACTGTCACATACACATTAAGCAACAATAGGGAGATAGTTCAGTCTAAAACGTTAAGTACACACATAGATTTTGTTAAGCAACAATAATATTAGAAAAATGACTAAGTCTATAACTACTCTTATCACATTTCATGACTGGGGTGGATTTTCTAAAGAAGATGATAGACAGTCATCAAAATGTTGGCAGTTATCACTTCCTTGGTTGTAAACAAAGAACTTATTCAGTCATTCACCATACAAAGATAATCCATAATACTGACACCAAAAAGTATGGCATTACAGTGAAAAGGAGGCAAGTTCTGACAGTGAAATCATTAAAACCTAAATCAGAAATTCTGAAAACCTACCAGTAAGGTAAGTTAAATGTCCTTGATAATCAATAATCATAATTTAACTCTAAAAAAGCAAAACCCAACTGTTTGTATGTTGTCACTATATACAATACAAAATGTAGAAACAAATCTTAAAGCCGATAGGTATGGTAATATATTCTATTTCGTGTCAAACGATATGTTATTATCATGATTTCATATCCGTGTTTTTGCATTGATCTGTTTTGCCCCCCTCCCCCATGAGTTTAAGTGTCAACATGTTCATATACTGTATATCTAAACTTCCTTATCCTTAGAACGCCCAGTAGCACTATATAAATACATCATCACTAATGTATAGGGCAATAGGGGAAGAAATATATCTTCGAGGTTGGTGAAATATTATATACTGCCTAAAAAGGTAACGTAACTAGGGCGAAATAGTTCGTAACCCAAAAAAACAGCCATCACACGAGACTACGTAAAAACTCGTCATTCTGACAGCTTACCTGCTCGAAATCGTCCTCGGGGTCGGTCAGATTTAGACCAGGAGGTTGTAAAAACTTGTTAAAATCCATTTTTGTCACCTTACAGGCCACAGAAATGGCGTAAATTGATGTAATTTTACCACATTTTTGACGAAATAATGACCCCGCCAAACTGGGGACCGGAAGAGGAGGATGATGGGAAGGGTATTTCGTAACGAGGCTTCTTCTTTCCACCGCAACAAAATGCAAACAAAAGTTAATAATGATTTTGTTACGCATTAAAATGGTAATATCAAAAAAGTCATCAAACATGTATTTTAAAATATCATTTTAGAAATACTCTGTGCAAAAGTTTTATCATTGATATATTCTTAGACATGATTTGAATTTATTTAGATATTATTTGATCTTGTTTGGATGCTACCAGTGTCCCAAGAACTCGTCATTTCTCCATCCCCCCAGGCCCCACCTGTCGTGAATGTCACAGACGATGTCTTCACACATTTAGAACTCCTCTTGCCATCCGAAGACTGAAAATTATCTCTCTATAGATACTGCGCAATCTGCAGAAGTTGGTGCGGATATGGTAGATGTTTACTTCGTTCCGTTGTAACGTTTTGTTGTTTGGAGTTTTGGGGTCCAAGTTTTGGTGATGTTGACTGTTACAGGCTTGCCGATTGGACTGTTGTTTGTAATTTGAACGGCAAGTTTGTCCAGTCATGTTATGTTATAACCACGTTACCCTGCTCTTAGAAATAAGTAGAAACTGTAATATGATTGACTGTGAGTTATGGTTTCAGTGTAATCAGTAGGATGCGAGTACCGGACTGACCCAGCCAAGACCTAGTTGTGACGCCACGTACCTGTGGGCCAGCCGGCAATCTCCAAGCAGATGTTTGGATGGTGCGACCACAGGACGTTACGATTTTCCCTCACAGTATTTACGATAAGCAGGAGGCCTTGTGCTGCCTTCTGTGGGATTATTATACTAGGATAGGAAGACTTTTATCTAACCCTCCGTTCTGTTGGGTATACAAAATCTCAGTGACCACCTGTGTGATTCTATATAAACTGTCTTATGTATTTGTGGTGGCTCTACCCATTTCTAGCCTGAAACACATTCACATTTCAACAAATTTATGTGAATGTACTCTAAATTTTGCACAAAAAAGGTTATTCTGCTATGACATTATTTTTCAACAGGTAAGGTAAGGTCCAAGACGAATGCCCTGATATACATGTAGTTGCCTAAATGATTAATGGTCATTAGTACATTAATGATATACTATGCCAATTTTGTCACTTATAAGTAAAAGTCAAAATTAGATGTCAGTCGTGTTGCCAAAAGAACAAATAAATCAACCATTTGGGTACGGATAAGTCAGGTTAAATCGTGTGAATTAAGGTTAGTTCTAAAATTGCCAAATAACTTAGAGAGAACATAACTTGATTCATAGCAGGTTAGTCAAAATAATGAGAAATAAACTGTTCTCAAATTCAAAGAATTGACACACCGGAAATTTATGTTCTTTGCGTCGTTGGAGAACATTTTATTTCTCATTTAATATATGATTTACCAACTCAGACGAACTTCCATGCTAATAATGTTATCTTTGCAACGATGCATTTGGTTAAAATGATAGCATTTCCTGTACCTGCCTGACTATATTTACTGTACATACAACGTATTACAAGACAAAGATCGTTGTGACTTTGAAGCTAGTTTTTTTTCTCACTGGGATTAGCATTGAACAAATTCTACCCAGACGCTCCTTCAAGCGAACAATCCTCGCCACTGGCAATGCGAAATTGAGGTAGCTTCTCCAAATAAACAGCGATCTCATAAGTTTGTTTATTTTTCCAGTCCATTTACACAAACACACAAGGGTGTCGGTGACTCCCGCGGACGCTTTGCGTCGGCAAGAGGTTGATAGAGTCGTCTGCAAGTGACGACATGAGGGAGGAATGGCGGTCCTCTTCTGTTTTCATCGACAGGAATTCTTCCGCGGGATTCCGCTGTTTTTCCCCCAAACAGAACTCCGGCGATTCCCAACGCCATTAGCATATGGAATGTGTTGGGGGTACAGAGTACAGAAATTACCCCTGCTGCGATATCAATGTACATGTTCTACATTGTATATACGTAAAAGGCATCACGATTTTGCCCTATATGTACTCATACAGCATCTGCTTTAAGATCACTTATAAATTAATTTCTTATTCGCTATTACACTACCGTATCGTGATAGTGATACTATTACTTCAAACAGATCTGTGATATATATTGTCACGTTTTTCTGAGGTCGTGGATTATCGCGTGATAAAAAACGTGATATTTTGCCCCAACAGTGTCTACTTGGAGCGGGTTTTCTAAGGAATCGCTAACATTGCTATTGTAAACATTATCATTGCACAAAAGTCTAGAGAATTTTTTCTTGGCTTATCAAATCCCATCAAAGTACAGTAAAATCAATTTCCGACATCAATGAACTGACACACTTCTTGCGTAACATGAAGGGCGTCTCATAATTGGATTTAAAGAAACAGAGGAATAACAGATTGACTCTAACGTTTACCATTAAACAAAATGCGGTCTCAGAAATGTAAGAATCAAAAACTATGATGCCACCAGAAATGACAAAAAACAGAGTAATCTTTTTAAATGCTAATTGTTTAATTCCTTAGGTATCTATCCCACCCGGTAGTATGTTGGTCTCACTTTGTTAACTCTACCGTATCTCTTCTACCTGTTGGTGGCCTTAGAGGCCGGCTTATCGGAGATTAAGGTGGATAAGAGTTGAGCTGGGGACAGAAATCTTCACGCGGCTAATTTTCTATGGTAATCTGTCTTCGCCTTGAACTGAGGAGTGAGACACTAGATGTCGCGGGAGTGATCAAGGGAGAGAAGCCGCCGCCGGCTTACCTTACCTCCGAGATCCCTAATACTATTTAACACCGGCACACTGCCTGGCGTGGGCGTTAATAGATATAAATGAAGCCGAACACAAGTGGTAGAGACCGCACTGTCTTGCTGCAAATCTTTATCGGTATCCTGAAAAATTCGAACGTTTCTCATTATCTTAATTTTAGAATAGATGCCAGACTGTTTCCAGGGCCTATAGAGGCCAGCTCCTCTGCTCTAGGGCCAACATGCCTGCAAATTTATATGTACAACATGTTTTAGACCCTGAGAAACAGTCAGGCCTGATGAGACATAGCCATGTCAATTGCGAACGCTTAGTATATTTGCGTCGATCACACCTTTCTATAGTAATCTCGCCAGACCTCAGCACGATCGATTTTATTATTCTCCAAGCAGATCTGCGATTTTTTGACGTCTCTCGAGGAAGGCCACTCCTAGCCCTCTCGACCGAATACTGATATTAACAGAGATCTGGCATCCAGGCTACATTAATTTTCTCCCTCGGTGCATGTGGGCATTTGTCCCGCCGGTGTCTTTCCGGACAGTGGCTACTGGAGCAGAAACCTAGCGGTTCAAATGAACATTTTCTGTTGTACCTACAGCCGTGTCCTTTTCTTTCTCTCAAAGGTTACGTAGGGTGAAATTCAAGGCCGTCGGTGGGGTGCGGGACTGTTGTAGGTTCCGATTTGAACAGTCAAACCGCAAACCTGTTTGGATTGGACATTGTTAAACACACAGTAGCCAGGAAATAGCGGTTAAAGTGTAATCGACTGGGCGCGACTATCCTCTATTTTGTCACACTCGCTTTGTCTTTGAACTACACCGCTAAAGTGACAGAAAGCAGTATTCAATAGTGCTGCCGGTATAGTACCCTCTACTAATTGCTTTTACCACTGAAGGGAAGTCGTCTATATGTAGACGTCTGAAAAAAGCACTTCTATATCTTTGTATAGAGTAAGTCTTTAAACAGGATGGTTGCTTTGAATCACTCCGTCCCGCTACTTCATTATTTCCTGTTGATGTACGGCCATAAATTTACCTCATTCTCTACCTCCGTACCTTATTCCTAGCCTCAATATACCAAACTCAGTCCTTGGCCTTCCTTTCTTCCTTTTTGTTGTTGATGTTTTACGGAGAGTTTCATTCGCAGGCGCAGTTATTATTGGACTGACTCTACTGGCCAATTATTCCTTTTTTTGCCATACGCCCGTAAAAAGGCCTGGTGGAGGCTAACGCCATGTTTTAGAAGTGCGCCATGAAGAAAGTTTTTTTCTCTATAAAATCACAAATATTGCCAATTATGTCCTGTGTTCTGATTGCATTTATCACTTTTCCGATTGATACCGAGTTTCTGATACCGCGTTATTGCACTGTTTCCATATATGTAGAGTAAAGAAGATTGGTTATAAGATAAGTAATTTTTAGCGCTTCTCACTAACGTGTGTCTTCTCTGAATTCGTATTCATCCATTTTAGAAGAGGGACTATTGACATTTAAACGATAGATTTGTCAAAGCTTTATATGTTTAACTGTTTTGTAAACGTTAGTGGTAGCATATCTTTAGCTAGCTGTTTTGTTTCTCCCATTGTTCACTAGGAAAACTACAAGTAATGATACTTTAGCTTAAGCCTTTCATGTGATAGGAAAACAAGTGCATTACTGCACTTAGCCTATGTGGGCAAGAACGTACAAATAAAGATCATTCATTCTCTGTGCAAGAGACACAGACAGCTTGGGCTACCGACACACGACACCGAAGCAGAGAGAAAACATAAGATCACCGCACTTAGCAGCCAATTAAATATACAATTTACACCCCGTTCTATTCATCTCTCACAAAAAAGCCGTTTTAGCCACTTGAAACACTTACACGAACAGTAACAAGGCCATTCCACGCCTTTTGACTGCATTGTTCTTCTCAGATAAGTCAAAGGTCACGTTACACCGCTTATCGAATTCGTGTCGCAGTAGGGCCCGCCTGACCTTAATCCCCGATGACAGATCGCTGTGCTTCTTTCCTGTCTGTCTTTCATGAAGGGGGGGACACCAGTCTGGGGCGGTGGTTAGAACAACATGGTTGTGTGTTGTGGAGGGGGTGTCAATGACACGGGAGAAGGGGGCTTACCTTATCAGACTAGCCTCCACCAGGCCCTCTTACGGGCGTATGAATCGTAGAATTCGTCAGAAAAATGAATAATTAGCCAGTAGAGTCAGTCCAGGGTGAAGATCACATTTCGTCCGTTTACGGAGCCTTCCAATGAAACCTTGGCAAATATTCTCCGCATAGCCGGCTTAGTTAGTCTGGTAGAGACTATTATCAGGCTGCCACTGGGCTTCGTGTTCCTCTAAATTAGCCGCGGATGGCTAGAAAAATAGTAGAAATTGGCCAAATAGAGTGAATATGCTAAGGGAGTCGGCTACGGAGAGAGGGTTCAATATGCCATACTGGACCCTCTCTCCGTAGCCGACTCTCTTAGCATACTATTCAATCTATATGGCCATAAATTTCCACTATTTTTTCAGCCATCCGCGGAGCCTGGTAGAGGCTACCTCTAAATATCGTTTTGCGACGTTGTTCCGAAGTCAATGAAACAAAGCGATTGACTAAAGTCTCCTTTCCCCATCTTGCCACACTGATGTTCGTTACCTTCACCAAGAGGTTTATGTTGTCGGGGCTGTGTGTTTGTGGACAGGATAACTTGACATATGGATCTTATGGTCCAATATCTACAATACAAGCACATGTTAGTATATTGTTACATTTGGTCCGACTATCCATCCGTCCATCCTTCCATCCATCCATCCATCCATCCATCCCCTTCTCTCTCTCTCTCTCCCCTCTCTCTCATCCCCCTTCTCTCTCTCTCTCTATATATATATATATACATGTATCAGTCAACATCTAGACAGTCAATACAAGATGATTGGCATATTTTCTCAGACAGATCAATTAATATACGGTAAACAATTCAGATGATTGTTAGCCCAGAGAAAAACTCCGACGATCGGAATCCGTCTCGGAAACGTTCCTAGATCGATACTTTTATCACAAACTCTTCAACATCCAGACGCCAAGTGCACAAAAGAAGTGTCAATATTAGCCGTATTCTTTTATGCTTTTGCATTGATTTTACGCCATTTAGTTTCGTCAAAACTGTCTTTTGTGTAAACATGCTTGAAATAGTGACAATGATTTCATTGTTGGTAATTTTAGAGAGTTTTAAAAGTGATGACCACACACGTTTTGGGCAACTGACAGACAATTGAATAGAACTATCGACCGTAGGTTGTGACGTTTAAAGATTATCGCTTAAACGATGAGTGATTGCAAGTAGCAACTTTTAAATAACAAGTACTTCATCAACCTACTACTGTCAAAATTACACTTGATCGATGCCTTCTTATCATACAGAATTACTCAGGCCGAGTAAAGTAGTTAGGTTGTCGGAATTGCCTTTTTGATCGGTTTGTGTTTTGCCGTACTAGTAGGTTGTTGCAACAATTCAGCAATTTCGCTGAGTTAAGCAAATACTAGCAACGCTGATATTGGGGTTATTAAGATATTTATCAGTTTAAGTGCGTATACATTTTGTTTGTTTCTCGATTAAAATCAGCGAAGGTACGGATGTCGTTATTTTTGTTGAAGGGGCAAAATTCCTTGAAGAAACATCAGGACAGACATATTTTGAGTATCAGACCTTTTTTATACGCGTCTCAAGAAAGGACCCCTGTTGTGTATGTTCTATCGAAATAAGAAAAGTAAGAGTCACGAATACGCGCGAAGTGTTTTAGTATCCGTCAATATACTGATAGAACACGAGGAATGGAGAAAACAAAAAAAAAGGTACAGAAACTTGAAAATCATTTTTTTTCTTGACGTACGTTTGTTCAGTCATTCACATAACCACTCATTCAGGCCACACATTTGAAGGAGGTAGTGTTTGTTTGTCTGTCTGTCTGTCTCTCTCTGTCTCTCTCTCTCTCTCTCTCTCTCTCTCTCTCTAGCTCTGTGTGTGTGTGTGTGTGTGTGTGTGTGTGTGTGTGTGTGTGTGTGTGTGTGTGTGTGTGTGTGTGTGTTTGCGTTTACTTTGGTCAGCATGACTCAAGAAGCTACTAGTGAATTTTTATGATACTTAGCAAATGCGTAGTCTTTGAGAGACTAAGGCCAGGATCGATTTTGGGGGTTATATAGGAGGCTATATAGCTACTCTCCAACTCCAAGCAGAGGTTGGTGGAGAAGATTGTGACCTTTTCATCAAATGCCCCGTTTTCGTTGGTAGAGAGTGGCGACAGAAAACGGGGCATATGATAAAAAGGTCACAATCTTCTCCACCAACCTCTGCTTGGAGAATATGCATAGCTACCCAGTAGCTTCGGGTGTCCCTGTGGTGTAGTGGTCTGCGCTTCTGTCACTTACCACATCTGGTTCAAATTACTTGGAGCCAGAAGGCTCGAGTTCGTGCCCAGGTAGGACACCTCTGGACAAGAGGCGCATTGAGTCATACCAAAAACTTCTTAAAATGGTACATACTTCTGAAACAGTATGGAAGTTAAACACACTCCACTGCCAGTGGACTAGCCCCCCTGCAGTGATCACACCAGTGTGGCCCAGGGCTATGAAACGGAGATGGGCACTGCCCTATACACCTTATATGGTGTGGGAGGATTTTAACTTAACCCAGTAGCTTCTCTGCCAGTCGCACAACATCCCCGGTAGCCTATGGAGACGCTAATCAGTCATTCTTCTGCCGCGGCGCTACCAGCAGCAGGGAATAATCCAGACCTAATAAGAAGAACAAACACTTCAGCGGGGAGAAACACGGCGACATTTCTATCCGTCAGTCTTCCCACAGGGATCGATCCTAGTCGAGATGGTTTGATGGGGGACGACGTGTTGTGAGGCGGGAATGCCGGCGGAGGGCACCGCCTGTCTGGTGATACACTAACGTCAGGCTCTGGACACGCCCAGGAGCCGCATACGGACATCACTATTGTAGACTATAGCTTTGGTGTGATTAATTACAACACCAGACCCCCTTCCCATTGCATCAAATACTACCATGATGACAAATGTACATGATTTCATATGAACTCAGAATACATATACACACGTACACACACACACATCACACACACATACACACACACACACACACACACACATATACACACACACACACACACACAAACATACGTACACACATATATATATACACACACACATATACACACACACATACATACAAACACACGCACACACACACACACACACACACACAAACCAATGAGCTTTTGCACATACAAGCATACACACAAATGTGGAACACAGACACACATTTTGTATTTTATGCACACAGACAAACGCACACACTCTCTCTCTTACACAAACACATACGCAGTTAGCAAGTATGAAATGCAGTAGCGATTGATTTCAACATTCTAATAATCCACTTAAATCCGCTCCACTTGCTTCGATGTTAGTCCAAATTTGTAAATCCCACCTTAATCCCTCCGGTAGATGAAAACGCTTACACCTTTTTATTAACATGCTCGCTTGATAACCTTTGAACAATTTGGCTTAGGTAAGTAGGCTGTAGGAACTCTAACGCTTCATTAATGATCTATAACATTACCGGATATGCTCCCACCAGAGTACTTGGCGATAGGGGAATCTACAGAAGGAGGAAATTGACTCATTTGTGAGAGATATCAGGGAAAGCGATCTAATTTTCACTTTCCCTGGTCTGGGTGGCTTCCGGCGGGGTCTTCCTGGTGATGCGCCCTCATGGGTGAAGAAGTGGCTTTGGCGGGAAAACGAGAAACTGAGCCCCAATTTCCTGGGCTCTTAGGTCATTTGCGTACGAATCCAATCTCCAAGCAGATAGTGGGGAGTGCCGTTGTGTGGGTAGAGGTCCTGGGTTCGAATCCCATGACATGTTACCGATGCTGTGCCCTTGGGAAAGGCTCAGATCATTTGCGTACAGACCTAATCTCCAAGCAGATAGTGAGGGGTGGCGTGGTGGTGGCATAACGGTTAGGGTGTTTGGCCCAGAACCCAGAGGTCCTGGGTTCGAATCCCATGACATGTTACCGATGCTGTGCCCTTGGGAAAGGCTCAGATCATTTGCGTACAGACCTAATCTCCAAGCAGATAGTGAGGGGTGGCGTGGTGGTGGCATAACGGTTAGGGTGTTTGGCCCAGAACCCAGAGGTCCTGGGTTCGAATCCCTTGACATGTCACCGATGTTGTGCCCTTGGGAAAGGCTCAGATCATTTGCGTACAAACCTAATCTCCAAGCAGATAGTGAGGGGTGGCGTGGTGGTGGCATAACGGTTAGGGTGTTTGGCCCAGAACCCAGAGGTCCTGGGTTCGAATCCCTTGACATGTTACCGATGTTGTGCCCGTGGGAAAGGCTCAGATCATTTGCGTACAAACCTAATCTCCAAGCAGATAGTGAGGGGTGGCGTGGTGGTGGCATAACGGTTAGGGTGTTTGGCCCAGAACCCAGAGGTCCTGGGTTCGAATCCCTTGACATGTTACCGATGTTGTGCCCTTGGGAAAGGCTCAGATCATTTGCGTACAAACCTAATCTCCAAGCAGATAGTGAGGGGTGGCGTGGTGGTGGCATAACGGTTAGGGTGTTTGGCCCAGAACCCAGAGGTCCTGGGTTCGAATCCCTTGACATGTTACCGATGTTGTGCCCCGGTGCGAAAGGCACTTGACACACATTTCCTCATTCCCCAAGGTGTAAGAATGGGTTCGGCTGGGGAGGTAAAATACTGTTAAAGCCTATAGGACTACCTTTATCTTTAATTTTCAGGTAGTGGGATGACAAAATCATAACGTTTTTAAACTGCCACGTTTTTCACTTATGGTTGATATCATGGTAATCTATGTGGTCCATATTTCGGACAAGGTAGCGTAGTTTTCGACTTGAGGTTACGAAAGCAAAAAAGACCGACGGAAAGAATTAAGAGAAAAAAGAATGCAAATATTAGATCATGCAGTCAAACCTGTACATCTTCTACCGTATTACATGTACAGGTACAAAATAACAGGTTCTTTGCTCTAGAGGAGTCCGGTTATACCTTCCTGGTTCAATTCGCAATTTAAGGCAACTGGTTCTTAGTTCAGTGATGGATGTTCTGTGCCTTACATCTATGTTTTGCAGTGTTCTTCATTCAACAGATGTCACGAACCGATTAAGGCTACTCGTTTTACTCGGCTCTGACATTAGGAGTTGTCAAACGACCATGTTCCTCCTTCGTCAACTGCACAGCAACAACCAAAAGAGCAAGATAACGGCGTGAAAGAGCGGCACTTGTACACGCTACATGTCAGGCTTGCGTCAAAGCCAGTCAACACAGTCCAACTACGCGAGAATGGTATCGCACAGAGGCTATGTCAACACCCCGGCATTAATAAGTAGTCGGGGCTAGCATTTTTTCCTCGGCCTTATCACCGCTCCGGCCCGTGTTCAAACTCATATATCAGAATATATGTCAGTCAGTGACGATTATAAAGTGGTAGGGAGATTGAGGGAGATAGAGAGGTACAATATCGGAGGACAATAGACACAAGAGGGCGTTCCTAGCACTGGTGCAACGTGGGTTTGTGATAAATTGTTCCGCCAGGGAGAGACTAAATACTGTTATCTGAAATGTCGGGGTAATATGCACGTTCTTTTGGAGGGAAGAGCGAGGTGGGGAAGTCCTGGCGTTCTCAGGCGGGGGAACGTTACTACGTGCGGCGGGGATGTTCCGAGCGTCGGTCGGCAACCTGACAACAAAGTCGCTCCACTCCCGCCCACTCCCCCGCCGCCTGACGGACATGTTTGCGTCTCGAGAACGTCGTTATTTGTACAGGTATGTGCCCAAATTTTCCCACTCGGACAAACAACTGCTTTTGTAGTCTTTCTGCACAACAACGCGTGTTTTTATAAACACGGAGCAATCCCGCGACAAAATGAACTCCAAACTCATTGTCCAAGGCGCAACCACATATATTCAAAGCGAATTAAGTGCCATAAGGTCAGTCACAGCTCGAGTAGAACTTTTCTTAAGGGTTGCTGTAAACGTGAGCGGTATCTCTGGAAAAAAATCAGTCCACTTTTTGTTAATTTGGGGGGAAGTCCATTAAATCTTAGTCGCACTATCTGAGCTCGCTTAGCGGGGTTTTTGTCGTCAACGAGCTGTGTGGGTAAACCTAGCGTCTCCACGCAAACACTGGATCAACACAGGACAAACAGCCGATAAGGGACACGTCAAAATACCAGACCTGCCCGATCGATTCGTATCGATTGCCCTGGAGGTTCTACCCGGGTGTCTGACGGCAAATAACCGGGGCAAAGTCGAGGGTCGCCCGACGGAATATAGAAAATCTCTCCCCGAAAAACAACGAGAACAAAATATCATTAGGCTAGACATCTAAAAACACACATTTAAAAGTTGAACATTTTTTTTGCAATTTGTAGACTCTAGAAGTCATAATTTTTGGTATTAATTTTGTACTATATACAAGGTCTTTCCGAAATCGACGTGAACAAAATATCATTAGTCAAGAAATTAATTCAAAAGCAAAAATATCAAAATTACACGTTTTGCCACTTGTAGCGTCTAGGAGACTTAAAGTGAAAGAATCACACAGATGTTTAGAAATTATTCCAAATAAAGAGATTTTTAGGCAGTTACTTTCAAAATATTTCTGAATCATCTAATTAAATTCAAATAAATTCATATTTTCATAATCAGTCTTTTAGAAAAATCTAAAACTATTGTCAGTCAGATATTCTTTTATTAGAAAATTTTCAAAATTATTATAAAACCCTCTTGGTGCCTTGGAATGGACTCTAGACGGGCATCACTAGCTTGCTTTCAAACTTGAGCGCATTTGATGATGTTCTTTTGAGAGTAATGTTGAAAATCTCAACAACTTGTTAGCATCCCAAACGTTGGGATGGAAACGTGAAAAACTATTTGTCAAGAGTTCAACAGTTGACGTTGTACCTAACATTCTTGCAATTTTTCTCCCTCAGTTCGGTAAAGATCAAACCTAGAACATATCTCGCATACAATAGGAAATCGTACGCACGAATCTAACCTAAACGTTGCCATATAAATATGCCACAAACACTCCCTGCAGGAGGCAAACGTTTTGCTCTTATTCCTTTTTTGTCCCACAAAAGAATTCGACCAGACACAAGCTACTGGGCTCAACACACCACACAAAAATGAAATTTATATTTAGCATGTCCTTTTGACACATTGTGACGTCAACGAACATGGTATGCACTTCAGTGGATTTTCAAAGAAATACCGAATCTGGGAGGGAAGAATTTTTTAAAACCACAGCTAAACCTGAATTAAAAAAAAAATGTGTTCGTCGATACATAAAAAATCGTCGAATAGTCGTCCTAAAGAGTTGACGAAATAACCACTGATAAAAGAAGACGGATGTGAATTTAAGAGCGGTGCGACGGAAGGATCATTCCACCTTTGCATGACTGATGATTTATCACGTTGATAAAGTGGCGTGTTGCCGAAATGATAAATGATTTATCACGTTGATAAAGTGGCGTGTTTCCGAAGTGATAAATGAAGCTCACGCGGTAATGTTGTGATAAGACTGGACCGGATATGGACATCACAGAAATAACTTAGTGAATTGCTATTGTTGTTGTTGTCACCTTGTAGTGCTTAAAAAGCAAAAAATAGAAAAAAACTACTTTATTAACCTCCTTGGTTGTACATAGGTTTCTGTAACGGTATATTTTCACAGGGAGGGGTCGCTAGCCCTTTTACGTGCTTAAACACGGGACCCCCGTTGTACGTCCCTTCCGAAAGACGCGTGCAGCCCCAACCAAAATGACCCCAGACCAGAATTGAACCGGGGTCTCCCATTTACCAACTGATTGGAACCAGGGGCCCAACTGTGAGGATTATGAATCTTTCCACAAGTAAACCTGTCATATAAATTGTCATATAATCTTTCCACAAGTAAACCTGCCATATAAATTGTCATATAATCTTATAAATAATATAATATGATATAATAATGTCATATAATGTAATGTAATATAATATAATATAATATGATATGATATAATATAATAACAACACACCCATTGTTATTTAACTGTATACCATTTTTATTATCAGTCCTATAGCATGTATATAGTTATTGTTATTCGTATTCGTAGATTGTTACAGTAATAAATGTAATAATCATTTACACAAACAGATCAATTTCTAATAACATTTCGAATTGACACATTTGATACGGGTCTTAATTTTCATGCTTTCGCCTATGGTGTTGTTTTTTTGTAGCTACACAAATCTATGACATTCAATTTAATTGAAAATCATAGTCTTGTCATAATAGTGGTGTTATACAAACAAAATCTTTCTGATTTATGATATCATCATAAATCATAAAGAGTTTGTTTGTTAAATACCTCTATTACAATGTCTGACAAGCGCTAGCATTTTAGTTTTCCAAATGTAGTTTGAAGGGAAGCTCTAAAGGTATTTTTTAGCTGTCGTTAGAGTTTATTCCTTCTTGGTGTTTCTCGTTATAGGAAATATCGCTAAATATCTAAAACAATATATTTCTCCTGGTGAGACGTCTGGACGTCTATATGCTGTTCTAACTATTCTAAAGATATTGTATAACCATTACTGTTATATAATAAAAACATAACTCTGCCCACGAATATATGTTGAAAAGGAATGTACGATTAAGGTATATCTATATTCCAATCCATACCCCCCTGATCTTTACCTGTGACAATTTTACCATGCTATACGTTCGCGCTATGGCTTTCTATGTACTTGTTTTATCAAGTTGTTTTTAATTGGCCTCTCAGCCGACACTTAAGTCCATTTCTTGCTGTTAATAGCGTGTCCTTTTCTGCAATCTGTGCCGAGTATTTGTTTTTCACACCGAATTAAAAGTTTGCAATGACTACATAATTACCGAGATAGGTAATGGCGGGTTGTGTACTTAACCCACTCCGGAGTCATCACATCAAGTGGGGTTCGTACAGGCGGATTCCTGTACAGGACGGTACGTTATGTACATGAAGGGGGGGAGGTGCGAATTCTTACTGCGTGAGGGAGGTACGTTGTGTATGAGGGGTGGTGCTGCTTACAGAAGCAATGGTTGCCCTTGTACATGTACATGTGAACGTTATTTTTAAAACCTTCTTTACAGCTACTATTCCGGTATTTAGCAAATTGACACTGGGTAGTATGGAAGCCTAGTGTCCCAACAACTGCACTCAAGGCTACCACACTAGTGTCACATCTACAACTGCAGTCAATGTATACGTAGCACACGACTTATTTTCCATTTTCGTTATTTCTTTGTCTTGTTGACCATCGCCGGATTGAAAGGAAGTTCTTGACGTTGAAACTTTGGGCTGCTTCAAAATCGTACCATTTTCAGCTTAGTTAAAGAGGTGGGCGTGCGCGTGAGGTCAGAGAGAAGTACACTTGCCTCACTAACGGTCTTTCCCCTCTCCTGGCAAAACAAGTGTCCTCAGCAGAACGACCATCGATCCCGGCACGACCGAATCGGACGTTGTAACGCTATTATCGATAACGTGGGGAGCCGGGCACCTCACACAGATAAGCGTAGGGCCGCCACTTGGCAACACGCCAGGCACCATCCACGTGCAGTTTTTCCTTTTTTTCCGTGGGTGGCATGGGGGCGAGAACCATCTAGTACAGTTCTGCATACCACAGCAAATTTAAGACATCGTTTCCATGCCAACGGCCTTGTTAATTGTCCCCATCCAAAGCGCTCACCGCTGCAGAACTTTTTTTTCGTGGGCGAAAGTGAGAGAGGAGCGAGTACGAGACCTTTGGGTACCCCCGGTGTCAGAGGGCCGGGCCGATGGCCCTTGATCCCCGCCGGGGTGCATCCGGGTGGCCCGGGAACAAGCTAAGTGTTCCTGTACCTGTCAATTTAACGCCCTGAAACTCTCCTCTCATGTGTACATGTAAAGTTTCCTCCGGACAACAAAAGGTTTCGGGTGTTAACTGGCCGCTCAGGAAGGTTCTTAACCCTCTCGCCTTCCACCACCAGTAAAGGGTCGACCTCGTCGGCTTTAAAGGTGCCTGCCAAGTAGGTATTGACATCGACCTGTGCACAACACGACCGACAGGTGGGAAAATAGATGTACAGGTCAACATAAAAAGGTGACAAGAAAATGCCTCATGTTTTGAGTACGCTAACATTCTGTTTGCTTACAACAGGACAACAGCAATTACATAATAAAACGTCTTACATACTAAAAGGAAAATCAGGCTAATTTTCCTCTGGATTTTTTTCTTTGCACAAACCCTACACCAAAAAAGGAGTTGTATTCTAGTATTGATTGCTTCCCTGAATTTTATTCAGCGAAATACAAACCTCTATGCGTGCAATGCCATATATCTTTTCCGTCGTACCTGAAAGCGGAACATAGGACACAACAACAGAACTAATAGCCGTTTGAGGCTTGTTGTAAATTCCATAACAGCAATTAACGTGTTGTAAATCACGAGTAGGGTACCGTGACCTCGTGTGGGTTAAGGTCAATGTTCTGCCAGTCAAATTTCTCACAGACGGTGTTATTTTGCTTGAACGTTTGTCGCAAACTTGTCGCAAACTAGCCTCTACCAGGCTCCAGACGTGGCTATAAAGAGTAGAAATCGGCCAAATGGACAGATAACACACCAGAGAAGTTGGCCAGCCGATTTGGCCGATTTTTATTCTTTCCAGCCACGTCTAGAGCCTGGTTGAGTATTAGTACGTTGAGACGAATCTTTTAAACAAAACGTCGGTTGGGGTGTGTTCAACAGGTGGTCAGTACATACTCGAACACTTGTCTGACAACCGATACACCTGAGATACCTGCGAACTTTGCCCTTACGTTTTTGTGTGATATTTCGTGCGGTAGGAACGTGTCTTTGTAGACTCCAACTCGCGTAGGGTCGGCGTCCAGGAATGTCCATCCCTTTTCTAACTCACAGGAAAAACCAGTCACAATAAACAACCCCGCCATGCCCGGCTCGCCTTTGAGGCTGGTGTTGTTGGTATCTGGGTGGCCGGGACATGGCCAGCCTATAACAGTAGCCGACACAGAAGGCACGCGGTCCGCTTGACAAGCCAAGCGGTAGACAGGAGTTCGTCCAACAGGTAGTGTGTCTAGTGAAGTGCGAGATGATGTTATCAACGTCCGGAGGTACCATGTCTGTTGGGGGAGGGGGGTGGTAGATCGTTATTATTACGTCCTTGTTTCTGGGAAAGTATGCCCGGAATTTCCCGCACTGAATCATCGCCAATATTAGCTATGATCGATAAAAGTGGGCGGAGAGAAAGGGTGATGACACGTACTGGTCGTGTGACAATGACGTTTTCTATTTTCGGTGTTCTTTCTGGTTCTTTCTCCGCTGCGCTCAGACAGGCATAATTTTTCATGTGTGCTTTGTTTGGGCGGGGTGAATTATAAATTTGCTCAGTGACGGGGGTCGTGCAATTTTGGGTCGGCACAGGTAGAGGCATGTCCGGTATGTCGTCCCTGACCACAGCGCTGCGGTGGAGGGTGGTTTCTGCTTTTGGGGTGGGGGTGGGGGGGATCAGAAACCGCCCACTGGAAACTTTCAGCCAATGGGATGTGTTGTCGCTGTGCAGAGCCCAGGTGACACCGTGTATAATTAATTACACAGTCGTCATGCAGTAGTGGGCTCCAAGATAAGAGCGACCCGAACCTCGGCGCGATTACGAAATATGTGCAAGGTCGGACTGACAAAATCATGTCGCCCGCTAGTTGCTTACTTGGAGTACTTCTGCTGTGGGACCTGATGCCCGGCCCGGACGCCCTATCGTACTTCGGGTGAGTGTCCCCTCGGCGCCTCCTCGTGCCCTCTCCCGCCGGTGCCCTCCGACAGCACCCGGCGGTCCCGTGCTCAGCCCGTAAAAACCGTGTAAACCCCGGCTCCGGCTCCGTTTACAATGTATACACATAAATCCGCGATTTTTCATTCATTCGTCCTCCGTTACAGATTAACAGGGAGGGAGCCTCTGATGGTGCTACCGCTAGGGGTGGACGATATCAACGCTCTCCCGCCCGTCAAGATCTGCGAGAGCTTCAAACTGAAGAGAAAACAGCGGCGAATGTGTAAGAGGGACGCCGGTGTCGCCGAGACCCTGGTGGAAGCCATGCATATGTCAGCCCGGGAGTGTCAGCACCAATTTCATCACGAGCGGTGGAATTGTACCCTGGGCAAGACAAGACTGAACATGCTCAAGAGAGGTAAGTCAGCGTCAACATACACAACACAACAACATGAAACGTTCCCCCGGTATCGGCGGCATCTCTCGTGCTAACTACGATGATTTATGTACACCGGCTCGCGCACGACCACGCTGACTAGGGCTCGCCACCGTGTTGATGGTTCGTTAGTGGCTGGCCATCGCGCGGTCGGCTCGAATGTCTCCCTCCTGATAAAGTATATACAGTATCGTCGCGCGGTGTTTTACACCTGTAGGCTTCCCCGAGCCTTCACAAACACCGGACCTCCCGGTAAACACACTGTAACGCCGCACGGCACGATTAAGGCCCGGCTTTGTCGGCTATTTCAGTACCGGGTGTTGGATTCCCTGCGTTAAATCGTCGTCTGATTCGACTGTTGCTGTCCAACATGCACCTACGAACGTCCATGTAGTCTACGAGTTACATGCCTCTTGTTAAATCGTTAAATCGTCGTGTGACTCGACTGTTGCTGTCCAACATATACCGACGATCGTCCCTGTAGTCTACGAGTTACATGTCGTCGTAGTCTACTATACAGCGTGTAGCAATGTCACCTCTCACAAAACGTACGTAATGCTTGCAGGCGACTCACGGAATATGGTGACGAATCCTACCGTATTGAGACGTTTTCCAGTTGTTGTGAAACGTCTAACATGTTCTCTAGGCTAGCTTCAAACAGACACGTGCCACGAAAAACAACTGAGCAAAATGCTCATCAAAAAGTACTTATAGATATCATGAACTTGTTTTGTAGCAACGTTTGATCGACTTTCTGCCATTTTGTTAAAAACTTGCTACCACATAAGATAACCCATTGCGATTGCTATGCTTGGTAGGCATTTTTCTCGGTCAACAAATCCCCGCCTACACAGTGGAATTATTTTGAAGGGGCAAAGACTACATTCTATTGTGTTTTTCTGGATGGACCGACACAACGTAACAATAGACTGTGACTTCAACTTTAGCCTTGGCTTCGATCTAATCATAAGTCGTTCAAAAATCATATCATTTTGTGAACAGCAATGTCTGTAAAAATGATAAACACGAATCTTAAAACGCTGAAATATTTGCTGTACTTTCTAAACGTGTTTGTCGTAGGTAGCGAGCACGGTTACTGAATAAAAACTAGAAAACACACACTAGAAAATCGTTCAAGTTCGTTCAAAGTGCTTGCACTGTAAAGTCTGAGGTTGTTCCACCAGGCTGAACCTCTATTTATTTTCCTTGCTGTACTCACCATGCTTGCTTTTGGCGGTGACGCTTTCATGTGCAAATAGTTACGTGGCTTGTCAGATCTTTTAAGCGCCTTGCGTGTTTTCCCCGATCATCCCCTTGTATCCTACACGGTCTTGTATTCTAAAGCACGCCTTGCCTTTTCTTGCTAACGCTTAAAAACTGCGTCATAGTAATTGCACTGGCAACAGGAGCTTCAGATGCGTTGTTTAGTCACCCCATTGGGAAAGAAATCATTTTAAAGTTTTAAATTGTTCTGATTTCTAGATGTCGCTGAGGGGCGAAAACGTTCACGCGAAAGAAACCGTGAGTTTCGTCTCTTTTGTTGTTGTTCTGCACGCTTTTTTTCTTTGAAAACTTGTAATTGGTCTAAATTACCGTCCCAAAAGAGCTATGCGGTTTGCAATTTGAGTCAAAGCAGAAACGAGAGACCGGCCCGCAAAGTCACACAGAAACCAAACCTTACCGAAGGCTCCTTTTGATCAGTATTCAGAGTTGAAAGACGCGGGGGAAAATGAAGGGTTGCCGCTTATTGTTGGCGGCTGTTTTCCCTTGTAGCTTCGCAGTTGTCAGAGCATGTGTTCCGAGGGAAAACGTTCTACGAAACACTCGATGCTAAGAAAACAGTGGATAATAGGCGGGATTTGGGGGGATGTTATGTACCTATCTTCTTTTAATCCCGCCTCCGCCGGAGTAACCGTAACCCGGTCCTTCCAACAGTGCTTTCTCCTCCCTTTTTTCAAGCGCAGTGACTTGTCACAATCTGTTGATTACCTGGTAGCGGTCTATACAGGCCTAGCACGACCCATTGTGACTACAATTGCTGTCCAAACAATGGAGTCCCGGGCTTTTTAGCGCCCAGACCAAGCGGAAAACGATGTTTATTCGATCCCCTTAAAAGGCCGCCCTCCCCCTCTTCGTAATGTGTATATGTGTCCTGGTGAAACCTCCTGAACAAGCGATGATAAGCAAGTGATAAAGTCGTTATCGCAATTGTGTTAATAATTGCAATTTGCACTGTATCTTTTAAGTGATTTACCTGTATATATCATCTGAGTTGTGTTAACGTTCACGACATAAGTGCTTTCTTCTCAATTTTTGCTGTGCTTGCTTGGTCCACAAGAAGATGTCAGTATAGGGTCTGTAATTGTTACACAGTAGCGGATAAGACAAATAAGATATGTACTATGTAAATATATGGGGGATACATTCCTAACAAATGCGTAAAACAGGCATGTTCCGACTGAATTTGCTATTCAGTATTGAATACGTACATGTGTGCCTTTTCTGAGATAAACTGCGATGTTCATGTACATGTAGAAGACTCCTATGGTTACATATCTCTGATGGTTAGACGGGGTTTACAAGAAACAGATTTCTGGGTTTTCATGGTTTAAAAGAAACCTTTTTCTGGGTTTCAGGGTTAACAGAAGCTGTTCTCTGGGTTTTAGGGTTCAAAATAACTGTTTTCTGGATTTACAGGGTTCAAAGAAACTTTTTTAGGGTCCAAAGAAACTGTTTTCTGGGTTTACAGGTTTCAAAATCTGTTTTCTGTTTATTAGGGTTCAAAGAAAGTGCTACCTGTGTTTTCAGGGTTCAAATAAACTGTTTTCTGAGTTTACAGGGTTCAAGGAAACTGTTCAGGGTTTACATGCTTCAAATTAACTATTTTAGGGTTCAAGGAAATTGTTTCCTGGGTTTACAGGGTTCAAATATACTGTTTTCTGGGTTTATAGGGTTCAAGAAAACGTTATTAGGGTTCAAGGAAACTGTTTTCGTGGTTTACATGATTAACTTAAGTTGTTTTCTGGGTTTCAGGGTTCAAAAAACATTTTCTGGGTTCAAGGAAACTGTTTTCTGGATTTGAAATAACTGTTTTCTGGGTTTACAGGGTTCAAAATAACTGTTTTCTGGGTTTTCAGGGTTCAAGGAAACGGCCTTCCTGTACGCCATCTCGTCGTCCGGGCTGACCCACGCCCTGGGCCGAGCGTGCTCGAGCGGGAAGCTGGAGCGGTGCACGTGCGACGAGAGTTTTAACGACATCGACAACCGCGAGACGTGGCTGTGGGGAGGGTGCGGGGACAACCTGAAATATTCTCGGAAATTCGCGCGCCAGTTCCTCAGTATGAACAAGGCGGAGGAGCAGGACCTGAGAGCCGCCGTGGACAGACATAACACCAACCTGGGAATCCGAGTGAGTACCATAGTAGAACCTATCTCCTCTATTATATAGCACTGCACGAAAAGTGAGATTTACCAATGGTGGTAAATTCAGGCAAGTCTTAGCCTCCATAGCAGGCCTTTGGGGAGCCAAATGGTTACGGGCTAGCTGCACAAACGACCCAGTACAAAAAGAAGTCATCAGCAAAAAGTGTATTATAAGCCCAAAAAAGGCCCCAGAGAGCCTGCTATGGAGGCTAGGCAAGTCTGGCAATAGCTGCCATTTTGCAACATTTACATTTGCCATTTATGACATTTACCACCATTGGTAACATGTATGAAAACAATAGTACTGTCCTATCATTGTCCCATTTCTACACTGTTATGGCAAATAAGATGGCTACAGGACATTGGCATTTGAATGGAAAAACACAAATATCTTATTCTCATTTTATCAAAACACCTATTAACAATAAATCAACATTTTCCTATGTCACAAAATAGTATAACCATATTGCAACCTAGCACTTTAAGCTTCATATCAATACCTGTAAGTTAATGTCGACGCCATATGCATATGAGCAATGCATTCTCTAACAAAATAATGTAACATCCATGTCACTTCGCTACTAAACTTATGACATGTTTTTTCATACGCAAATCGTAGGGCAGGATACGATTTTCAAGTTGACATTATCAAGATACAGCAAAGTGTGGATTGGATGATATTCGTAAAAGCTGGCAAAAAAAATTATTTGTTCTTGTTATTTGGGTCCCTTGAGATTGCAACATTTCTTGTAAGTTGAGGACACGATTTCCACACAAGTAAACATTGATATGCGACAAAGTTGATAATAACCGTAAAACCTCATTAAAAAAAACATATTTGTTCTTGTTATTTGGGTCTCCAGCCCTCCCCTTTGGTGATTGGTGCATTTCTTGTAAGTTGAGGCGGGGGAATAGGAAGTGATTTGCTGCAGACTAGGAAATCTCTCCACTAGACTGGGGAAACTCGAGTGATGACAAGTTGTCCAGATAATGAACAGGTGTCGTTTCCTGTGGGGGTGAGGTCCTAATCCGGGTTTGTGTGAAAACCACATCTTCCTAAAGAAAATGAAAATAAAGAAGTCCGCCCTGGAAATAGCATTAAGTGGTTTAGCAAATGTTGAAAGAGAGATGACTGTTTCTTGTACAAACTCCGCGGTTTAAGTTTGTTACGTCAAGGAAGTCGTTAAATGTGACGTGTCGCGATATTTTGAATGACTACTGTTATAGTAATTTGGATTCATGTAGAAAGTATGTATATAAATCACACTTAAGTTGTGTGGGGTAGTTTTTTTGGGAGGATTCACGTAGAAAACATCTCTATAAGTCACATGTTATTTGTATGTGGTACTTTTGGGGCAATTTACGTAGAAAGTATGTCTATAAGTCGCAATTTATTTGTATGTGGTACTTTTGGGGCAATCTACGTAGAAAGTGTGTCTATAAGTCATATGTTATTTGTATGGGGTACTTTTTTGAGGATTTACGTTGAAAATATGTACATAAATCACACTTTATTTGTATGGGGTCCTTTTTAGGGGGGTTAAGTAGAAATCTATATGTCACGAGTTATTTATGTGGGGTACTTTTGGGGGGGATTCACGTAGAAAACATGTCTATTTGTGTGGGTACTTTTGAGGGATTTACGTGGAAAGTTTGTCTATAAGTCACACGTTATTTGTGGTGGGTACTTGTTGATCGGCTCCTAGTTGAGCCATAATAATCTCGCCATGATACCCATCACACCTCACCCTGCATGACTGCGCACTGAAGAATCTGACCCAAGAAACAATTTCTCAGCCCCGACTCTCCCTTTTCTGATTAGCCTATCGGTTCTTAAAGTCTTTTACACATATCTGCACAAGACAATTAAGGGCAAATCCTCCCTTTTCCTCTTGAAATGGTTTAATTTTGGGGGTAAGATTAGGGTGACTTTGCGGCGGTATGTCCAGCAGGTCGGATTGAGTCGGCACGGTTCGGGGCGGCCCCAGGCCCGGCTCGATGGGCGACGGCCCGGCTTTTGAGAGAAGCGAAAATATTTTTCCAGTGGAGGAGGAGTGAATAAGTGTAGTCAGGTGTAGCAAACAGAAAAACATGGGAAAAGTAGCCGTTTGGCTTGGGTTTCGGTGGCGTCTATTGTTGGGCGGTTGGCTGAAGCACTGCGCAGTTTGCGTAGCTGCCGTGCGGGGATAAAGGCAGGGGTGAAGAGGCGGCTGGTTGGTGAATACGCCGTGTTGTCGGTAATTGTATTAAAGACAGCGGGTAATCCGACCCACCCAGTCACCAATTGGAATTGTTGGCGAGTCGCCATGACAACGGACGAATTTTTTGTCAGACGATTTGACAGAGAGAGAGAGCGCAAATTGGCAACTCAGGCGGGTGTAACTAAGAATTCTTTTGTGTCTTCTTAAATGAGAACCCCAAAATCGAGTCGCTTTCAAACTTCTTTGACGTAAAGAGTGACTCATACGAATAAAAAAGAACAAGTACTCGCTATAGATGAAGTATAGAGTTTGAAATCGTGTAGAACAATATGTGCTAAGTCTGTGGGATTGTCCTTGCTTCCCTGTCCGACACGGTTGCCCATCCAGAAGTTGTTCCTATGGATCTTGCATGCATGCTTGCCCCGTGGCATCGCCCTTGGGGGCCAAACTCTCAAATTTCCTCTCGGAAAAATTCCGACCACTCTTGTTTTATCCTCAACGATATTTCTACAGTTATAAACCATGTGGGGACCTTCTCTGCACGGCCACTGTCAAATTCTCCCCAAAAACCTTTCATTTTGAATTATAGTTGATGTTGAAGCTATGAAAACAAATGTGTCTAGTCCAATGTAGCCTGTACATTTTGGTGTGTTTGCGAATTAAGTCATAGATTTGCGTATTTTTCAGCGACACAAATATAATTTTTTTTACATATAAATAATATTTTTCAAAGGGGTGCTAATATCGAACGAAACCACTCTGAAGGAAAATACAATAAAAAAATATGTTCTTCCAAGGACATAAGAAACTCGAAAACGAGAATGCGACACACGTTTTTAGATTGTAAGAAAGGAGAAAGGGGATATATCTATGTAGAAATAGCAGAAACACATATATGGGCTTCATTTTCGTTAAATCTCAGCTTAAGTCGACGTCTAGTTCATGTAAGACAAGATCGCTCTTTAAAAGAAACACAGAGAAAAATACAAAAGAACACATATGGTAAAATGGACAAATACTTTGTGGGCAGAAGCCATTTATATGTTTAACGTAGTAAAATGTTTGAGGTAGAAGTAGCTCTAGGGCACCGAAAGATACGATCTCTTTTAATTTTGCAGAATTGCGAAAAATATATATTGTCTGTTTAGGCAAGTAGGTCTGTTTAAGAAAGCCGAATTAAGCTAGATAGGATAAGAAAAGAAAGGCCGGCTATGTGCCTAGAGTAAAAAACGAGCTAACGCTGGTGGTTGAAAGAGAAGAAAGCTAATGTTCTTGTTTATAATCTGGTTGTAGGAGTGTTGAAGAGTTGTGCCTTTGTCGGTAAGACGAGAGTGGTACATGAACCGACAACAAGCCGCGCAAAACGAACACAAATAACGGACAACTGTCAACAGTCGGGGTCCAACCCTCAACATAGCTTTTTTGTACCCTTTTCTGTACAGGGCAAAGATCATCGGGAGTATATACTACACAGGGTAACTGAACGTGGTGTTTTTCACGTCCCTATAGCGGTCAATATCTTTTTGTTAGAATAGCGAACAGTACCGTGTTCGTAACTGCGATATATTGGGTACATTTTGCCAGGTTAAAACAGGCACTTTTCGAATGTATATAATCAATACATAAACATAAAAGTTAGGTTTTTGATATTCAATATTACAGTTATCAAGAACAAATAAATGTCGCACGTAGAAATGATTGTAAGATTTTTTAGATTTATATTATGTGCAACTGGACAAAACTACTACGTAAGGCAGCTTATGGGCACTGCATATGCTCAAGTTGGCCTGAATTGGACATTCCATTTGTTTGGTTTTGCATGTGTTTTTTAAGCTTCTATCAACGCTTTTTGCACTATAAAAAAGAGGAATGTGACAGTTGCTAGGTTACTGTGTGTCAAACCAATATGAATATAATGGAGTTAGGTAGGAGTGGGGGAGGGGGGTGAAACATCGATCTTTGAGCCGCACCTGCCAGTTAACATTTAACCACCCTGCTATTTTCGTACATTGTTTTTATAACTCAGTACATAGTGACAGTACACAGGTGTTTTCCACCTAACACTGGCGTTTTTTATTCTCAAAATGTCGATGATTTTCCTTTTAAAATAGTCATAATTTTTGTCGACTACCTACCCCTACCCTGAGAAAGTTCGTAACTCTCTACAATAGTATTTTTACATAAATCATATAAACAAGAGCCTAATATGGTATATTGTATATCCAAATATCTAAGGAACATGATCCGTAGTAAGTCACATATTGAACGACATTTCGTTGGTTAGCTGTCATAAGATTACTGTCCAAAAACAACTGACGTTTTTGTAAGCTTGCAAAACTAGACAGGGACAATTATATATCCTGCATTATCGCCCGCCCAAAATAACAGAACAAACAGGTGTCCTTATCATTGATAAATTGCAGCATACTTCAGCCGCTTGATAACGTCGTTTATCATGGGCGTACGAAACGAAGAAACATTAAATCTGACCTGAAATGTCGTCTGATTATCGCGTTGTCGTTCTGTTCTAAAGAAGATTGGTGATATCGACAAATTAGGGTATTTGGGGGCACTTAAAGTCTTGTCTATGCATCGTAAATTTGCATTCAATGGACAAATAGTACATGGCAACCCAAACGAGGCTGTCTAGCCCCCCTCCCCTTTTTTCGGAAATTCCATAACAACTGAAGATGCACATTTCCTGCCCACCAGCACTTAACAGTTCACAAACACACATTCGCCTCCAGGCCCACCCTCTAGCTGTTTGGTTTTAAGCTTTTTGTTAAGCTTTAAGTTTAGGATCCATCAAAAATAATAATGGAACCGAATAGCCAGCCATATATACATCAACATTGTAATTACAGCCATTGATAATATACAACCTTCTATCAAAGAGATGTTCAAATAAAATCTGCAAAAATCTATACAAAGGGACTTTGGTAAAGTGTTTCGGACAAACCCGTTAGCAACTTTGAACCTTCATGTTATGACCTTACAAGTAAGATGTACAACGTATATAAACTCGGCACAAAAAGTTTGGAAACTTAACTTTGGTCGATCATATCTCCTTTGTTTCTTGATCAATTTCAATAATTTATATATCATAACAAAGCTTGTGTGATTTTCTTGCCCATGATACCAAACTTAATATGGTTGTAAATAAATGCAACGAGCACCAGACCTGCTTCTGCGAGCAGGTCACATAAAAAAGTGCCCAGATTACCCTACTAATGTCAAACGCTCAATTCAGTATTTTTTTCTGCTGGTAGCATGCGGCTTTTGTACGAGGGTAATATGAAACTTAAATCAACAAAATACAGTAATATGAAAGCCAAGGATAGTCTCCATCCAAAAAAAAAATGCGTAAAGGAGCCTTAGTTATGATGAAGGTGGCTTAATACTGAGTACACAAGCCAATTGTGCTGTCACCACAGCCCGGCACATCCTCCTCATGCTTGTCACCAGTTTTGTTACGCGGCCCCTGGCTATTCTTCCACAATGAGTCGTCACAGGTCGACAACTGTTGATCATTCTTGCATGCACAGCTCGCCCAATCTGATCAGTGAAAACAGAGTCTGACACTGTGTTCAATTGTGTTGAGATCTGAGCTGCAGGAAGGCCATTCTAATTTCTATCCTCTGTATTTCTGCATCCTGGAGGTGGTCTGAAAATGGCTCTCATTCTGTATGGACGTGCACTATCATCTTGCAGATCTTGCATATTGCAGAGGTAAGGATCTTGGAAATGTGACTGGATGGAGAAAGGTGTCTCTATGTCTTGACTCATCGAGATTGCTTAGGATGATTAGCCTGGTTTTTCCTCTGGCAGTTAACGTTGTACTGTCCCACACTATGACACTGACTCCAACAAAACAATCAGACAGTCTATCTGTGCAACAGTCAGCATAGGGTTCTCCGCGCTGCCCCCACACTTTCATTTACCCATCCAACAGTCTAAATAAATCTACTCTTATCTGTAGCTGTGAACATAACATTCCTCCACACACTGTTCAATTCACGATGTGGACAACACCACCACAAATGGGTTTGGAGCTGCGCTGAGTGTTTGACACTAGCAGGGAAATTTGGGCACTTTTTTTCTACAACCCACTCGCGTAAGCAGGCCTGGTGCTCGCTCCATTAGATTGCAATTACAATAAGTTGGGTATCATAGGAAAGTAAATTACACAGGCTTTCCAACGATATATAATGCATTGAAATTGATTAAGAAACAACGGAAATATGATCAACCAAAGTAAAGTTTCCAAACTTTTTGTGCGTAGTTTATATGTAATACATGTACATGTATCTTCTGTGTCGAAGCTGTCGTAACATGGTGACAGCGGTGGGATTGATCGATGTGGATACGTACTGGCAAAAACTTTCTGTTTTCATACTAAAAAATATAGTTAAGGGTCTGCTTTCTACAATCATGCCCACAACAAGACCAAAAACTACAAGTTTGGAATCCATGAACGGAAAACAAGGCCTGATCTAGATTAAAAACAAAAACATATCGAAATATCACATGTTTATTACTCCAAAAAGATCGACTAGGGCATCCTATACCAACACATAGTCGGCCCCATGTCGTAATTAGGTCGTCCTACAGACGAAATGATGTCGCTTTCGAGTGATCTCCTGACTTTGAGACGACCATGTCACTCTTCACACGGTGCGTGTTGAAGACGGAAACCCAACCCTAAATCGCCACAACTTTTTAACTAGTCATCACACCTCAAGTCTTAGGGAAGGGTCAAAACTAAATTGGTCTTATCAGTCGCCATCTCCAAACGTCTGACAATAACAAATCATCTTATGTCTAAAGACTCTTAGCTTCGTTCAACACTTAAAAAGAGTAACTTATAAAGACACTCAAGTTGTGACGTCGTTTTCGATAAGTTGGGGCAACCTATGACTTTTTATGAAGTTCAAATGTATGCAGAAAATCCAGTCTTGTCTGTCGTTAGCATAGTTTAAGGCATCAATAAATTAGGCTATTCCTAAACAAGTAGGGATGAATGAATTGTGGTATTTTTTGCATTTCTGGCATAGCTTTTTGTAGCTCTGATATAGACATTTTGTAGCTCTTTTGTAGCTCTGGTGTAGCTCTTTTTCAGCGTTGGTGTAGCTCTTTTTTTTAAGCTTTGGTGTAGCTCTTTTGTAGCTTTAGTGTAGCTCTAACATTTTAGCTACCGTATCTACATGTACATAAACAAAAGACGGCTAAAATGAATTTCAGATGTCCAGGCATTGGTGACAAAGGTCACGACAGCCCCAGACATGACAATTGTCCCTTTGAGAGGAGAAATAATCCCAGGTTTTATTTCTGGAACACTCGGTGACGACAAGACACCGAGATACCATCGTCTTATCTTAAGCCGCGTGATTACGGCGGTCTCGTATCGCCATATCGCCAGGGAAACTGCCGCAAAGATACGCGGAAGAGAACAACAAACAAGCAAACAAACAACAAACAAGTGCATTAAGTGCTTTACTAGCTATCGACACATACTGTCATATCGTTAACTTCTATGAAATTAGTAATAAACGATCAGTTATCGTTTTAAACCATTCATTTGATGGGACGTTACTTCTCACGATTGACAAAAACAAAATTGAGTGATGACAATAATTTAGTCTATACCAGACTAACTACGGTGGCTACGGGAAGAATATGTTGTCAGCATAAGTTTGGTCACCAGATAGCCTGGATGCCAGACCCCCAAACTCTAAAATACCCCCACACGATAGAGTTTGGGGGTCTGGCATCCAGGCTAGCCACCAGAGGGTTTGACTGAAATGTTAATTTTCCCTCGGACCTGCTCTCATGGCTAATTATTCCCTTTTTGCTAAATTCTACGATCTATACCCCCGTAGGAAGGCCTGATGGAGGCTAACAAAAATTGGTATGTCATGACATATGCAAAATGCTACCATTTCCTTCATCCTGACTAGAACATCGGATCGTCCCGTAATATTAATCTAGAGAACCTTAAGTTGGCCTGGACCCTGGATCCATGGACCATAGATTGAACATCACGTTTTTCCCCGACCCTGTCCGAAGTGACGAATCAATCTTCATTATGACTCATCAAGTCGCCCTCTTAAAGGACGGAACCGCTCCTTATCATCTAAAACTGTTCCGGTCTTTGTTTCTGCACTATTACCAGGCGGATGTGGGTGGGGGAGGGGGGCACTGGCATGCCCGAAGGGGGTCAGTCCCTACCGGACTGACTACGGGAGAAACATTTCCAGGAGAGTATCGCCACCGTATGTTTTCTTTTGCAAGCGCAGTCTCCTATGGGAGAAATGTTAACCTTCCCGTGGACTGACTCTTCTGGCCAATTATTCCATTTCTTGCCGAATTCTACGATCATATCCGCGTAGGGAGGCCTAGTTGAAGGTAGAAGGGGCACAGGCATGCCCACGGGACATAGTAAGGGAAAAAACCCACCAATAACATGATCAATCAAAGCTAGATACTCTACCTGTCACCTCGGACACCTGTCTCTGAGATCTTCATCCGCGAACAAAGACACTTAAGTTGTGATGCGGTTTACGATAAGTAAGGCAAAATGAAGATGTCTACAGTCTTATCTTAAGGGGGACCTGATTAAGTCTTCACGCTTACGTTTCCGTTTTGGGTGCTACTCTTAGATTAAAACGACTCACTGGATCGAACATACTCTTCAAGCAGAGGTTCGATAGCTGTATTTTGAGGTGTTTTGGACGTGTTTTGGACGTAAAAATCCATCCAGAGCCGAACATCTGCTTGGAAAGTATACATCCAACAGTTTTTTAGCTGCAGTCTTTCCCAGGTTGTTGTCCTTTGGTTTTAAACACATCTATCTTTACACATTCGAAAAATTTAGGCAGAGATGACCTCAACACCATAATGAAAAAAATACATTGTTTCACTCCAGCACCAGTTCATAAAGTGAAGGAGTCAAATTTGGGGAACAAACAGTAATATTTAAAATTGATATGGACTTCTATATGCTTCAGAAAAATCAGACATCTAGACATACGGTTCAATATCTGATGAGGCACCTTCTATTCGGGAATAAGTACTTTAAACGTTTGACGGAAACGCTGAAGAAAAACCAAAGGATATTTTGTACATGCCCCTATAGTTTTCTCAAAACATATGCGAAGATTGTGAGGATGTTAGTTTGAGGAGGTTTAAGAAACGTTGAACTTGGTTGAGGCTTTCGCTCGTGGTTGCCAATTAAGAGATCGGCATGTGTTCTTTTTCTTTAAGTAGTGTGTTAGGTCTTTCACCAAGTTCTTAAGGAGTCTTAGGCTTGCCAAATAATTAGCATACTCACGTCATCCAGGGACCACAAGTGCTGTGACACTGTGTTAATTATCCAAGTGGAAGCACCGCAGAATTCACGTCTTTGGTATGACCTGGACGGGGATTGAACCCTCGACTTCCAAAATGATACATACTGCTTTCTGTGCTAAGCATTCAGTACTAGTACTTACTACCGATAGTATGAGAAAGAGTATGGTAGTTGAATGCACCGTGTACTAACCCCCTGCTGTAGGACATGCACAACTGTGTGGCCCAAGGGCCATAGAAAGGGAGATGTGCGCCAACCTATACACCGAAAGTTGTGGAGAGGAGTATGATTTTTAATAACTGTTGGTTCCATCACTAACACTCCCTACTCACCTCCTAACAAAGTATATTTATTTAAAGAAGTCTGTTACATATCAGGTGGTGCGCTCCCGGGTGAAGACGACGTGTAAGTGTCATGGCGTCTCGGGGTCCTGCAGCGTCCAGACGTGCTGGAGACAGCTCGCACCCTTCCACGAGATCGGAGACGTCTTAAAGAACAAGTATGAGAAGGCCATGAAGGTTGTCAGCATGACCAACGGTGCTGGGGAGAGAGCGCAGCTCATGAACGAGCCCGTCGGGAACGAGGCGCCCAAGGGCCCGAAGAACAACGACATGGTGTTCGTCGACGAGTCTCCGAGCTACTGCAAAAAGGGGAAATATTCGTACGGGACAAGAGGACGCATCTGTGATAAGGAAAAGAACTGCGACAGCATCTGCTGCGGGAGGGGGCACAACACACAGAGCCTGATCATCAAGAGACCCTGTCAGTGCCAGGTCAAATGGTGTTGTTACGTCGAGTGTAAAGAATGTAACACAAGAGAAGAAATATACATGTGTAAATAACGCTTCTAATAATCCACCACTGTTTCTATCTTTCTCAGTTTCGTGAGGCTCAGATATATGTATTATTGTCACTCGTTTTCTGTACATATACTTTTCAAAACAGAATGTGTTGTATACATATTCCAGAGAGGTTAAAGATGAGAGTAATAGTGTAGAAAAATGTTGTTTTGAATGTTTGGCTTCCGCAAAGGAAGGTGTTGAAGACGTATTTATTTATCAGGAGGAAATTTGTGATGTGTAAATGTGGAACGTTCTGTATTTTCAAGGGAAAGATTCTTTATACACTGAATGTCATGAGAAAACATTGGCTAAAACAGCTTTTAAAAAGTGCAAATATATGACGCATGAAAAGTTAGGATAGCTCTATTTTTGTTGAATTTTCCTAGCCACACCCTAACAAAGTTTCGTGTAACATGTTTAACTTTCCGCCATCCAAAAATAGCTATGCACTTTCGCTTCATTCTGTTATTTAAGATCTTGCGTTGCATACAATTTTGTAAAAAAAATGTATAGCATACTAGTACATTGGTTGCGCGAGGATTTGGTTTGGATGTATGAGAAAAATGATTTGAAGAAAATAAGGATCTGAATGACAATTTTCACGATTTTGTACATAATTACCTATTGTGACGTCACGTCGCTGTGGGACAGCCATTTTGTGATGACTATTATGGGATGGCGACGTTGTGCGCAGCCGCAAAAAATATGCGCCTGCGCACTGGGTAGTTGTGGAAAATTCCGCAAAATTTCTTAGAGAGAAAGAGTAGGAGACATACGATCGAGCCGTTTGATGGTTTGGGATATCATTTTAGTATATAGATACGCACTTACAAGCGTTTGTTATTGTCACGAACGTGTTAACAGCCAGTAGATCACTGTGTATATACATACATTTGTGTAGTTATTGCATCATTAATGTGGTGAACGCGAAACTGTTTCTGTAACAACTAAATTATCTTTATGCTGAAGTCGTTTACCGACCGAGTTTGTCCCCAACACTACACTACCAGCCTGCCTCCAAATTTCAGGACTTGAACAAAAACTTTCTGCCAGTTTTCTTAATCCAAAAGGAAAAGGAACATATTTTTTTCGGACGGCAAGAAGGAAAAACGAAAGATTCTGGTGAACGAGCTATAGCAAGGAACTTCAGATGTAAGTTAACAGAAAGAAATCTAAGAATCTAAATATTAACAGTTTTGACTTAGAGCAACGCCATTAAACATTGGGAGTGGAGGCGTGATCTAGTTGAGGCGGTGGGTTCCAAAAAGTGACTATGAAGTTTTAAATGATGAAACAAAAGTAGACAGAAAAACCTTCCAACCCCTTTCTGCCCTTTAGAATGAAAATAGCCCTCACATAGTCTTGACATTGGTCAGTGCTTTGTTGGTGTACAAAGAGGGCACCCCCAGGATACAATTGATAGGCGTGCAATTCTTTTAAAGAATGTGTATTTTCCTCTGTTGCTGTTTTTAATTTATTTCATGGCTGTGTCTGAGCATTTTCTTGGTGAGAGGGGCCGCATTTTCTAAGATGAACTGGAGAAATGTAATAAATGCATTCCTTCTCTTTTTATACCAAGGTCTGGATTAGTTTCATATTTTGTTAACATTTTTTTTCATATTGTTACTTCATATAATAGATAAATCAATTGAGTGAGAAATGTGTATACACATAAGCACACACAGGCACACACACACATGCATGTATATATTTACTTGTCTATACATAACATTATATGTACACACACACACACACACACACACATTCATATACATGCACGTACGCGAATACACAGAGAGCGAAAGAGAGAGAGAGAGAAACTGCAACCTTCCATTGATTTCGTTATCACAAGCTCTTAGCATGACTTAGGTTTGAGATCGAAAATCTATTAGAATGCCAGGACGTTGCTAACAAACACATCTTAGTGGTCAAATAGTAGTCTCTTGCGTCAGAAGTTTTCTAATATCAAAGTATGATCGAAGTAACATCAGTGTCAAATATGCCTCACTTGTCTGTGGCTTGTAGTCAGATATGTAACACTATTGTTCAACTCTTTCGTTGCTTGTCGGCAAGTATGGACGCTATTTTGGTAATTCATATAACATAATAGCTCGGAAATGCCAGGATTCTCTCAAATTCATGACACATTCTGGCCGTTGTGTCCTCGACGACGTCCGTCGAAAAAAGGCGGGATTTTTCCTCATGACGTCATCATCAGACGACAATGATGGGATAAAAAAAGGGGACACTGTAGGCGCTTTCTTGTTGGAAATTTCCCACGGTTTGGTTGAAGAAATCCCGGGAGGGCACGAGACGCGCTAAGTCCCTGCACGATGTGCTGATTTCGATCGATAGTATGGCGCAAAGTACACAAAATAAACAGCAGGTCTTTGATAAGGCTTCATTGTTGCCGTGACATGCCAGGCCCCAGAGAGCGATCCATCAAACAGCTTAGTTTTGACAGCGAGCATTTGTACTATGTGGACATCAAAACAGCCGAGCGAACAGAAAATACAATTCGTGTATATATAACACACGGAAATAGTCTTCGCACCCGCACTTATATGGGCAAGGGGAGCTTGACGGATTCGTGCTTTTTCGGCAATGTTCGTCCAAGATCGCGACTACTTAGGTGGCCATTTCATTTAAAGGTACTCTTTGTAAGATTTTGGCACTAAATTTTGAAATATTCTTGAGAACAAAATTTCCTTATGAATGACATGTACAACGACTTTTTAGCATATCTGCATCATCATTTCATACTTTTGGTGTTTATGAACTACAATGTGCTAAATAAGCTACACAAGGTCCACTGAGTTTCTATCAACTAGACATGAAACGCTTTGACATAGATGTTACCTATGTTAAAAGATATGGCCATCAAGCGCATCAAGAGCAGTTTATACAGTTACCGCCATAAATTGACGAGTTTTTATCCAAACAATTTCAACAATCCAATCAGATTTCGATCAAGAAAATACTAGCTGTCAAACTACCGGATTGACCAGTATTACGTTATCTTTATTCCACCGTCGGGAGAAGTTTTTGTTTCTCTCGGGGTAGCGATGGAGAATGGCGGGAATGCGGCCGGGACAATTACGCAAGCACGCGTGGAGCCGACCCCGTGGAAACATGAAGAGACGGGGCGAACAAAGAAACGGGTACCACACATGATGAAGTGATATTAGCGGAAGAAAACCGCCCGTAGCCATTGTCTGTAGATATGTGGGAAATGCGGGGAGTGGTGCTAACACTGGGAGGGTATGGCGTTCTGCGCTCCGTTGCATCTCACGGTTAATCAGTGAGGAAGTTATTGGTCACCGTACACCAGGTGTTTTGTTTAAGGTGAAGTTTAGGGAAGCGCGCTTTGTGGTTAGGACCCCCTTAAGCGTTGTCTTCCTCTAACGACAGTGTAGGTAGTCTCTACCAGACTTACTGCGCCAGATGTAGGGAGAATATTTGCCAGGGAAGTTTGGCCACTATAGGGTTTCATTTGCAAGCTCCGCGGGGGAAATATATACCTTACCGTGGACTGACTCTACTGGCCAATTATTCCTTTTTTCACCGAAAAAAAACCCCGTAGGAAGGCCTGGTGGAAGCTAGTAGGTACTGTAGGTAGGTAGGTTGTTCCATGGCCTTTTTGAGGCCGTAGGGGCAGTTGGTTGTTATTCACTGTATCTCGTGCACGGTATTTGGAAGACGGAGCCCATCCCTCTCCTTCGAAGCTTCCACTACCTTATACCTCCCCAACCGAAGTCAGGTACCCATCTTTACACCTGGGTGGGGTGAGGAAAGTTGTGTAAAGTGCCTTACCCAAGGACACAACATCGGTGACATGTCACGGGATTCGAACCCAGGATATCTGAGTTCTGGGCCAAACACCGTAACCGTAACACCAACACGATACCACGACAGTGTGTAAGATATCGTCCACAGTTTACCATCTAGATATTTTCTACAGACCAGCCAATTACTGAACAAAATGAGTGACTACAGGTTTCAAGCTAGGGACATGAAAGTCTTTGCCAAGGCGTTCTGCGATATATGTATCGTAATAAAGCTATATTGTTTTAGAGCAAGATGTCCAATTCATTGATAGAAACGTATCAGTTTACCTGTGACAAATCTATAACTAATTTCAGTGCTCTTTCTTCTAAAAGTTCTATGTAACAACTTGCAGTTGATCAAATTCGTTGGTGACAAGCCTACAAGGATTCATTAATTTGATTTATATATACTGTATATGCCAGCCTCTGTGGCATTTGTAATGCCTACCGTTGTGAACGATACTATGGTCGATATGTTGCCCAAAACCAAAACTACATTCTCCGCCAAACGTTTAAACAGTAGAAGATAAACTGATATGGAACACAGACAGATTTAACCATCTAATCTTGTATCATTTTCTCCTAACACAGGGGTTAACAGTGGTATGGAAAAGTCACACGGTTTACCTCCCCTGTGTAGCCATGTGATGTCACGACTGTCAAACTACGTCAAAATGATTGACAGCCAGGACGGACGACAAGCATGGCGCATCGATTTTTGGGAGGCAAGTTAGCGCTTAAAATCCAATAGTTTACATACGAACAAAGGAGACCTGCGGGGATAAATCCATCGGCACATATTTGTCATTTTTCTCAAATGCCTCACTTAGTCAGTTGATAAGAATTATGATGACTCAATCGATTGAGAGAGAAAAACATGCACAAACGTGTGTCAACATGGTGCCAAGGTCGAATTGGTCGCTGGGCAGATGTGGTGGTGTCGCTGAAAAAAGCGCACCATGCGGATGTGAGGAAAAATGCATACACAAACGCCTAAAATTGTTGGGAAGAATTTAACCTTCTCCCTGCTGCCTAACTCTGTAATTAGTAGAAAATGCGGTGGCAAACGGCTAGTTAAGTGTGCCAAAGGTTAACATAGCAGGTATTACCTTGTTTCTGGCCGATGTATGGATACTCAATTCCAGAAAAATGCCATAAGATTCCATGTGATCCCATTGGAATTCCTCAATCCGAAGGAAAGAAGTAGGTTGGCATCCGAAGTGCCCATCCTACGAACGATCTCTACGTAGTCTTCCGTCCAACATGCAAACGTCCACTGTTAGAAGATGCAGGTATTATTCCATCCTTTCCAATCTGAAAATCACAAACATCTGCCATGAAAATTTCGAAAAGTCTACAATACATAGTGTCGGCAAAATTTGACATTTTGCAAGCAAAAAAATGTTTAGCTACCCGGCAAACGTCGTTTCGCTACATCTGAATATAATTTCTAAGTTTCCTGCAATACCCTATATACTTTAAACTGTACAAAGAAGCTACAAAATTAGCAAATGTATGCCGAAAATAGCCAACAAATACTCTGCCAGCATTGTATCATACTATCTCTGATATCTATTACTAAGGCTTAGCTAGAGTAATTTTCAAGCAGATGTGGGAGTGAAATCGCCGCGCCTTTGTGTGACTTTCCCCCTCCACGTCTGCTTGGAGATGAAGGTAGTTGAGAAATGTGTACTCTACATTCTAAACATAGTCCTTGCACACTTGTTAACTCACGGGTATGTGTCCTTTTTTTCTTGGAATGTTACATCTTATTGTGTGGTGGTTTCGACTCGAAATAAAACCAGGGTTTAAAGATCTCCGTGTAAGATTCCTTGGCAGAAAAGTTGCCGAAAGCAATAGATTACATATTGTGAATCCGACCATTTCTCGAACGGGTGGGCCGATGACCCCTTTTCTTTTGTTAGACTTTTTATTTAACATTTTCCTAAATCTATCTTTTCTTTAAATCAAAGAACTTTCGTATATTTTTACCTCACGCACCGTATTGTTTATAAACCAGTAGATACTTTCTGTATAATAGAGACAAATACGGGCATAATGGATCATTGGTGGCACCATATATGCGTATATGTGTCATGACTATTTCAGATAAAACTAAAAACCTCGCATACATTAGAATCTAGATATCCCTCAGAATTTAAACAAAATCACAAATTCTCCTGGCGAATTTTTCCTGTCAAACGCTGGAAACATCAAACAGTCTACACGTTCAGTATCCATATACGAAAGTTTTCAACCTAACATTCTTCATAATAATACGAGTCCCTGCTACAAAAAGAATACGAAGACAGAAACCCTTGTTTGCTGAACCTTAACGATTGACAACATATATATGTAGTAAACAAAGGAAAAGTTATCGATGCATTCTCACCTGTGCCTTGTATGATGATAACCTTGAATCTCCGGCCATACCTTGCTGCCTTCCCGACGTAGTGTCAACTTGCTAGTGTAAGACGTTACGGAAAACTTCCCTGTATGCCTAGGGTGGTCCTTTCTCAGGAGTAACGGCAGAAAACACATTCCTGACACCACACCACGACCGCACGAACCTCCACTTTCACACAAACAAGGGCATCAGAGCTGCCAAAAAAGTGCTACACACACGGGAAAACATCGTTATAAATGAGTGCCTGTGCTCATGGTGCTTGTGGGAGGGGCACGCTCCGCTACTCTGTTGCCATGGAGACGGTATGTACGATGCAGGTGCAACGTGTAGTTTTTCGACAGAGACCAGGTGATTTTTCTACTATTAAAAGGGAGCTGACAAAAAATTGAACCACAACTTGGGGTCACCCGAAAGTTGAAGGACCCGCGGGAAATTTTACTGACAACTGCCAGGGTGCGAAATTTGTCATAGACGTTTTCGTGCCTGTTTCGGGCAGTGATCTTTGTGATGGCTCTTCAGTGCTGACTGTCACTATCTCAGTCAACTTAGCTAAGCTTAGACATTGTCGGCAGAAATAGTGGTTATGAAATAAGTAGTGTGGTTTAATAGTGTAGTGTAGTGTAGTGTGGTGCAATGTAGTGTAGCGTAGTGTAGTGCAGTTCAGTGTGGTGTGTATTGCAGTATAGTGCAGTGTAGGGCATAGTAGTACAGTGTAGTGCGGTGCAGTGTAGTGTCGTGCAGTGTAGTCCAGTGTAGTAGTGTAGTGTATTGCAGTGAAGAGTAGAGTAGCGTACTGCAGTGTAGTGTAGTGTATTGCAGTGAAGAGTAGAGTAGTGTACCGCTGTGTAGTGTAGTGTGGTACAGTACAGTGCAGTGCAGTGCAGTGCAGTGCAGTGTGTGGAGAAAATTTTGTATTGCGTACGCCTTGTCCGTAAAAAAAATGTGTAGCGATTGTAAAAGCAGGGGACAGGCCCTGTGACCTTGCCCTGAACCCGTCGTTCGAGGATCCTCCCATGATGCCCAGGGGCTGGGTGCTTCATTTACTAATCATACAGGACAACAGTAGCAGTCTGTAGGACTGATCTGCGGTGGATGACACTATAGGAGACTTACGCTTTCGTTATTATTGCGACGGACATGTATATATAGCATATATCGAAAAGCAGTGCTGACGTTCCTTCGATACGATAGGGGTCGCTTTTTCACTGCTCATACTTCTGGACAGGCAAACATCAGGTCTATCGCCACATAGGCCTGTTGTACACTTAACAATAGTTTTTTTAACGTTTTGTAACTTTTCGTTTTGATATGTGTACGATTTTCCTTAGACTGTCACGTCAGACAAGGTATCGGTCGCATGAGTAGTATGAGGGTCCCATGATGCTTTGCGCAGAATTTTGGCGGGAGGTTCAAAATGGCGGACATGTCAACACTGCACTGACGACGTTACACTTCTTATAAAACAACATGAGATGCAACAACTGGTGGACTTGGGTAAGTAGTTTTCCTCAGATTCGAGTTTTCATTGGCTATATGTGTCGATGAAAAATACTGACTTGTACCACAGTTGTGGAACTTGTTGGATTTCGTGGTGAAAGCGGGTAGGTTTTTTTTCGCCAGCACTGGTATTTACTTCTGGGGAAAATGACGTCAGAGATGACGCAACATACGCACGTCAATGATTGGCTACCGCTTAGAAACATTCTTTCTTCTTTTTATTGAATGCCATGTTAAGCAGCGAAATAGCGTCAGTTTTTCTAGGGAACTAAGGGAGTCGGCTACGGAGAGAGGGTCCAATATGCCAACTGTGCCCTTATAGCAGACTACTAGTAACTCCTCTTGCATTTTTTTCTGTCTATTTGGCCAATTTCTACTCTTTCCAGCCGCCTCTGGAGCCTGGCAGAGGCTAGTCTCAACCCACTCACGGCTTAAGTTTGAGATCCCCACCCCATCCGGCCTCTCCTTTTCAATCTCTCAAACCTGTCCGAATTCAATCAGACTACAAAAACGTCACTACGAAAAGGCAGTCACTGGGTAACATGTGTACAGAAATTTAGTGTGTGTGTAACGTTACTCTTATAGTATGTTATCTTGTTGTCTTTGTTTATGTTCTGTTATTCTGCTGAATAAAGATTGTACTTAAAAAAAAAAGAACTGTCCAAATTTCTCAGCAGTTTGTTCCTGACATAGTGACAGGCGTTTTATGTGCGTGTCGGAATGGGGCTGGCACCGCCATTGTGAGGTGGAGATGTTTGCGCCCCTTTTTCCAGCCACTCCAATTTTGCACGGCTCGTTTTGGCGGCTCTTCGCTCATGGAGTCCTTTGTGAGAAAGTTGCCGCACGCTGGGGAGCCTCTCGACATTTTGACTACAAAATAGCTGGGAACTTCTTAAGAAGGAACTAAGACGTTTCTAGAGACTCCTATAAACTTGCACAGATTCCCGATACTAGAATTGAAAGATAGCCGTCAGTGTCGTGAAAAAGAAAACAAACTTAATACTATAAAGTTACCATTATCAACACCGCATAATTCAGCGACGGCTTATGTTCAGATAGTTTTTAGAGAGTCCTTAAACGTGCTGAATCATGAACGTCATGCATGTTTGATTTGGAGATCGCCATTGGTGCAATGATGTACTTCCAAAAGTACTTTTCAAATTCCTCTTCAAAAAAAGTTTGGAAAGCTATTTCAATTTTTCGAATTTGTACTTAGTAGTAAGAGAATAAAGAAAAGCACATCCCGTAATTTGTCAGAAAACTTTTTTTTTCAAACTTTTCAGATTTATGAGGCAGGGAAGCCCAGATGACTGTAAGTGAAAGCTCAAGCTGTTTGTCTCCATTTTGTACAAATCTCGCTCGTTACGGGTCATCTGAGGTTAAGACGTTGCGTTTTCCCCTGTTTACAACATTCCTACTGTCCTGGACCGTCCAGTCACATTACTATCGGTTCTTGACCTTGTCGCAAGCAAAATACATGCCCCCCTCCCCATGTCATCAAGCTCTTCAAACAAATAAACAGTATAATTGCACGAGTCAATTTCATCTTTCTGTTCCCCACAAACAAGAAAGTTTGGTCAACATGAGAAGGAAATACCAAAAATGGGAAAATATATCGTTTTGTATCATTTACTGTATCCGTAGAAGGGATACTATTGGGGTGGTAATGAGTGCAGTTGTAGAAGTGAAACTACGTATAGTTCGTAGTTGAAGAAGGAACGCTAGTGTGGTAGCCTTGCGTCTAGCTGCCTATGTGATATACTTACAGTTGTAGTACTAATTATACTGTATGTAAACCCATAGCCATGGACTGTCACGACGCTTGAACAATCACAGTCTATTCCTAAGTCAGCCTTAGATAGTATATAATACTATAGTATACGTACGGACGATCTAGTCTCTATCAGTGGCCCATCTTACATGATACTGTTTGAAAACTCACAGCCGTGGAGTGTCACGACGCTTGAATAAACATAGTCTATTCCTAAGTCAGGACTTAAGTAGCCAAGCATTGACTAATGTACTACAACAGTATACATATCTACAGTGGTCTATTCTGTGTGTACATCCTTCAAGCTTATCGGATTTGCAGGATCAGTTCTGATGACTGATAAAGGTCCGATATCTATTGAGGATTGCGTGAGAGTCGCAGGGATATGTTGTACAGAAAAACACGTTTTACTGACGCTGTCAGACTTAACGCCGAACAATGAGCACAATAACGTGCCATTTTTACAGAAGGTGATGCTACCGACTCAGAGGCACAAGACGTTCAAAGGTAATGATGATATGACTTCAAACAGTTTAAAAAGGACTATCTTGACATCAGAACTTGCATAGCGAGCGCGTCTATTCGTAACAGTCCGTCACTTAGAATAGAAAATCAAAGCAACTCTTTCGGCCTTTTGTAAAGAATAGCTTATGTCTTTACAAATTTACTCGTTTGAGATTTAACAAAATTTGTGTAGTGAGTCAAGCCAAGGGATACGTTGTATAGAAAAACACATTTACTGACGCTGTCAGACTTACCGCCGAACAATGTGCACAATAACGTGCTATTCTTACAGAAGATAATTTCACTGACTCAGAGGCACGAGACCTCCTATTGAAAACCCCCTCGTTCAAAGCTAGTGATTTGACTTTAAATACCTTCAAAAGGACGGTTTTGACATTGTTAAAAATTAGAAGTGGCAGAAGGAGTATGTCTTTTCTTAACGGTTCATCCTAAGATTGCTGAGCATAGAAAATCAAAGCAAATCTTTTGGCCTTTGTAAAGAATCGCTCATGTTTGAATCTAGTTTGAGATTTACTTTGACAAAATGTTTACAGTGAGTCAAGGGATACGTTGAATGGAAAATGAGTCACATTGAGTTACGTGGGCAGGTGGAACTCGTTACAGATAAATGCTAGATGCGTTAGTGGATTAAACTACTAGTAATCATCTCCATGAGAAAAATACTTTTTCATGGGGATATTGTTTTTGAGTGTGTTTGTGCGTGCGTGCGTGTGTGCGTGTGTGTTTGTGTGTGTGTGTGTTTGCGTGTGTGTATGTGTGCTTCCGGATGCTTAAAGTCAGCATAACTGAAGAACGTGTAGATGGATTGTAATGATATTTGGTACGTGGGTAGGTGTTGGGAGGAGAAAGGTCAAGGTCGATTTTGGGCCCCCTGATATGTGTCACTTGAACTGCAATGGCGTATTTGTCAAAGGAGAATAACTGGAGAAACAGATTTTCATGTTATTTTTTTCCTGGATATCACGGACGCGACAAGTTTGAACCCATTTCGTTGTGCCATATGACTCTGTTTAAACACTAGTACATCCATGTAGTGGGTTTGTGGCTGCTACAGAATATACTCTTAAGTCTAATGTTTTTATAGTTTTGGTGTAAAGGTGCGAATATCATAGACATCTTGTCGTGAACTATGCCATTGTAGTTTAGATCAACTCTTTAACTGACTTATTCTGTGACTTTATAAGAAAGACCATTAGTTATCTACTTGAAACTCGGAAGAATTAAGATCACCACAGAAGGTGCGAATATCATAGACATCTTGTCGCGAACTATGCCATTGTAGTTTAGGCCAACTCTTTAACTCAAGTCATTCTGTGACTTTATAAGAAAGATCGTTAGTTGTCTACTTGAAACTCGTAAGAATTAAGATCGACACAGAAGAACCCCCCTCTCCCATCACACAAACACAAGACACACTAACATAAGAAATGACAAGAACCGATATCTCTTGTTATAAAAACATTGTATTCATGAACAGACGAGAGTGCAGCAGAGAGATCGTTACTCAGACCTTGCAAATAGGATATCTTTCAGTGAAAGTGCAGGGAAGACACAGCATTATTGCACAATAATATTTTTCCACATTTAATATTCACACGTCATCTTTTCTGTCTCGCACACTAGCTAACTTTTCCTTTTTCAAGGAAATAAAGCAAAACTTTATACAGATACAGTACATATTGAATATGGTAACGTCACAGATACTGTAAAAGATGTTCTTCTTTAGAAAGCGGTTAAGAGCGAGAGCGTCATAGAATCTGGCAGTGCATAGCCCGTGACGTATTTCATTCTGCCAAAGGTCAAAGTGCATATCTGTTTGTCATAGGGTCCCGCCCTAGACTTACGTCGGTTCACATCGATAAGAACACAAGATCTACTCTACTTAACTTCTACAATCTCTACAACTCTTCGTACGACAATATCTTAAAACCATCGGGTTAAAAAAAGGAATACATCCGAAACTGTCAGTGTCTAAGTGCTTCATACATAGCAAGTAGCCGAGTCGAATATGCTAGCTGAGTCGTCGAATCGGATCCATAAAAAGCACAGAAGAGAATGTCTTTGCAGTAATAAATAATGTAAGGTCTTTTCTCCACATTTATATATAAATATAGATTCATAAATAGTAAAATATGTACAAAATTGTCTGTTCCCTGCAGAGCTAAGTATTGATATCGGGCCAATGTGTATGAAAAAGGCTACAAGACGGAACACCCGTACTTTGTGTTCTCTGTTCGTCCGTTGCATCTCTGATTTTACAAGAGTGACGCAGAGACTTGGGTAGCACGTCCGCTGTGGTCTCGGGATCTTTCGAAAGTTCGTTGCAGTCCGTTCAAAGGACTATGTTTCCTACAGCAGTAGACAGAAGGCAGTCCTACAAGCACGTGTGGATGGTCTTCGTCCTGACGCACTCCTCGCACTTGACCTGACAGCACCACTGGAAGGTGCAGTTACACCGCTCTTTCGTCACTTCCTGTCTAGTCGCGTAGCCTCGTCCGCAACACAGCAGGTCGCAGCCATCCAGCCCGCGTGACGTCACGTTGCACTCCCTCCCTCTTGTACCCTCGAAGCCGAGACGGGGGTTGTTGCGACAGAAATTGGGCGACCTCTCGTGGTAGACCAGATCGTTGTCCGTGGGGTACTTGTGGCGGGAGTTCTTGGGTACCAACCCGGTGACTTTCGCCCTGGATCCCCGGTTGTTGCCGATGTCTGGCACCGCAACTTTAGACGCGCCGTCGAACTTCTCCTTCAAGCTGTCGCCGACGTCGCGGAAGTTGGGCAGGCGCATCCAGCAGGTCTTGAGCGTGCAGGACCCCGACATGCCGTGACACTTGCACTCTCTGCGTAGGTTCTCGGCTACAGCCTGAAACAGTCATGAAAAGAAGTCACGTTAGTCATCTTGTAGAACTCAACAGCATTGACACAAGTTTGCAGGACATTCATGGCAATAAGCTGATGGAATCTGCCTTCAGGCGAGCAGTCCCAATCTGCGACATTCTTAGTACAGAATACTAACAACATTGAGGCTCTATATGTTTTCTTCATCCAACATTGCAGCAAATTACACCTAAAAATATCGAACGATTCTATCTATACTATTGCGATTTTCTGCCGTGACAAAAAGACCCCAAGAGGTCATGCATCCTTCCGTTTGAGAAAAAAATCTCGTGATTGAGGGTGAATCAAAGGCAAGACGGGGAGACAGATGATACTCAATTTTGTGATTAGAGGGGTGAACTGGGGGTCACCGAAGAATACCCTTAAAGACAGCGTAGGGCTCTTAATAGCGCCTTAAATCCCCAAGAATGTCTCATAGATTGATAAGATCGCCTTTTTTATCCATTTTTCCAACTGGGAGTTAAATATTGACATTCTAGCTCGAAGGTATTTGAGTTTTCAAAAAGGTGATGTGCTGGCTTGAGGTATCCCGGATCAACTACTCTACTGACTCGTCAACAAAATGGCAGCTAGGGTGTGCACAGGATCGACTGACAAATGAAAGGTCACTTCGAGTCAACGCTCCAAGATTACACCCAACAAGTGATTTATAGTACTGTCCTTTCCCAACGTTTCTCGTAGTGATAGAACAGCGTCGTGAAACACGTGAAGTGGTGCGGATAGGTGACTTGTGTGGTCATTCTTTAGAGCTATGTACGGAAGGATTGCTGTTTATTTTGATGTGGGGACGATGGGGCGATACAATGTGTTGGTTTATACACCCCGGGCTAATGTACTTATGTATCATTAATACGCGTCATTACCCACAATTACTGCTCATTAGGACTCGCAGAGGTGGAAAGGAAAGAAAACCAGGTGTCAAGAAAGATGGCGGGGCAGGTACGCCGCACTTTGCTTCCCGTGACCCGCGCGACGACTAGAGAAACCAGTGGAAAATTAAGATGACAGTGATCTGCGGGCGATGGTTGGGGACATCAAACGGACCGACGGCATGGTGGTTTATGTCAGGTAGACAGTACCTGTCAGGGCTTACACGGAAAACTAAACGTGCAACATCACCGACTTATTGTATCACGATATCTGCCTTTAATCGCAGCGGCACGTGTTCGACTCGGAGGTTTTATCCCCAACGTTATCTTCGCTATCTAGCTATTGAAGAAAGACAAAAAAATGTCACGCCTACAGGTGTCCCCTTTTCTCACGTGGATAGTTGATCTAGAGTGTTAAGTGCGTGTCCGGATGTGCTAAGATGTACGGAACAGGTAACTCGATGCCGCTATGTTGATCCTTATATGCGATGCGCTAAGATAAATATCGTTTCTTTTCTTTAAGTAGAAGAATGGGAGCAATGCAGAAATTTACATGCCCACCTACTTAGAACGCGTTCGTGTGTGAATTTTCGGGATTTTATTTTAGTGGGAAAACTTAGCCAATTGACTCTTTAGATGGTAATCATTAAGGAATGGAGTCTAAGAGTTTATAAACGCGAGAGTACATTGTTCTTTGTAGATATAGATAAGAAGCACATTTTTGTCTGACTTCAATGAAGTCGGCCGATCGTTAGGAGGCCATGGCCGGCCGAAAGACATCTGGACGGAGGGCTGTGATTGGTGGGCTCCCGAAGAGACTGACTTTGACGCGGAGGAATGCTTGGAACACTATAATAAGGGGAGCGCACGGCCGGTGGTTATCCCAAAACAGTGCGTCTAAACATCTATACTGCACCGGCTAAGTATGCCTTCAAAGGTGGGCTAATTACAGACCGGTGGTAGTTAGTCCTGTACGGCGGCAGGGCGACCCACACCGTCCGCACTCTGTATTTTGGTTACGCGTACACACAGGCATCTGGGACAGTGGGTCATTATATACAAATTATTTCCAACTAATCACATGTTAAAGAAGTGAAAAAGTCGAGCGGATTTCGTGTCTGAAAAGTCCATGTTTGTTTTTCTACTACTAGTGGATGATGGGATTCGTCGTGACCGGAAATTTATGGCCGCCATAGCGTTGCTTGTTTCTAAAACATCTCACGAAGGAAGAGCGGAAATTTTCTGTTTGTTTGGACGGGACATCCGCGGTAAACGCTGGCCCACGCGAGTTTGTTATGGCAAGAGAGCGCGGCCCTGTATTTATATCCCGTCCTTTTAATAGCCACTACATGGTCAGTAATGACCACAAACTCACGGGGACGGAAAACCACCTCTTATTCTGTCACCGACGTCTGATGGCTAGACCACCCATCTTACAACCCGTCTTGCATTTAATTCACCCTTTTGCTCACAGACAGTAGTAGTAATCACGCTATAGAACAATTTGAAACTTTAACGTTAAGATTGCATGATGGGATAGGTAGAAATAAAATGGCGACTTACCACTCTGCCTGCCTCGTTGTTGTGCATGTTGACCAGGTAGCGGACGGAATCCTTCGTCTTCTCTCCCGCATCCACGAACTGCTTGGCGAACTCTTTCCCGAACTCGACGTTGTCGGAACAGCCTCCCCACTCCCAGTCCTCGCCGGCCGGTCCCTTACTTCGGTAGTCGCACGAACACGATTCAATCGTGCCTTCGGCGCAGTTTCGGCCAACTTCGTGGGCGACTGCAGCCGACATCACAGCGTAGATGAACGCCGTTTCTCTGCAACCTAGAAAAATAAAGAAAGAAATGTTCAAATATTTTGCCGTTTTCTCATGACCAACAAGGTAATAAAACGATTTCACATTCGTGGGACCGAAGAGGTGCAAAGTGATGACGTCAACAATAATTGCTTGGGTTGGCTAATTGAAAGATAACTTCTCGCAATTGACACGTCTCAAGAAAGAAAGCGAGAAAGTTCCCAGAGTTCCCCAAGGAGCAACTCGTGAAGTACAAGAAGGAATAACAATGACAAGACGTCTTGATTTAGTCGGCGGCATCTTGTCATTCTTGATGGTGTTAAGTTGGCGACAGAGCTTCCTTGTCATTGTAATACAAGAACGTATTTGCTAAAGTAGTTTAACTTAATTCAAGAAGATGTTGACAGTTACGTCAATCAAATATCCTGCATTACACCTGTTTGGTACTGGATCCAATCGTAATGACTGAGTTTTAAGAGACAAACTTAATACATGTACTGGAAATGTGAAAATTATTACCAGTATACAAATTGATACTGAGAGAGATCTTGGGGAAATTTTATGCACCCGAAACGCACGTGGTAGCAATAAATCAAGAGTAAAGTCAAGGCTACGGAAGTCCCTAAGCCCATTCCCCATCCTCGGCGGAAACACTTCAGCATAAAGTCGACCATGGGATTTTCTGAAGCTCGCAAATTGGCGAACATGAGACGCGAGGACCACGATTCTGCCATAGTTGTTCCTATTGTTTTGGACGGTCGGAATGACAGAGAAATGACAAGTTTGACGCCCTCACAAAAACCGTCTCGCGGCCTTCCCAGGACACCGCTGGCGGGGGCGGAAGAGGTTGTTTCCGAGCACCGACGGGTGATATCTCGGGCCCCGAGGGGCGGTTCAAAAGTTCCGGCCTTTTCATCCATTGTGGAGATAATCCCACAAATATCACAGGTCCCTGATTCCTACCAAACTTTTTGAACTTTTTGAACTACTGACCACCATCGCTATTACTAAGTAACTGATAAAGTTACTCTAGGGTGGAAATGAAACCATTAAACGTACAGTGGCCTATAAAAATCGCATAAAACAAAAAAATTCTATACATTTAGAAAGAAAAATGCTTGCAATATTTAGCATAGCCTCATTACATAGTTTCAAGAAGAATCGCCCTCTTTTTTGTTATAGTCAGTCGGTATGGTCTAAAACTGGGGCACCAACCCCCGCGGTTTTACAGGTGGGAAAGTAGGAGAGGACCAGGGTCAAATTTACGAGTCTGAGATAGTCCAGATCGGCTTTTCTACCCCATGATTATGTGTCTTTATTTTCGGCGAGGGAGGTCCCTTCCCCCGAGGGCAAGCCAACCTCACCACGATGGCATTCCGTCGGCAAAAATCAGACGTCGCTTGGCCCAGGTGTGTGTCTGTCAGAACAAGTTTTCACATTTTTCATCAGACGACATTCTCAGACCATCTTTTTCCTCACGTACACACCCTTTGTAAAAATCGTTGACTGACTTTTCAGTCCACGCATGCGCTCAGTCTCAGTTCCTCGTGTCAATTACGAGCCTCCCTTCTCAGAACACTTTTCGCAGGTCTAATTGCGCGAACAAACAGAGATTCTGTGGGAACTGGCCAACACAAAAAGCCTGGGACCTTCAAAACGGACCCGCCTTAGAAGAGACCCGATTTCAATCAATACATACGACCGAACAACGGGCATGTCCGGACGGCAAATTTGAAAAACAATAGAGTTTCAGTAGCGTTTAATTGATTGATCTGCCATTTCTCGGGAGAAGGTGAAATGCATACCGCCGTACTTTCATTGTTGGTGCCCGAAACCTAGATTAAGGAATAATACACTGTTTGAAGTGGCTGAGTCTACGCGAGAGTCGCCTAATTTACATGAAAGTGTCGGTTTACTTTGACTCTATTGCGGCTTTTCTGTATGTACATAGCGGCGAGGTGGCTTACTTAGTGACTCAATTTTCAACAAAATGGTTCTGAACCTGCTTCTAGGTTTCGTAAAAGTCTGTAAAAATTGTCTGCAACCACATATCACAAAAATTTGATGCAAAAAAACAACGTTCTTTTAACAAATATTACACTGTACATAGTCAAGAACAATGCCTATGTCACGACCATGGTGGGAATATGCCTCAGTACATGTTTGTAAACACAACATATCATAACACACTGTACGACCCCATCCGGATACAGAAACAAACACCGACATGAGAACGCTACCTTTCGCACCAATTTACGTGCCAATTTGGCGCCAAATCCTGGTCCTGTTCCGAGGGGAAAGTTTCCGTGTTACATGATTTACCGACGACGTTACGATTTTACGAGTGAAAGCATGTTGGAATGGAACAAGTTCGAAGCACCCTAATGATGACGAGCTTGTTTTCATAACACACGGGTGGTTGAACGGGGGCCATCGGATTCGGTCGGGCGAACTCGTAAGCCGACAAACCCCGGAGATTTTATTCGGGTTGACTCGGGGTGAATCGGGCTCACCTACGGCTTACGATCTGGCTGGTTTGTACACAAACACACAAAGGAAGATCCTTGGAAGGGATTTCGTGCAGTTATCACAATTTAGAGGTTCTATGAAGTCTATGGGTTCTGTTGAAGTCACTTCAAATTGGGAGTGCGCGACGTGTCACTCTCCCAGACAGCGAACCAGAGAAAAGAACCTATTTTGACTTAATACCGAATCAAGACTAAAGGCGAGCTTACTGTATTCAACTTTCTCATCCCCCTAAGTCTTACGTTGTTAACGGGCCAGCTTGCCGCCACATAGTCCTACATAACAACACACCGTCCACACTGAGAAGTTAGCAGTCGTGTCCCACGAATTCCACAATGGATAGAGATAAGGGGATATCCAAAATAGAGGGTCCTACTAGCGACGATTCTTTCCCGTGAGAGCCGTTTTCTATAGATCCGCCACAGAACAAGTACAAACATGATAGAAAAACCGACAAGAACAATTGTTTGGGATGGGATTGGAACTTACCGCGTTTGAGGATGTTCCCAAAGACGGAGTTGACGTGGTCGTTGGTATCGACAGGACAGTTCCAGCGTCGGTTAGAGAACTGATGCTGGCACTCCTTGATGGCCAGCATGGCCCCGGTGCCGATGCTCTCCAGTGTCCCCGGGTTCCGTCGCACCAGCCGCCGCTGCTTCTTGTTCAGAGGGTGCTTCTTGGGGTCCAGCATGATGGCGGATCCTTTCCGGGGTACACCAGGGACCATGTTCGCGTGTTCCTGCACAGCCACAGTGCTAGCGATGCCCCTAAAAACAGAGACAACAGTTCTTGTAAAAAAAAACTATAAATACTACATATACACATTCCAGAAATCTGCACACAACACAAAAGTCTTACATTGGTACTTGGTTTCTCACACACACACATTGTAAGACCCGATGTACATAATCGTAGAAACCATAATTTTAAGCGCATTAGGCAGCGTCATTGCCAAAATACTGTTTTGAAAAACAAACATTCCCTGATCTATCCATGTGTAATGCGGAGTCCGCTCACACGGTGTGTACAACGTTACTTCCAAGTCGTTGCAGTTCCCTAGGTAATACCCAGAAAATCCGCGGAACTATGAGACCACCAAGAAAATCTAACTGTAGTTATAAAACATCCAGGGAAAGTTGTGTTCTACGGCAATACGCAACCATAATTATACCTCCCACTGTTTGGGGGAGGGCAAAATGTGTCATGTCTATAATTTTAGGTAAAAAAACGTAGAATCAAGATGTCTGAGTTTTTTCAGACATAGACAAAGCGGAAAAATGTAACTCGGTGACAATTTTAGTATTTGATGAACTGTTTTTAGATCGATAAGATCAAGCTTGTCCAACACTTTTTTTGAAAAGAAGAAGTCCCAAATTCTCGCCCAGACAGGATAGCTACCCTAGCAACGGCGGCGAGGGGAATCATTTTCTTGTGCGATCAATGAAATGGTTTGGCGAACGAGAGAAAATATCAAACTAAGGAGTTCTAATCCCACGCCATGAACTACCTGTAACAACATATCCGGATCAACATGTGACGAAACAGTGATAGAGATGGTGGGAAAGCTAGTAGACGAACCGGACACGTTAGTAGGTAAACTACACGTCATGACAAGCGGGATACGTTCGATTTGTTGTGAGCGAAGGGGCGACACGGTACGGTACAAGTGTGCCCGGGCCCCTGCCCCGTGTGTGGGGGGTGAGAGGGAGGGAAGATACCGCCCCGACGGGCGGAGAACAACTACGGGAGGTACTTACCACCACCGGCCGATCACAGCATGCACCCGCTCCATGGGGGCCACGGCGAGCCACAGGAACAGAACAACCCAGAAGGTGCACACTAACTTCATAGTATGCCACTCGAGATGCTGCGATCACAAGGATGTAGAATTGTAGATCGATTCGGCCTGAGAGCCCTGAAGTACCGAGAGTCGTGTTTCTGCGGCGCCTTGGAAGGACAGGGCCCGACAGACAGGCGGAGAGTCGTCGGTAGTGTAGGCACGTAGCTCCGCTGGTGACTAGTCGAACTACCCGGTAGTGTTCTGCTGTATCCGCGTGGTGGTTGGGCGGGATTACAATCACACACCCGACGGCAAGTTCGATCTTGCACTGATAGGCGACGGTAGTCCGTAGGCGAATGTTCGGAGCGAAGAGAGAGAGACTAAATGTGACGTGTGTCTTCCACAGAGTCTGACGACTGAATGACTAAACCAACGCCTCCGCCGACTCTTGTAGTCGCACGCCAGGTAGAGTTGTCGCCCAAACTATGCGCATATCAAAGCAGCGCGCGAAATTTTTGCTCCTATTGTTCGCCAATTTACGCGAGTGTCACAACACACCGGCACTTTCAGGGCGACGGCAAACAACTTGGTGCGAACGTTGCACACTATTGTTCTGCCGCGAAATACTGGCAACCCCCGATCGCTAATTGGTTAATGCTTGCGCAGAATGTATATGAATTACTACAACAAGCAACTTTCAAATAAAGACCTGGCGGGTTGGTGGCTCTGCCCGGGGCCATGACACACCAGCGACACAATGCCGTGTCTGGGGAAGGCCTCCCAGATAATTGCCCAGATCATTCGTCAAATAGTGACAATTTTCGCATCAATTACGCACTGTCTTTTGGTCCCACTACAATCAATTACATACAATTTAGGGACCTCGTCGACACAGGGGCCACACAAACCAACAGACCCAACTTAGTCGAGCCACTGACGCGGAATATCTGACCCTTTTTCTTCCAATATGCCCCCCCCCCCACCTAATTGTGTAAAAGACGATCTAATTATAATGAGACGGGCGTTTAGCAGAAGCTAGAGAGTTCAAGAGTTGAAGGCGAGGGACGTGTGATCTGACTAAACATTAACTGTTCCTATCTAGTAAAAAAGTACAAACGTATAGAATAGCTTGGCGTTAGCGTCGAAGGTTGTAGATTATTACGTTTTACTAAGCAAAAAGAAATATCTTAGGTGAAATCTTACAAGCATACCCGGTTACTAGATCTACTCGTTTTCATTTATGATTGGCGTTAGATTTATTCACGAAATACACACTTAAAACTGAGTCCATTGCGTTGGAGAAAGCAAGAACATACTGGACACGATACATGTGCCAAGCTGTAGGTTTCCTCATGTGCACTGTATGATCTATATATGTTGCACACGAGTTTACAAAGCGTCATGCTTCAATTGCTGTCATAAGCCTCTATTGAGAAATGATATAGTGTGCGATAAGCTGTTGGCGACAATTGGGGCACTTGATATATGGGTGTGAAGTGTTGTGGTAGTTGTGGAGAGATTTACGGAGATCATTTGTTGTACGTAGCGGCGACGGTTATCCAGCCCACCCGGGCGGTGTGCCCTCCCCCCTCAGCGGGACGCCGCCGCGTGACTACCGTTTCGTACCCTCCTGTCAAACGCCACACGAATTGTTTCTCGTACCACCCCGAGAGAAGTGCGTCAAGTTCCCATGCAGGAATGCTGTCCATCACACAAATAAGAGTCTTCTTTTTCTTCTATTGAGTCGGCCGTCTGAATACACATCTCAAGAAGTGGGAAGAACATTTCCAAGAAAGATGTAACCTGTGTGACCGACTTGGTGAACCACTTCTGAAACCATACTGACAGGAGACGCGCCTTCTATGCATACTTCTCCACAGCAACTTACAATTATTTCTTTCTGGACGAGCGGTTATCGTCTGCGTTACCATGGAGATGGCTACCTCCCCGCCAGTTTTTAATCCAGCTCGTAGCTTGTATTTCCACACGCCCATTGACTATTGGAGATTATCTCAGATAATCTTAGATAATCTTCACATGACATGTGTTTTATTGGTCATAAGGAGATCACCGACAGATATTTGGGTCCTGATCTCTTGGTTAAAACAACAGAACGCCGCTGGGTCCGAGATGGCCCAGAATATGTTGAAATTGTCCGAATTCCGCCGTAATTAGCATGTCGATGAGACAGCGATGAATTGTTCTTCGCCAAGGAGTGTTATACAAGTTGATATGCGTCATGTGTCGATATACTAGTATTTCCTAGCGTTGAATCATAAGTTCTTTTCTGTTAAACTATTGTAATCTGTATTGTTCTGCAGCCCTTAGAAGTTTCGGTCACCTTTGAAATGAGTTCAACCCCGATCTTTAATGAAGCTATTTGACAGAAAACTGTCTTCTCATTGAGTGCCCCACTCAGGCTTGCGCGTGCGGACAACCACCAAAGTGCCGACCGGTCCGACATGTTTACATCGAGTATGGTAAACAGCGTCAAGTGAACAACAATGACACTCGGAAGAAATACAAGACAATCGAACATCAGCTCTATTGAGATAATAGCATTTGATTTTCGCTCACAATTACATCAAAAGGTCACAAAAGTCGCCGCACAAGGCCGACACAAACTACTAGTAGTTTCCCTCTTTAACCTGCGTGAGTATACTAAACAGTACAAGTGTCCCAACTCTCTACTCCGATAAGAAGCTATAACTATACATCTATCAAAATAAGGACAGATTTGTAAATAACAACATACATCTAGATCGAAATGATCGTTAAAAGCCGTACATTTATGATAAATACAGTTATAAAGTGCCTCAAACGCATCATGCACAATGTCTATTCTCTTGCAGACAACTATGAAAGCTTGATTTCTACATCTCAGGCAAGTTTATTCGTCAACAAAACCATACGATTGTGTCAGTCTCTACTAAACTCCTTGTGTTGTTGGAAAATAACTGCAATTGGCTAAATAGAGTATATGATTAGCGGCCACAGAATTACTCATCGGTAACACATAGGCTAACTCTAGTATGCACCCTATTTAGACAATTTCTTGAATTTTTCAATCGCCCCAAGGAGTTTAAAAGAGACTAGCGACAGGTCATTGTGTGTGATGAGGTTGTACAGTGCCTCAGAACATTTGTATTACTCCGCCGCCTAGCGCCCGCTCAGTCATTGCAGCAATGTTAATCAAGGACTTGGATAAACAAACGACTACTATGTTCAAACCAATGCTGTATTGAAGTAAGCGCTAGATTAGTTCTTTGAGATTGTCAGACAACAGCAATAAGTTCAACATCCATGTATGTAAAAGTTTCCATACATTCAATGACTGTACCTGTCGCAATTGAAACAAAAAAGCGAGTAGAACAGTCTCCTGGCCCCCGGGATTCGAACCCGCGCCGAAACCGGGCAGCCAGGTCACAGGCACGCACGCCTTAACCACTAGGCCAAAAGGTCTAGATCAGTTAGGCTTCGAGGACGAATCTTAAAAAGAAAAGGGGGAGTAGTGTAACAGGGGTGTTCAAGCGCCTCCAACTGACCGGGTTCGAATCCCGGGGGCCAGGAAGACTGTTCTACTCGCTTCTTTGTTGTTACACAATTTTCGCGCAATAAAGTTCTTCTTCTTCTAGCTACTGGTCCGACTAAGGAGGTTATTGTGAAACCTTTGACCCGACAAACTCAGTCTGCGGTAGGGAGAACACTAAAAGTACGAAACATAAAAACACGTAAAAAAGACACAGATCTTGTAGATAAGTCGAACATAAATCTGCAGCACATGACGAGCTGGATTAACATTTACATGATCTTACGCCCAGCTAAACGTTTTACTGTCCACAGATTTTCGGAAAGAGATCTTATCTGAGTAAATAGATCGTTTGCAGTAGCTTAGCTATGCGTTTTACGTATCGTTGACGTAGTTTGATTTATATACTTGCACCATAGCAGTTTTCGTTTTAAGGTTAAACTTTGAATTCAATGGTCAGACGATTTTGGACCGAGGCTAAGTTATTGCCAGAAAGATGGGCAACTGTGCAAATTGCGGTGGATTGTTTGGACTTCTATTTTCAATTTCAAATTAATTCACTTGCTATATCTTACATCACGTTCTATCATATATGTAGAACATTGTCTTGGTTGGGACGAGAATTAACTTTCAAAATGAACGAATAGATTCGAACTGAATTGTCATATGAAGAATGGAATATCAACAATAACATGACAAGTGTATAAACAGATATTATACGTGTTCTTTCATTATAATGTTAAAGGAATGATCAATCGAAACATCAACGTAGCCTTTATACATTAACGATAAAAATGAATACAATGTATTTGTAATTACACAAGTAAGTTAGGCCCCGTTCACATAGTCGCACGGTCGTCGTATGATCGTAAACTTAGGCCATAAGGGCATTCTTGAGATAGTTATCTCCATGAAAAATGGAGATATCGTTTTGGATGTGTCTGTGTGTGTGTCTGTCTGTCTGTCTCTGTGTGTGTGTGTGTGTGCGCGCGCGCGTGTGTGTTTGTTTGTGTTTCCGGACTACTGTAGTCAGCATGACTCAAGAACCTCTTGATGGATTACAATGATATTTGTTATGTGGGTAGGTGTGTTGGGAAGCCGAAAGTCAAGGTCGATTTTGGGCCCATGGTATGTGACCTTGGTACTACAGCAGGACTTCCGTTTTTTGTCTCTTTTGACCTCGACGCGCCATGGTCTTGTTGTGCAGGTTTTCTGCAAATTAAGTTCAGCTGTCTTGTTGCGGGAAACTTCAATATCGGTCGACATTCGACGACGAATGAGCCAGCATTGTCAGTCGGCCTTATCAAGTGTCCTTGGTCTCAAAATAGGGCAATTATAGAATAACGCGACAAATTGGTATTTTCAACCGCCCGACGTGTCTTTTTTTGAATAGGAAATAGATATGTATAATACAAATTGAGCTACATACAATTAATATGTGGTATTCGGGCTATGCAATGACGTACCGTTGACACTGTGGTTTTAAAATGAAGTATAATTATCATTAAATCATTTCCGTCTTGGCTAAGAAAGGGAGGAACATAGTTCTTTTTGTTCTGTGTCTGCTATGAATCCGACAAGGCGGACATTGTCAAAGTTTCCCCATTGTTTCTTCACAGAACTGTGTGATTGAAGTTTCCTGAAGTGACACAGTGTCATGTATCATGGTTAAGGAATCTTGCGACGGTAACAATTAATTACAGGAAATACTGAAGCGACAAGATATGATGATAGATGATAACAGGAAATACTTCTGTGTGATGATGTGCGTTCCTTTTAGCACTTAGTCATTGCGCTATATGCGATGCACAATGTTCTTATACAGCCAATTTAAGATGTTAATTGCGATTGGGGAGTAGAAGGATAGACGGAGGAAAGGAAAATGATACAGAAGGTGGGAAAGATTTAGTCTCTACCAGAACCTCCTTGACCAGACTAACCACGCCGGCTATAGGAAGAACATTTGCCGGGGGACTTTGGCCATGGAGGGTAACATTCGGGACTTTCACCAGTCGTGGCCAACACCGTCCGTACGGGAATATCACCAGTCGTGGCCAAGGGTTGCAATATTGGACCCTATCTCCGTAGCCAACTTCATTCATACAATTGACTATATTTTGGCCAATTTCTACTATTTTCCCAGCGACCCGCGGAGGCTGGTAGAGCCTAGGAAAGATTATGGGAGAAATCCTTCTTTCTCATTTGATATGTCAAGAAAAACTGTTTTCACGGACTTGACTTTCTTCAGGCGGAAAGTAGCAAGGAGGTTAAATATACACCTCCTTGAAAGTAGCTATACAAGGTTTGCCTCGTACCGAAGTACTCCTAGCTATGGACTTGTTGGTTTCCATGAGAAGTCGAGTATATCGCGTCAAACAATCAGAAGGCCACTGAAATGGAAAGACCGACCTATAGTTCGTTGGCACCATTCCAGGACCTAGAGGCTTATCAAATATTGGGGATTTACTAGTAGCTTTTCTTTGTTTGAGGGCAAACCTTATAAAGACGTGTATGTGTAGTTCTTGATAATAATCGCTGTAATATGAATTATTGTACTTGAGTGCAGTGCCACTATGTCCTTGTCTTTGTTACCGTATCTAGAAAAACTCTGCTTGGAGAATACGTCGATGTAGGCTAGACATCCAGGTAATACGCAATGTAACAGTTACACAGATTTGAATTTGTATCAATGACTGTTTCACCTCTCCCCCTGCACCTGCAGCCAGTTGTATTGTTCTCTGCCCGGTGCCCTGAGCGATCTCCCGGCGGAGGGACAGGTATGAGACCCTTTGTGATACTATGGTGTGTTTTACGTCTAAGTACACTAGAGCAAGTGTGTGGAATCTGTCACACTCTTGTCAGGACTTCTCAGAAATACGACAATACTGGTCACAATGGAAAAGAAATACACCTGAAAAATAAACTTTGAAAGCATTTCCATGCTTCTGAATGATAAAAGAAATTCCTCTATTTTAACATCTATAAGGGAAATGGTTTTCTTCAAGTTTTATATTTTTTCCTTAGCAATATTCAAGATCCCGTATTGACTTATGTGAAACAAGGACATTATATAATGTCCTTGTGTGAAAAAGAAAACATTGGCAATGGATACAACGAATAGCCTCTACCAGGCCCCACGGATGGCTGGAAAAATAGTAGAAATTGGCCAAATAGAGTGAATAGTACAACAGTTTATTGCAAGTTCTTGCCCGTAGGCTAATTGATATACTATTTACAATAGTATGGCTACGGAGAGAGGGTCCAATGTGCCATCCACTGTTTACTATAGGTCGCAAACTGTAACTTCTCTAGCGGACCAACCTTGAGCGGACTAACTTCTCTGGCATATTATCTTTCTTTTTCGCCAATTTCTGTGGAGCCTGGTAGAGGCTAACCGAAGTCTTGAGACAAATGCCTGAAAAAAAGCGCCAGTTAACGACAGGCCGCAAAATGTCACGAGTCCCGCCCTCTGAATACCGTTCCCACCAGGTGTTGCGCATAGACATGACTATGTGATAATTTGCCATTGACATAGCTGCGATAATACACGTCAATTTGTATAAACTTCTGACAACAAGGTGACAATTTGGGAGAAGGTTGAGTGTCTAACTCCCCAGGGCTGGAGGGTGCCGTGAGAACGACGGGACCGTCCAGTCATTTTCATCGCTACTTAGGGGTACAGAGTATAGGGGATGGTTCATTTTAATCCGAGTGGGTTTTTTTTCGTTCAATGTACCATATACAGATTGAATTTCCAATCTGTCCTAGGAGAATCAGGGATTACCTGGGATAAGAATGTTTAGACCTTAGAACCAGCAGTGCAAATGATACGTCAAGCACAACGTGTTGATACATGTATATATTCATACCTGTTAGTAAGTTATTCCATTTGAATCCACTTGTTTGTATGTATAGCTGTTGAAGACATTACGAAAGTCGCATGCAAATTGTAGACAGAAAACGGGGAATACGGCTGGACTCTGGGCTGATTTTTGGGTGGTACCAATAAATAGAAAACTCCTTTTGTGGCTTGTTTCTGTGCTCTTTTTAAACGCACAAAGTATGAAATAATGATGCAAATGTGCTGATATGGGGAAGGAAATGCCAATTTCATATAGATTGCTTTATCAAGAATATTTCCAGTTTTACCCCCTGAAATCGCTTAGGGCACCTTTAAGTTGGTCACAGTCTATCGTCCAAATTGCGAGAATATGGCGTTTTGTTGCGAGACAGATTTAACTACTTTTCACCCGATGACAGAAACATGTTTGTTGTAAGTAAGGGCATGTTGTTGATACAGTGAGAAATAGCCTCTCTGGTAGACGTCTTTGCGGAGATTTTTTCTTTCACTAATATCATCTGCCGTTTTCTTATATCGGTTTCCGGGGGCTATTTCTGACAGCCGTCGTTTAAAAACTCACTACAACCATCGCGATATACAATAACTAAATCAGAAAACAGCACATAATATATGCATGTGAGCCAAGAAAAGTCCCCCAAGAAGCCTGCTATGGAGACTACAAATACAAAGTGTAAAAACCCATTGTGATTCCTGTGTGCAAAGCAAAAACAACCACTTTTGTTTCTGTCGCTGTTTTTATCAGAAAACAGCACATAATATATGCATGTGAGCCAAGAAAAGTCCCCCCAAGAAGCCTGTTACGGAGGCTACAAAATACAAAGTGTAAAAACTCATTGTGATTCCTGTATGCAAATTAAGCAAAAACAACCACTTTTGTGTCCGTCGTTGTTTTTCCGCGTCTTTCACACTCGCGTATGAAGTGTGTAGGCGTTTGAAAAAATGACCAGATGTAACACGTCTTACGAAAAGGTACCAAAAATGTAACCAAATTCGTCCCACCCGGATGTCACCTCTATGCCACATTCCTTCCTAATGGTGATAATGACAACGACCTCGCACCGTCGTGCGAATCTGCCGACTGCGAATAATCGGATGAATCATCCACCCGTCTGGACAAGACTTGCTAAGAGGCTAACGGTTTGAAATTGCTTGTTAAACTCCCACTCACTCACTGACTCAAGAAAGAGACAAAATCTTTAATGACTCAGTCAGTTATACCAAGGAAGTTAAAATCTGATTTTAGCCTCCTTGGTTATACTAGTAATTCATTTAATAATAGTACATGTAACTTAATAATAGTACATGTAACAGGAACTGATCGATGTTGAAATCTTCCACCCACTTGGTTCAATAGCTATACTAGTGATGGTCACAACTCACTAGAACTATATGTATATCAATATGATCAAAGCTACGCTAAAACCCTTTTATCCACCCACTCGGTATTGGGTTCGTGGGTGTTGTGAAATTTGTATGTGGAAAAGTTTATATTATCTTTCAAAATTTCGATCATACGGGTAAGAACCAGGCATAAACCAAAAAGATCAGGGTATAACGTGTAGAAGAGTGTATTGCATTGCCAAGTTACATTTTAGCAATAGATCTTTACAGATTGATATTGAACGCCATGGAATAGCGGTTGCATGGATCCTTGCTGGATAGAGAATTTCGTATTGCCATGCCAGCTTAGTCTCTACCAGACTATTAAACCTAGCCTCTACCAGGCTCCGCCGATCGCTGGGAAAATAGTAGAAATTAGCCAAATAGAGTGAATAGTATGCCAAGGGTAGTCAGCTACGGAAATAAGCTCAATAGGCGATCCACGCCGGAGGGTTTCATTCGCAGGCGCAGCAACCTGCCCGTGGACTGACTCTCCTGACCAATTATTCATATTTCAATTTTTGCCGAATTCTACGATCCGTACGCCCATAGGAAGGCCTGTTGGAGGCTAAGGCCAGCTACTTTTTGAAGCGCCTCATGCAAAAAAAGTTTGTTTTTTTCTTCTATAAAACCACACTAATTGAGCGATGCCGTGACTCATAATCAACTCCCTACGGCTGTATTCTTCCATCCGGGTCATCACGGCTAGATCAGAAAGTGATGTTTATTTTGAACTTCGCGTATTTTTAGTTACGTACACGTTTTACTACCTGTATTGACGTCATCAGTGTATTGTCACTAATCTTACCAGGGCGTGAAGATTAAGCCATGACGTCATCACACTACGTCATCGTTTACTCCAAGCTGAGATGTCCCAAATCTTCGCTTATCCGAACAGGTTAATGTATATGTTTAGATGTGGTACCTATTGAATTCATGCTTCTTTTCTGAGTTTCTTTAGTGAATGAATGAACAGCTTCTTTGTCCACAACTAACACTTGTACATGCGCAAACTACCAGTAATCTCTCATCTCTAGAGGCTAAGTAATCTCCAGTCCAAGCAGATCTAACGGTTGAAAAAACCGTATCCAACTGGCAAAAGGAGTTTTTATTGCAACCTAAGACCGTATCCAACTAATAAAAACTCCTTTTGCCAGTTGGATACGGTCTTAGGTTGCAATAAAAACTCCTTTTGCCAGTTGGATACGGTCTTTGCGCCGTTAGACCTGCTTGGAGAGTAGAGGCTAAGCAGTATGAAAGAAGAAGAAGAAAACCCCTGATCCCCCCCCCCCCCGAGAGTATGACCAAGGAGGTTTAAAACAGAAGACCTCTTTTAAACCTTCTCTAGCTTTGTATGTCCATCTCCTTCCGGTTCAAGCAATGTCACGGCCGGACAGAACACCCACGTCAACTCTTCTATCAATAGATTTAACCCCCTCGTTCCTATCAATGGTAAGGGTCAATTAGTACCGCTTACAGGCTCAAAAAGGACTGAGACGTCAGGTTGTGTGCTTTGTTCCTTATACCTGTACACAGAGTCTTGACGTGTTGATGACGAAAATGGGAAACCAAGTCTTTGTGCAACCTCCTTGGTGTAACTGCTGGGTGTATAGTAGAATAAAAACGCCACCCCAATCTTTATATACTTTCAGGGATTTGTTAAGCACTTTCCCCCCACTCCCTCCACGCACGTAGTACGATACACAATAGAACACAACAAAAGCGAGTGGAAAGATCCAGCAAAACCTCCTTGGATGCAGCGAACGAACTGAAGGATTGTTTTGCCATGCCATGCAGTACTAATTAGTGTCGTTAGAGGACGCTTTACAGCCATTGATATCTTATAATGTCCTTGATGAAATGAACGGGACTTGCGTTCAGCCATTTATAATGCATGTGGCAGTGCAATTTGTTCATCTTGCCTCAATCCCCGTTAACTTTTTTGTAGGAATTCAGACATAAGCTAGTATCAATATCAATATCTCTGTTTAACATCAGGTTTTTCATCATCATCATGTCGGGCGGGTTGGTTGGTTTTAAGTAAATGTGGCCACTATTAGACACAAATCTTGCATAGAGGGCATCATTTACATAATTTATGAGGAAATGGTACGATATCTTTTTTTGTGAAAACAAGATTTTCATACATTGGACAACTTGTGTTATTTTGGTAGAGAAGGTGATCGACTGATATGATTTATTATGCGAGGTCCTTATTTGCATGTGGGCTAAAAACGAAAACGTTAACAGAGACCACCGTCGCCATGGCAACATCTTTTTAATGTTGCCAATCTTGTTAAGCTTCTTCTTCTTCTGCAATGACATTATGAAATGCTTCGGCTTCGCCCTACTTAAAAGTGTAGGCAAAGTGCAAGAATATAATACAAATACATTTCAAGATTTGTTACGTGTATTGCTGTTAAACGTCATCATAGATTTATAGGAATGTGGATGATTAAAGTTAAACGTAAGCACTGACGAAAGACAGCGGATGCTGTCTGAAACGTCTGACTGTTTCAAAATTCTATCCAGTTGCTTGAGTAACTATTTTGGGCGTATCTTACTACCTGGATGTCTAACCTTCATCAACGTAAGCATTATGAGTATGATGAACTCGATGACGGCGCCTGTCGTTCCATTTTATGTCAATAGGTGGCGCTCATGAAACGTTCGGTAACGTCGACGGCCAGGTTTCAGTCGACGTCCCGACCATCAGTCCTCTAGAACTTAAATGCATTCATAGTAATAATGCAACGGAAGAGTGATGTGGTCGCAATCCTTTTGGCCAAGAAGTTCATATTGAGATGTCCAGAGGTCTGACAGTCCAGGATTTGAGTTTTGACTAGTGACAGATCCTATTTAAGCATGTTGTATAATAAAAAAAAATATCCTGGTACTTGGAGCTTGGCACTGTAACCTAAAATAAGGCTTAAAAGGTTTGGTTGGACTTCTTTTTTGGAAGCAGAGGATGACTTTTTTTACAATCTGTGGGTTCTACGATTATGTTTTTTGTATAATTGGCAATTGATTGAACTTGCGGTGTAGTATCTAGATCATCACGTGCCTTGGGACAGAAATTTTCCCATCACGATCTCTCGTAAATTCTTGAGATGAAAGCGTCGGCTGCCCTCGGCCTCCAGACGATGTGCTCCCCGCTGTCACGCCCGCTGTGCCGAACAATGCCGAACTATGCCGAACAAAGCCGACGTGTCCGCCACGAGCCCGAGTGATTTAATGCGTCTGTGTTGTAGCCGCTTGTTCGGAATGACCCCTGACCTGCCAGACCGAGGGTTCCATTTAGCCATTGTGTGGCGGGGTTGGCTCCGAATATCGTAGTCATGGCAACACTATGTTGACTGACAGGCCGGTTACAGATGACGTATCACTTGTTATCTCCATCTTCTACTCGAGACAATCAAAGATCGTCCAGGTTTTTTTTTTAATCAAACATTGTTTCCACAGTGACTCTTCAGTGAAGTCTTCACTCACTCACTCACTCAGTCAGTCACTCAGTCAGTCAGTCACTCATTCAGTCAGTCACTCACTCACTCACTCAGTCACTCACTCCTTCACTCAAGTTGCATCATGATGTTTGTGTGGATTTGCTCCGAAAAAGCTATCGAGGTCTAATATATCAAAAGACTTCGAACACTGTTGCTGTATTAAGGGGTGGGTTGGCTGCAGTTCAGTTCACCTCCGCAAGGATCAAAAGTCGATATGTCTAAGTCTTATTTCTAATTATTTCTGAACCCTAATCTCAAACATATCTTCTGTCTTTCATAATTTCCAAGTGTACTCTACTATAAATTTTGGAGCGTCGCTTTGTGGCCATTAACATAAATATAAATCCCAAAAGGTGAAAAACTATTTATCTGCATGTGAGGCCAAATATTGAAATGCATACTTTGGATTTCAGTCCCTTTGAGTTTGGCTGGCTGCTTTTAATAAACTTTGATACAGAAATTAAGAAATAGATAAATACAGGATAAATTCACAAGGATCGCTAAAATCATGGCCTGTTTAGTTGTGATCTATTAAACCTTAGTACGTCACATGAATTTACGTTACTAATACAATTCATCAACGTACCATTGTACCAATAGTTGATCTGTAGATCTGTCGGTGGCAATGACAATATCCAAAGGGCAAAAGCAGTATAATTGGCCAATAATCCTACTTTTGCCCTTTGGATACTGTCATTGCCACCGATAGATCTACTTGGAGATTACCAATAGTAGAAGTTTACAATTGGTGAACTGTGTTATTTATTCAGCTATTGTGTATTATCATAATCTCACTAATCATTTGATATGATTAGTGAGATTCAAAAAAGACAATCTGTAGCGTTTGTAGACTTGTCAGTTGGCAGGCAGGCACAAATGATCTCCAAGCAGATGTTAAGGTGTCGTGAAGAATTGTTAAGTTCGGATGGCTTTTCTCAATCCCAATATCTGCTTGGAGATAAATGCACGTACATAAATCATATAATGGAACAGTTGTATCCATTGTTTTCCCTTTGTCTTGTGACAAGAGCCCCACCCTACACACCACCGTGCAAGTTTCCTGTCGTTCCGTAGTCTGGATGCCAGACTGGTCCACACAGTCAGACTCATCGGCTAAAGGGCCAACATGCCCCCAAGGAAATCTACAACAGAGCCGATGAGTTAAACGGTTGATAGATACTAGTTTTATAGAGATCGGTGGTCTGGCATCCAGGCTAGTCCTTCTTCACTGTCCAAGCAGAGGTTCGGTTCCGGCTGATTTTTAACTTGTTTTGGGGCGTTTTTGTCGGTCGGTCCCATTTCCAATCCGGGGCCCGGCCGGACTGTTTGCGAAAACAAAAAATAATCTAAAAAGCAAGAAAATGTACAATATGGTTAGGAGTAGTTTTTCTACGTTTTATGTCTTTTGTTATCTTTTATCAATGAGGTCTGATAGGGATTCTTGCTTTTGTATAATATTTTTTGTTCCCACATGCTGCCCGGCCGGGCCCCGGATTGGAAATAGGACCGAAGCATAAGCCTGGATGCCAGACCTCCAAGCTCTAAAATATCTATCACCACACGATATATATACCTTTTAGATATTAGGAGTCTGGTGTCCAGGCTACGCGGCTGTCTGAAACGGCGGGCGGTGTCGGGAGGCAGACAGACAGCCAGCCCGGAGCGATGCCCTCGTCACTTCCCTCCCAAACAAAACTCGTTTGTTGTTGCGGTGGCGCTCGGCTGACATCGGGGACCTCTCGGCCATCACTCATGGGGACCCGAGGCCCGGCCCTTGACGTGCATTGTTCGCGCTCGTTGGCGCCTTTTGTTCGAGTGGAACAACACTGGGGGCACGGTTAATAAGTCGGCACGATTTACGTCTCTGGAAACACGCCTCATCGCAAATTCACTTGATCCCGACATACCGGGCACTGAGGGAAAAAGTCGTCTGACACATGGTCCCGGCAGGCTTTGCGAAGTCAGAGACTCCACTAGATTTTTCTTAGGGGGGTATGGATCGGAGAATTCGGCAAAAAGGGGCCAGGGGTCAATAATTGGCCAGGACAGTCAGTTAACATCGCGCTTGACCAATGAAACCCTACGGTGTCGGCAAAATTGTTTTCCTTACAGCCAGCATAGTTGGTATAATAGCATGATAGAGACGTTTTGCCCATCCTTCCGTCCACACCATGAGACATTTCTTAGCCAGAAGACCATTCACTGAAGACAAATAGAATAGACAAACGATCAGTTTAACTGTTGGCTATATTCTTTTGCGCTAATCAATTTAACAGTTCACCACCATGAGGTAGTGGTGCAGTTCGATGAATATTGATAGTTGAAAGACAGGACATAATGTTTGAACAGCCACCTGTTGTGAAGACCGCCATCACCATACCATGTCCCATATGTTCTCTTGTCTTGGACGTCAAGTGAAACTCTTGTCGTCTGGGTAATTTTTTTCATCCGACTCACAGACATACTGGACAATTCAGTCGCACCATTTTAAGAGTACGTATATCCAAGTACTAGAGAAACTCACTTGAAAGTTTTCTGCGCATGCGTCGGTAGTAGTCATTCTGGATCAAAGTTAAACTGTAATTTGCCAACACATGTTGTAATTACAGGTTTGCGTAGCAAAACCTTTCTTGGATCCGTTGGCATGTGTGGTGGCCGCCATCTTGATTTTGTGACGTCGCAGGGTAGCCATGGCATTTCATTGGGAGGGGTGCTTTTTGGGGTCGCTAGCGTTCTCTCTATTCAAATCGGCACACAACTATCACACATTCAACTCAAATAAAAAGAAAAAAAATTAAAACCAATTCAGATTCATAAAAAGACCCCGTAATCGCTAAACTAACATAGCAAACCTGAAGTATATTTTGCACAAATCTAGTTGAGCAAATACTAAGGAAATGACCAAATAGGACGAAACGACAAACAATTCGTTGTATAAAAGGTTTTATTACCTTGCAAGTTGATAGATAATCTCTTTGAAATATACGATCATAACGAGTCATTTTGGTGATTCATTGCAACGTGGACACGGACACATTATTTACAGCTCTTCTCAATAAAAAAAAACACGAAAAAAAGCAGGAACGACGAATAGAGAAATGATTAGATACGTTTTTACATCTTCTCTTTTTGAGCGGTAACGTCTCGGAACGGACGTGCCCTAATTTATGCTAATATATGCTGAAGGTATACAGACATTTTCTCCACCCTCCGTTGTCAACAGCTAATTTCTCTCTAGGCCAGAACAGTATTTATTTATTACATTTCAAGCAACGAGTAAAGTATACTGCGCATTTACAACGATGAGAAATAACACTCAGCTGTATTAACAAAAATAAATATCAATTTACATAACTCAGAAGCTTGCTTCTTCCTCTTACTTGTCTTTATTATACATGCGAGACAGAAGCTGTCCTCATGAATAAATTATGATAATTAGGTACATCGGAAGGAACTACAATGTTGCAAAGTAACATCGAAATAAAGGGTCTGTAACGAAGGAGGTTCCCTTTTTTCGGACCTCCTTGCTGTGACCAAGAGAGAATCTACAAGAAGATTTTACATCAATGAATTCATAGTCGACAAAACGTATATTCAACAGTTCCTTCAATATCATATGGACATCCGGAATTCTACGGGGAGGGGCAGTGATTTCCGGTAAAATGATAGATTTGAATGTTCTCTATTTCATCTCGTAATACAATTACAGCTATTGTACGATGATTCGGTGCACTCAGAAAGTGCTGGTCGGTTCAACATTTATGACAGTCGCTGCAAGACGCGACTGTCATAAATGTAGGATGACATCATTTGGAAATTTTTTTTTTAGATGAAAATTTTGCGTTTGTACCGGAAATTCATAATGATAACCGAATTTCACCAGTGTCAAGAATAGGGGCGAAGGAAATGTACAATTTCCATCAAAAATACCACCATCCTACCAAGGTGATATCTTCGTACTGGCTCATGACATTAAAAACAACATAGCTAACAGATTACCGACTTGAACTGGGCGTTAGTAGTACATGGGCAGCTGCTAAACCACGTTTGTGTAGTTTCGTTGAATATTATCATAACGTGCTTATCAACATAGTAACTACCGGATTGGTATGTTGTATAGAGTCTTGCTCGGCTAGAGAAAAACACCTCTTTTCCTCAAAGAATTTCCTTTCGTGAAATGGTAATTGACGAATCATTGACGAAACAGGAAAGTTGATACATCATTGTGATAGTGGCTTGTAAACATTCGAGCCTAAATCTACGTATGGCTTGATAGTTGTGTTGTCAATGAATACAACTGCTTGTGGCAAAGGGTTGTCTTTTTTCACGACCGGTTTTATGGAACATCGCTATGGAGTTCACCAAAGCTACCTGTCTAGAATTGCAAGTTGGGTCGTGTGCTAGAGCTTTTAGTGGTACATTTCAAGACGATTCGAAATTTGAATCATCACAAGATTCTTTGAAAGGAAACCATTGAGTAAAAAGACGGTGTTTTTATCATGGTCAGACAAACATTAAGGTTGGTCGATCTCACTTCGCTTTAAGAACCAAGATGGGATGATCCTCAGGATCCATCTGAAGATCACTGAAGACAGTCCTCGATCCCATCCTGGGAAGCGTTGTCAGCTACACTCTTACGTTGGTAGTCAGAAGTGGACAGCAGATTTGAGAATACTTATGATATAATCCATGGGGAGGGAACGTCTTGTCTCGCTCATAAACACTCGTGCACAGTTTTGACGGCCGTGCATTTGGAGCACTTGACTACACAGCACCAGTGGAAACGACACTTGCAGTTCTCCTCCACAACAACTTGTCTCTCCTTGTACCCTCTCCCGCAACACAACAAGTCACAGCCGCCTATCCCCATGGACGTGGCGTTACAAGCACGTCCTTTGGTCCCTTGCGACCCTGTTTTTCTGTTCCTTTTGCAAAAATTAGGCGACTCGTTTGTGTACACGAGATCCTCCGCCGTAGGGGCTTTGATAGTGTCTCCGACTGGGATGAGATATTTGCCGTTGTTGGATCCCATGACTTGGAACGCACCGTTGAATCGTTCCTTTAGCCGGACCCCGACCTCCCGGAATATCGGCATCTTTTTCCAACACGTCTTTACTGCGCATGATCCGGACAGTCCGTGGCACTTGCACTCCGTCCGCATAAAGTTCTTTACAGCCTGGGAACGAGAGTAGAAAAAATATTAAGTTTACAGGATATGAACAAACTGCACATTGTTTTCTCGTTTGTGATATTTCCAAGTAATTCTGTCTGCTGGGGTTCAATAATCAATGGTAACCGTGTCGCATTTATAAAGTAACATATATGCAAATATAAGTGGCGAACTTTTTCGATCCGCCATGTTTTTGCGCTCGAAATGCATCACGGTCTTACAATGGTGCATTATGGGTCACAGCTGTAGATCTACCTGCAGCTAGCGGGATCGCGTAATTTTGCTACTCTCCAAGCAAATGTTTGGCTCTGGCTTGTTTTTTTCGTTTTTAAGTCGTTTTTATCTGGCTTTCTATTTTATCAGGTTCTCTTTTTGTCCGCTGAAAAAGACGCCCAAAACAAACTGAAGCCTTACCTCTTATGGAGACTATAATTTTGTGAGGCCGGCCACGTAACTGACAAACATACTTCTGCATGTCTACCTGTCTGTTCATTTTACATCTCGATTGATGTATACAGTCATTGATACATGTTTCAACTTTCTCCAGTCTCCTGGGCACCCAGGAGTCAAGACCAAACATTTCCTTGTGCCATGCCAAATCAAACGTTCTTTTTTCCCGAAATTCCCTCGCATTCTCCTCGCTCGACAACCCCTCCGGTGATCTGACATTTTCAGTGTCCCTGCTTTCAGGACGGTGGTCACGCTCCCCACAGGGGGTGTCTACGTTACACGTAATGGACTGGCGACTGACAGAAGCTGTTTAAAGAGTTAACCAGCTGAGGCGAAAGGAGAAGAATGGTAATCACTTTCATGTTAGCCCTCCTGAAAGAAAGGTTCAGTAACAAAAGTTGACACAGTGTACCCTATACATAACCTTCTCATCGCGTTTGCACAGAACATTGTTGCTATTATTGCTTTGGTAAAGAGTACTACCAACGAGATTCTACCCACAACTTTCCTTGGCTGTATTCAGCAACAAAAGATGACACAGTGTACCCTATACATAACCTTCTACGTCGCGTTTGCACAGATCATTGTTGCTATTATTGCTTTGGTGGGCAAAGTAAAGAGTAATGCCAACGAGATTCTACCCACAACTTTCCTTAGCTGTATTCAGCAACAAAAGATGACACAGTGTACCCTATACATAACCTTCTACGTCGCGTTTTCACGGAACATTGTTGTCATTGTTGCATTGGTAGGCAAAGTAAAAAAAAATCATGCCAAGAAGATCCCACCGACAACTTTTCTTAGCTGTTTCTAACTTTGGTTCCATATTCATATTCATCCGAAGTACAGTCAGTAGGTACCTATATGAGTAATGAGGCTATTGTAGTGCCTTATAACGGACCCATAACGGTCTCGAAGAACCTCTTCGATCACGGGACCCCCATATTACGTCCCTTCCGATGCACCAATGCAGCTCCAACAAGGTTGCCCTTCCCCAGATTCGAACCGGTGTCTCCCAGTTACGAACTAATTGACTGACCAGGAGCTCAACTGTGAGGCTGCTACCAATTGAGCTACATGGACTTAAAATTTCACTATGGTGATGGAAATTTTCAAATGGCTCCTCTCATGCTATAGATCCATAAAATGACCACATATCAGAAACCAGTAAGATACTAAGAGGGAAAAAAACGCCCCCCTCCCCCGTTGATCGAAGATGTACCAGGCGCAAAGCCTGCTGGGATAGCAGCAGCTGTTGTTCGGTCCCAGCTGTGTTGGAGAGGATGGGACCGTTGTGCAAGTGACGGAAACAGACTGGCACACGGTTAATAAGAATGACAAAAGACTGAAGATTACAGCAGCCAGGCATGGGAAAGTTTGTTAGTCACGGCTTTTGATAATTAGTCACTTGCACCTGTCGTAAGGCTGGGACTAGGTCTCATGGGACCGCCCCCTCCCCAAGGATCCTTTCAAATGATAGACATTGTTTTTGCTTTGGTGCGGTTGGAGTTCTGTTTCAATGAGCTATTGAAAAACGATTTGCGCATTGACTTTTTCAACGTATGGCACCTCAATTGGACGAGATTGTTTGGAGAATTTTTCGGTCGTTTTTTTCTGTTCCGTAGCGGATGGTTTGAAGCACCTGTCCATCAAATCCGTGTGCAATGGCTGGGTACGTCTAGCCTCCCTAGGAGGCTCTCTGGGGCCTTTTGGGGGCTTATGATACACTTTTACTGATGACTTCTTTTTGTACTGGGTCGTTTGTGCAGCCAATCCGTAACCCTTTGGCTTGGTTACGGAATGGCTGCACAAACGACCCAATAAGTCATCAGTAAAAGTGTATCATAAGCCCCCCCCCCCCAAAAAAAAGGGCCCCAGAGAGCCTGCTAGGGAGGCTAGGGTACGTCTGACTTTCGAGACTTCAGAGATATGCATATAAAAAGAGTATCAGTGGTGAGCCTAAACTTAAGATTGACATTTTCCGTCGCATATTTATCAAATCCGTCTGATCTTTCATTTGTTCCTTACTTTATTTCTCAGACGAAGACAAGGTCACTGACCCGGCAAGTCATGCATGGAAACAAAGGCCTCAAAATTATCCGGGTTTTGCCTTTGAAAAAGAAGCAGCTCCATTAAATAATTGCACAAAACAGCAAGACAATCGCCTAGATCTTTCTAAATGTCAAATACGGAAGACCACAGGGACAGGGACGTCACCGCTCAGCCAAGGCCCTCCACCCCATCTATTGTACACGATGAGCTTCTAATCAGGCTTATCTATTTGATACCTACTTATATCAGACAATGTCGCATTTTGTGTCCTGACCTTTGAACGTCAACGGTTGGATTTATGTGCGATCTGAGTGTATGCTAGGAATGCCTTTCTTCCCGATCTACATGTATAGAGCTGCCTTAGGCAGTACGAATACCGAGAAACCCTGAGAGTTAGCGCGGGTCTACCTTGTATTATGATTTGATATCGCTGGATTAAACGATAATGATGCCATTTGTTGTCTAGATGCCACCTACGCAGTTTGTACGGTAAACGGACTAGCTAGCATAGCCTGCTATCCAAACCTATTATAGCTCCCGAGTCTCCTCCGCAAATAGAAGTACATGTATATATTAAACAGGTTTGGATGCCAGGCTATAGCCAGCAACGGTTCCAGCGATTTTGGTATGGGGAAAAGGAACACCTCAATCGATCAACCAAAATTGCAAAAACATATAAAAAACGCCAATACGCATCTTACTAGATAGTATCTTCTACTCCAGCTTTGCACGATATTACTACCAGTACTTTTTCTATAAATGACTGATTTCTAACATAAATGCGTACACTGTTATAGACGATAATGCTGTCTTAGATAATGATTAATTTCGCTACTGCATTAAACTAAAGCTGTCAAATAGATGCTGAGAAATTTCTTAGGATCTAAACGTAAACATAAGGTTACTATCTCGTTTCAATTGTTTGTACATGTACACTTTATACATACGAAGACAATCCAAATTCCCAGCGCTTTTATGTTAAATTTGCCGCTAAACCTATCCCTTATTGAAGTAGGAGTTCATCTGTAACTGTAGTTTATCAAGTCTAAAACAAGGGGTACTTGTGTCATTCTCAATGTGTTTTTAAGTAACTACTAGCAGTATCTCAAACATAGAGAAATGTTGACTTGTCACAAATTTGAATTGTGGAATCTTTATTTTGCTTCTTCTCTTTTCTGCACTGTTAGCTCTTGGTAAATACAGATTGAATGTGGCGTAAGTAACGGTAAACACGTCAAGTCGCGGTCCTTTCTTGTGGTACAAAAATCCTCGACCTTTTGCGGTACTTTGTAGCTCCTGTTTTCTTTTCTCTCGCTCCGTTCTTACGTTTTACATCGCGTACGGCCGCTAGTCGGTTTCCTAGGTAACGCCGGAGCCAGAGTCGCCCGTTGGCGTCTTCTCTATTGTCCCATCAGGCCACGCGGTTAGGCCAACCATTCTCGTCTCCATGGCAACCATCGAACCTACTGTACTGGCGCGGCGTCACTACGTCATACACGTCACTATAATCATAGGCTTTTTTCATTCAAATAGTCTATTTTTAGTCGCTGCACTAAATTTAGCGAAATGTCACGGGGAGCGCCTTTCTGGATAAAAGGCAGGAAGAGGCTTTTATTTCCCGGGTGGAATTTATATGGGAAACCGCTAACTGGGGAGGGAAGTTGTAAAGGAAAAAGTGCGTCTGGCATGGCGTCAGTGTTTGCACTGACGTAAATGTGCAAATACGGGAACTATACGAACAACACACGCGACTACAATGGTAGACAGAAAGAACACAAGAGTTCCGGGTCTCGTGCACTGTTTTTGAGATTTCACAAAAGTATTTGACCTATAAAAACTGTCAAAAGTTGCTTGTGTGAATATAACCGGTACAATTTGCATCACAGAAAAAAGTGGGTCACTACCTGCATCAAGTAAAGCTTTTTCTGCTGTAGAACACTTCATTTTGCCTTGCTTTACTTTGCGTTGCTTGGAAACACATTTTGGGGAAACGATTCGAAGATCCTTACTAAACAATTAGCTGTTCATGAACTTCCCGTGGTAAAGATATTGTTCTTATTTTTGAATACTAGAAATCCACCTTGTTCGCATCTTAACAACTAACTAGTTTGCTAGCTTCTAACCAGATTATATCTAAACATGATTAAGCTCTTTTCAGGCTCTATGAGATCTATGACTTCCGAACGCTTATCTAATAATGCTGATCATTGGCTAGGATTATCCAGGAGATTTGACAAGTTGATCATCTTAAAAGATACCTCTACCTTCCATCCTTCCGGCCAGTTCAATACGAAGAATTTCTTGCCTGTAGTTTTCAGGACTCCATTATCCATTATCTGTGTGTAAGTGGGGACGCTGTCAGGTCACTTGGCTTCAAACACTACCGCACCTACCCAACAACTGACTCTGATGTTATCTGCCCGTGTTTGAAAGCATATCTGAACACCGCGGCCCTTTTGTTCTTCCGGGCAAGTAGACATGTCCTCTCTTAAGTAAAGATAAGGCCCCATCTAAAGCACGAAGATTTTTTACAGTACTAGTTTTGCTGGCACCTGTGGGCGCCGCCATGTTGTTTGTTTGTTTCTACCGCCATGTTGTCCCTTTTTTATGAAGGTATTGTTGTGATTAAGCACCAAGATTTTTACAGGTTTACGATAGCAAAACCTATGCTATTTTTGCTGGCTCCTATGGATGCCGCCATGTTGTTTGTGTGTTTGTTTCTACCGCCATGTAGTGTTTGTTTCTTTGTTTCCTTGTGTTGTTGTGATTTTGTCGGAAGCAAATTCACAACGATGTCAGTTGAGTTACATGATGTGATGATATGATGATGATGAAGTTTTTTGTGATTGACTTTTGGCGTTAATGTTTGAATTTACAATGTAAACCCGTGCGTTGCAGTATTGCCAGACTTTCGATGCTTTACTTATTTTATAGCATTGCATATGAATATGTTGTGAACTCACCAGTCTTCCGGCCTCGTTGTTGTGTAGCGTCAGGAGCGTTCTGATGTCGGACCTGTGCCTGGTCTGGGCGTCCATGAACTCACGTGACTTTGTGTAGCCGAAGTCGATGTCGTCCCCGCAGCCCCCCCACTCCCAGCTTCCGTCCGGGCTCTCCCCCTTCATCTGGTAGGTTCAACATTCAACATGTCTTTATTGTACGCCAAACTATAGTTTACAGGTTTGCGTTTGTTGGATCCTTTGGCATGTGTGGTGGCCGCCATCTTGATATTGTGACGTCGCAGGGTAGCCATACCATTTCATTGAGAGGGGTGTTTTTGTGGTCGCTAGCATTCTTTTTATTTCTAACAAATCGGCACACAACTATCACACATTCAACTCAAATAAAAAGAAAACTTCAATACCAATTTATATCAATAAAAAGATCCCGTAATCGCTAAACTAACATAGCAAACCTGAAGTATATGTAGCACAAATACTTAACTCTAGTTACTCAACCAAGCAACTGGATAAAATTTTTAAACAGTCAGAAGTTTCACACAGCATCCGGCATCGATTATTGGTTTGACGTAGTTCACAACTGACAACGGAATTAAAAACCAATGTTTGAGCCTGGCAGTCGACATGCAAATTATCTTATACATATCTAAAACCCAATAAATATGCGAGTAATAGATAATGTTATTTCACGAGACATGTTGTTAAAATCCACATCTATGGCACAGTGACCATACTGGTTTAACAAACATCTATCTAAATGTTGGCCCATGTACCTGGTAGTCGCAGCCGCACTGCAGCAACTCGCCCATGCTGCAGGATTGCGTCACGGCAAACGTCACGCCTGCTGACGTCACGGCGTACACGAACGCCGTCTCACGTATATCTGCAGAACATCAGACAGGATAGAATGATGCAAGATGTTGGAAGGACATCTGAAACATCTGATATTTTCATATTGTAATCCAGTGGTATAGATTGACTCAAAAATTAATTTTTTAATTTCCTGGATGACAAATATTCACAAACGTATCAGACAGGTAGACTCATCACGTCTGGGCATCTTTTTCATTCAGTGGGGATTTGTTTATTTGTTTATTTGAGTTGTATCATAACGTGAAATGGAGGGCAAAACAGGTGCATGCGCACCTTTACAAGTTGCCCTCCCACACACTGAAAACAACATTCTCATAATAAAGGTGCTGCCGTTGGGAAACCGTCGAGAGAGCAAAGATTGGTCGTATCTCTTAACGCTTTTCAATGTTCTTTTAGTGAGCAAGATATTACAAAGATGTCTCAATGATGTTTTAATAATCTCAATGAACAGTGATTTTAGGTTGCCATGTGGTCTCATTCCTTGGGACTCAAACTCACCAACTTAACCAAAAACAGGACGACGAGTCACTAAGTAGGGGTGTGAGAAGGGGAACACTCAAGGTTGAAAAACATCAACACTGGAACAAAACGCTTCTTGTTACGGGCAAACAGACACGAGGACAATGCAACTGACAACTCAGCTTCCCTTCCTCCCGTAATGAAATAGAGCCAGTCTTCTCGTGCATAACACACGTTACAGTCGTGTTCTTCTGCTATATCTGCATAGCCTCTACCAGGCTCCAGACGTGGCTAGAGAGAGTCGTGGGACGATGGGAGGTTGTTAATCTCCGAGCAGATTTCCACGGTGCTAAAATCGAACAAGCAAGCCAGAGAAGCTCCAGTCAGCCAGGGAAGTTGTCAGGCACCCGGTTGCTATAAAAACTCCTTCTGCCAGTTTCATACGGTCTTTACAACCGTTGGGTCTGCTTGGAGACGAGGAAATTGTATCTATCGGCTGGCCAACTCCTCTATTTGGCCGATTTCTACTCTTTCCAGCCACGTCTGTAGCCTCGTTGAGGCATTCTGATATCTACGTAACCACATTTATAGCTCTGTCGCATTTACAAGTATAGCTGCCGAATGAAAGACTTTGTTTTGAGAAGAAATCGTTCATGATATGGCGGTAAGAATGCCCTATATACTCGCCCACAAAAACAGGTCATACGTTCCTACTTCTGCTGGATACGTCATTGTGGTTTACAATGGGAACAAAGACCCTGGATTAACTCTCATGTTAATCCTATAGACATGTTAATCTTACAGATACTCCTCCTCTTTAACACATCTCACAATGCAGAAGCCAGACCCTGAAATCATCTCATAAGAAAAGCAAGGGTGGCTTATATGATAGCATTCCAGATTTGTCTGAACAATGCGTATTGCCCGCGGCAGTAGAACACTACCACCCGTGGGGAGAGACATATTTGTTTTAATCACAGATGACCTTTATGTCACTACCGATTTAGGTAGGTGAGACAAACATGCTGAAAAATACCCCCAACTCGTACACACTTTATAACCAATATGTGGAGTCGCGAGTAGACTTTTATATCGTTTTCAGTACACTAAAGAAGAACTACAATGTCTTCCATCTTAAATTTAATATTGCTTGCAGAGTATCTTTATTTTTGATATTGATAAGTCATTACTTGAACATGCGCAATATGAATATTCAATCAAATATTGTCTTGAAAAATGAATACGTTTTGCAGTACACAAAATGATACCGCAAACGACGAAAACGTGATTAAGAGATTTTACGCTCGAAAAGACAATTTTCAAAAACGAGACGGTTACGAATGTCTAGTCTCTACCAGACTAACTACGCCGGCCATTAGGAGAATATTTGCCAGGGTTTCACTTGCAGGCGAAATGTGATCTTCACCATGGACTGACTCTACTGGCTAATTAGTCCTTTTTTTTTTTACCGAATTCTACGATTCATACGCCCGTACTGAGAGGGCCTGGTGGAGGCTAACGAATGTCGGTGAAGTCAGATTTGTCGGTTCTTTGTTGTGGCACTGATAGTATCATATCTAAACCAGTACCCATCCCTCCCAGCCTAGCGATAACAATAACAGGTATAATGTGACATTCAGTGCACGAATTCAGCCGTGTCATTTTTCAAATCGACCTGACATGAACTTAGTCGATTCCTTTTGCTCTCAAACGTTTCTTTCACACGGTCAATTTTCTCTCTCATCAATTGTAGCAGTGCGACAGAGCGTTTAGCTGAATACCACACTACCTGTCGTTTGTTATACTTTTTTCCGAGGTTTTTGTTTGAAATAAAATGATCTAAACTCACGCAAGGTTGACATATTTGCCGAGGATATGCATGATGTGGTGAAATGAAGTCGTCAGAGTTAATTTGCCAGAAAGTTACGATATTAATATGTCGGGTTGGTTTAGCTGAATACCAGACTACCTGTCGTGTGTTATAAGATTTTCCCGAGACTTTTGTTTTGGAATATTGTCTATTGAAAAGTAATCAAAACGCATACAAGGTTGCCGTGTTTCCCGAGGATGTGTAGTGAAATGAGGATGTCAGAGTTCACTACAAAGTTACCATGTTAATGTCGGGTTGGTTTAGCTGAATACCACAATATCTGTCGTTAACCTTTTCCTAGCCTTTTTTACAAGGCTTTGTTTTAAAATATTGTTGATTGAAAAGTAATCTAAACCCACACAAGGTTGACATATTTGCCGAGGTTGCGTTGTGAAATTGAGATGTCAGAGTTTGCTGCAAAGTTACTATATTAATGTCGGGACGGTTTAGCTGAATACCACACTACCTGTCGTTTGTTCGACGTTTTTTCCGAGGTTTTTGTTTTAAATAAAGTGATTTAAACGCACGCAAGGTTGACATAGTTGCCAAAGTCGTTGAGTGAAATGAAGATGTCAGAGTTTGTTACAAAGTTACCATATTAATCGGGTCGGTTTAGCTGAATACCACAATACCTGTCGTTTGTTCGACGTTTTTTCCGAGGTTTTTGTTTTGGATAAAGTGACCTAAACGCACGCAATTTCGTCACAATTCCCGAGGTTGCATGGTGAAATGAAGATGTCAGAGTTTGCTACAAAGTTACCATATTGATGTCGGCTTGGATTGACCTTTGGTAACACATGAGTGCGTCTGTGGGGCGAGCCGCGGCTGTCACAACAGGCCCGGGCACCGGGGCAGGGTGCACACAACCTGGCATCCGACATGGAATTCGCTCCGGGCCTTTTTCTTCCCTCTGCCAACCGAGCCATGCTTGGGTTCTCCCGCCGGCACCAAACACACAAACACACCGTGTTGTGGATGCCCACCCACGGGCTCCTGCACCCAAGTTTACTTTACTCTCTCACTCGTCCTTCTGGCCAGATTTCCCGAAAAAGAACTCATACAGGTGACAGATGTCATGTCGTCCAGATAGGAGCCGCCATTTTGAATTCCCATGGGGCACTGGTTCATTATTCCCAAGTACTAGAAGCTGATGTCTTGTAATAGTGTCCAATTTAGGGATGTTACAAGGTAATTCCACACTTAGATAAAAAATAAGGCACTTCCTCTGCACGGTCCATTCACATCTCCGACTATAAACCACGTCAAGAAGCCACTGTATATTTTACACTGTTACAAAAAGCATCTAAACACACAACAAACACACACAGGTATGTAATTAATAGTTAAGTGACAAAGTGGGTTAAAAGGCTTATGTGGCTAATTACGGACAGTAGCTAATGTGGCTACACGCAATTATACACCATGTGTTAATGTGTCAAAAAGGTAAGTGCGTGTTTTGAGAAGTCGCCGAAAACATATCAACACCACAGTGCTAATGGCACGAACTTCATGCATGTTGGGCAAGAATTTGAAGAAGTCACCAGTAGAGTTATGGATACACGCAACAGAAATGTGTTGTCCATCAAGAATCTGCTAAAAGACCAATAAGGACACGACTTAAATACTTCCCTGAGGAGCAGACTGTACAGCACTTAAGATGGCCAGGAAATTTGGTTCTTCCTTCCTTCCATATATCACTAAGATATTAGATTCGTACTGAACGAAACGACACAGACTATTTGTGTTAAACACTCAAACTGTTGTGCTAATCTGCAAGCTATATATAGGCTATCTTTGGAAGATTGGTAGCAATATTTTAAGTATTTTTGTTCGTCTGACAAGCCCAGGGGGAACACGGATTAGATATAAAAAGGAAGTTTAAAAACCTTGCAAATTTCGCCACCAATCGTTCCCTCTTCCGCGGTCTGAAAAAGATTGGGAAAAAAACAGAATATATCCATAACTCCACTGGCCCTGAAACCGCACGTCTGGGATATCATTCCTAACTAACATCACAAGTGGGTCGTCAAGAGTTTGGGGGTGTACAGACTTCTCAAAACACAACCTACACAGCATCTATGTGAAGAAGAAAAAAAGCACAGCCTAATGTCTGCCTGGTAAGGCAACAAATTCACTCATTTATTAGAGGAAGTTTTATCCTACTCTCCAATTGCAAGCAGAGGTTGGTGTTGAAGATTATGACCTTTTATCATATTGGTGGAGAGTGCCGACAGAAAACGGGGCATATGATAAAAAGGTCACAATCTTCTCCACCAACCTCTGCTTGGAGAGTAGATTTATTATCCTTCAATCTCACCTTGCGTAAGAATTCTCCCGAAGAATTTATCAGCAGTAGAACAGTTCCATCTTCTCTCCTTAAACTGAAACTGGCACTCCCCCGTTCCCAGCTTGGCGCCTTTGACGACTTCTTGCACGATCTCGGGCTCCTTGCGGCAGATCTCCGCCTGCTTGCCGATGAGCCGGCGGGTCTTTCGGCAGATCGACCGGTGGTCCAGAACGAGCGGGCTGCCCACCGCCCTGTGGGAAATTTGGTTCAAGGTTTCGGCCCTACAGTCAGTGGGTGGCGAGAAGGGGAGACGGGAAGCACTCACTAAGTGCAAGGGGCTTCCATGTAGAACATGCAAAAAAATCACAAAGGGATTCTCTTATATACTACACTACAACAACGGAGGTACACTACAACCACACACACTACGCTGTGTCATGGCACAAGTCGATGGTCTCAACCAACGACAATAACGTCGACGGCACAAAATCTCTATATCAAACAACGCTAAGAAATAACAAATTCTACACCTTATGCATCACACCACAACAAACATGGACATCTTTAGACCAGTCAAGAACGTTCGGAGAAGCACCCGTTGCGAGTGAAACATAATTTGTCGGGTACGCTAGCACATGGCCCCGCGGCATATGGCTAGGTCTCAGACATTGGTCGACATATCTAAAACACAGTGAGAACACTGTCGTCCGCACGCGTGCTTACACTCTACAGAACTTTGCGGAGCCACTTACTGCGAGATTTGGACCCACAGGACGAGAAAGTGTATGCCTTCACATAGGCGCATGCTGTCCCTGGGAGCTGCCCGGTAGCGGCGTGCTGCTGACTGACGTACGAGGATAGGAGAGTCTGTTCTCGCGGCTGAATGGACCCCCCACCCGGCAATCCACCTCCAAATCCACCCGGAACGAAGCGACCTCGCACCCAGGTAAACACTCCTGTTGTCTCCGCCCGTAAACAAGAAGAACAACATATCCTTTCCTAATCCCCATCATTAAGTTACTGAATTTCACATTAGCACGATTGTTGTCTCAACACCAATTTTCTCGTTAACGCGTTTCGTCCCAAACAAAGACGGGAGAGAGGTTCAAAACGCCGTGCGAATAATCCGGAGCCTTCGGTAAAGGAGACCTCCTTTCTGGGCCGTGTTTTAAAGCCTGCAAAGCTATCAGAACAACCCCGAGGGCTCGTTTTGATAAGGGCTGCTATCTTTTTGGTCTTTACGAGGCATTAACCAATCGTTTCCCCATGGGTCTCCAACATGAATATTCTAACGACGGGACAATGGTAAAGAGAGAGGGCAACCGAATGCGATCCTCAAGTGACAAAAGTGGTGCACGAAATTTTCCGCAAACACTTCTCATCACTATCTCTGTTATGATCTTACAAGATATGTCGACAAGACAAGACCTTGTTGTCAGGGACTATCCCTATGTTGTTTTACAAGGGATAAGTATTCTCGGGACTTAACGTGATTTTTGTCACTCGTTACAAGCCTGCCATTTCCTAACGCTGCCCCATATGCCGAGTATTCTGGCGTGTATCTGTGAGAATATGTATAAGGCTAGGGGAGCTGTGGCTTTAGTTTCTCGGTAGTCTTTGGGTAGACAAGGCCGTGGTTTCTCGTTAGGTGAGCCGGTGTCCTGGCGAATAAACGCTTCCATTGTACTTTAGCCACTGCACACAGATAGCTCGGAGCGAAGTAACATCAGACAAAAGTTATTATCTGAATATGGCCACGGGCTGAAAAGCAGGACACCAATATGTAGAGTGTCTAGAAAAACTGTACAACTTTGCAAGGTGGACAGACAGATCAGCCCCCCTCCCTACGATTGTACAAACACGCCAGGGACGGGCGTCGCTACGTACTACCCCCGGGACCGCTGACAGGGAACCTCGTGCAACAATTAAGGCTGTACGAGCTAATTACGCAGGGATCTACTCACCACCATAGGCCGATAATGCTCGTCGGACAGAGCAGATAGAAGAAGAACACGGTGAACACGAGCTGGGTAGGGGCCATGATTGCACCGGCACTCCCTCGGCAGTCTGGGCGGTCGCCCGGGCGCTTCCCGCCGACGCTTCACGCTACGTCTCCCGGCACAAACGCTCGCGATTCGGGCCCAGATCGGCAGGTCCCGTGTAGCTCATCTATTGACATGGCCACTTGAAGTTTGTTTGGAGTATAATCAATATGAACAAATTAAGTAGACGTGATTGGTCCATCGGGTCTGAATGCGCAACGACGTGTCAATCACTTTGTGAGTCTTTACGTCATCAAGGCGGACTACTTGGCCGACAGAATTGAACTTAAAGCGTGTTCTCAGTTTTAGAGCGGGAACGGTTTGGCTCCTAATAGATTTCCTGTGACCAATTCATCGTTAAGTATTAGAATTCACAAAGGACATCGCGAGGCTCCAGACATCAATCTATTAAGCTGGTGTTCAATGCCGGAGTGACAATTGGTCGAGACGGTTAGGCGGAGTTTTCGGTCGAATCGTCGGCGGGAGACACGACTTAAGGCGGAGCATGTTGCGCGGACAATACCGCTGGAAAGGGCAGCCCTTACGGCGTGTTAGCAGCCATTGAGCCATTGACAAGCATTAACAGACGGAGGTGACGCTAAGAACTGAAGGCACACAGCTCTTTTTCAGCTTTCTCCCACGGTCCTGACCGCTTTGTCCAGCTAAAGAACGCCCTGTGCTATTGCAGTGTTGTACCCGCTGTCCACTACAGTGTGTCGGACATTATTGCGATAAGCAGGGGGCAAACTTGACCTTTGCCCTTGAGGTCCTGCCATATTGAAGAACAAACATGGCGACCCTGACGTCATGTCAGCGAATCAAAGTGCCAAACAGACCGAGATCTAACGAATACTGACGAGCTGAGTTCACAAAAGAATAGCTCTAAATGGCTGAAGAGTCATTCTCTAATGTGACAAGACATAAATTAGCTACACCTTTTCTACTAGCTGTTTTATGGATCTTCAATGACAGGCCTATAAAGCCAACTTACAACTAAAATGTTACATATAACTAAGATCAGATCTTATAATTCTCTGTAATAACAACTGGATGTTACATCTTTTTTTTTACAAAATGTAAAGATTTGCATTTTCAACTTTGCATTTCTACGTTTTGATGGAGGTGGGCGGTGCTATGGTATTAGTCTATTTACATTAGGCGCGTGAAACTAAAAGATTACCATGTAGCTTTTTTTGTGCCGCTATTGATCACTTTTCATAAGAAATCCGCATGCAAATGTGGTAAACAGTGGCATCGAATGACAATTTCATAAAGGTTACACCAACTAGAATATATCCAATTTTCAAGCCTCATAAAATGCTCTGGGTGCCTTTAAATGCATGGCACAAACAGTTAACTCAATAGACATTAGATGAACATCTATCATTTCAGTACTGATGAAGTTCCAAAATAAGTGAAAGAAAACTGTATATAAAAATAAACTCCATAAACTAAAAAGCATCGTTGGTTTTGTTGATCTACGAATTTGTATGTGAACAATCAAATTGTGTGCTGTTCGAGGTCCGGACAGGAGGGAAATATGCCAATAAAAACATCAAAAGTTACAACCACTTGTGAGAAAGAGTGGCGTCTCTTTTGTGTTCTAAAGTCTGTATAGTGTAACGGAGACTGTAACGGAAAAGCAAATAGGATCGGTTACCATGGCGACGACATGATAAATCGTTCACGCACCACTAAAAAATACACCCAGACAAGCATCACTGAAACAAATTCTGGTCCTCGATTGGAGTCCCTTCCGAAAGACGGGTGCAGCCCCAACCGAGGTGTCCTGACCCCGGGACTTGAACCGGGGCCTTCAAGTTACCAACTAACTATTGGGACCAGGAGATCAATTTGAAGCTGTTACCAGTAGAACCACAGGGACATGCCCTCGTCTATTGGAGAACTATCAAGTATTACTCGTTCTACTCGCCTTGCAAAGACCATGACTCGAAGTTTGGATAAGCCATGTTTGCCCTGGTCGCGTGCGTTTATTTTCCCAAGCTCTCAAAACCCTTCAAATCAAACACGGCGGAAACAAACCCTCGACGATGTTTGCAGACACGGTTCCTCCCCATAGAGTGGTGGATGTTTCCCGCCCTTTTCCGTGGCCGGGGAACAAAAGGCATACAGAGGTACTGTATACAGTCCTGGTCTTTCTATGCCTCTCGCAGAAGGTCTCATTCATGAGTTTTTTTCGCCCCGTAGGCTTACATGTTATAATGCGTGTTTTACATGGGCGCGTTCGTAATGAAGCTATAGAAAATGCACCAATGTTATTCATTTTATATTGAGAACATTTACCCTAGATCATGTAAAAAAATTGCCTACAGTTTCACTACACTACATATCTTTTTATAGCAATTACAAACACACCCAAAAAGACACCGGCTGAAGAGCGCACGACCGCACCACCTACAATGTCGGGCTGTGCACGTCCGACCTCGCGCGCGGCTGCCGAACTTTACCTGTTAATTTCTTCAGTTACAAACAAGCTTTATCAGTTAGACGCTTGAGATCAGTTGGGCTGGCTAAAAGGGAATTTCTAACCGATATAAGCACACGTTCATACAGCCGTTCATTTTTGGGGTACGGATTATTTCCCACTCGGAGTAATACAGGAATGAGACCAGAAGGAAGTCTAGCAATGCACTTATTTTACAGACCGAGCACGCACTGCAGTCTTTGTGTTTACCTTTTATTGTGTTACGTTCGTGGCGGGGGAAAATGTATATCAAAACAACAAAACTGAAACACTTTCACTAATATATGACACACAACAAAGAGTCAGCACTCTGAAAGCTACATGCTATTCATATCTGGTGGGTAGGTCATCATAAAAGGCGCATGCGTCGGTAGAAAAGTTATCTGACGTGTTTCTAGATTGCGCATCTGCGTAGCCATGGCAACGCTGCATCGTCCGCGAGAGCAAGATGTTTCAGACAGTTGAACAATGCACTCAATGCGATGTTTTGATGCTTCTTTTTTCTTACAGGGGATCTAAGCCTCAAATTGAAAAGCCTGCTACACTACGCTAAATATACCCCAAAGTCAAGGCGTGTGGGTGTGGGTGACCCAGTGTACGGAAAGGGGTGGTATGACGCAGTGCGCTTTTTTGAGGATGTAGGAATAAAAGGGCAAAAAAATATCTGTAGCTGATGACGTAGACTTTCTGACGTAATGAACATTTTTGGCGACGCCTCAACGAGGAGGCACTCTTCTCACAAGCTAGGAGAGGTATTCAACAAAAGACTTAACGATGTCTATAGCGTAGAGGGGAAACCTACAACGAACAAGGGGAATGCCGTGACTGCTGCCTCAACTGTAGCCAAACCAATTATGTTTGAGGATTCAGGGAAGTATTATTAGCAGACAAAATCAGAACACCCTCCTCTGGAGCTGAATTCCCATCATACAAGCTAATGATCACCAATGTCATTGTTGTTCGACCTCGATACGTTCATAAGCAAGTTATAAAGGTGTCCAACTAATCTCTAAGCAGATGTTGGGGGATTACAGATACATTGTAACTGTTGGCCTAACATTAGGGTGCACACATGTTGAAGCCGGTCAGCATCTGCTATTTTACGCCAAATGACAGTTACTGAAGCAAATGGATAAAATTTTGAAATAACTGTTTCAACATTTATCCAGCTTGAGTAACTGTCATTTGGCGTATCTTATTACCTGGATGTCTAACCTTCATCAACGTATCTGCTATTTTGTCCAATGAAAGTAGTGAAAAACACCTCCCATGATGACGTCACGAGTATAGGCATGCGCATTAGATAATTGTCCGAATATTAGAAGTGAACAGGAAGAGCTATATTAGATGACGTAACGCCTAACCGAAATTAACCTCTGTGGCTATTCTTTTTTGTGCTCTAAAGACTCTAAGGCCTATTGCTTTCACATCAAAAGCTTAACCATGAAAGGGGTGGTGTCTTAGAACCAGCCTATCTCTCATAGTCCCACTGCTAAATGACCCATGGTGACTAAATGCGTTTTTATCTATTTTCAAAGCTTAGCAAAGTTCTCTTTGGTTTATCTTTTCAACCTGTCTAAGACACAACCATGAAGTTTTCATCATGATTCGTTTTACCTTAATTTTTGCGATAAGTTCACCTGTTCGAATTTCCTGATTTTTTTCACGTGTTGTTACATTTGAAATGAAATGATTTTATTTGGTATAGAACATGCGGGCAAACACACCCGAATTCCGTCCTATGACATAGTCTATGCATCACAACCACATAAAACAACGACTTGCAGTCCACTAATATTGCAGCGATATGATTAAAACATAACGAAAAACGATTGCGCTGTTAAAATTTATACTTTTGTCTCATTAAAAAGCCGTATTGGAGAAAGAAATTACTGAGCCTCTTAGTACGTCTGGCTGAACCAGAATTTGGAGTTCTCTAGCTCATCATCCAAAACTCTGAATTAAGTCTGATGCTATTGACAGGATCATCCTGTCAAGAGTAGAAACAATGCACTGCTGACAGGATCATCCTGTCAGCAGTGAAGAGTTTTCAGGATCATCCTGTCAATACCGACTTCCCTGAATCTGACCGTTTTCAAACTATCCAGTTGCTTGACTTACTGCTATCTTGTGTATTTCTCGAACTCTTCAGTTCAGTACGTGAAGCTATGCCGCATCATCTCTATTATATATTGGTGTCTGGAAGTGAGTGAAAAGTTCGCAGTCACACATTTTTAGGTCATTCACCTTTTCCAGTCTTCAACAACAACCGCCAAAAGAGCAGTTCTTCACACAGTCATTCCTGTGATTACTGGTATTGTCCCACATGAAGTCGTGTCCCTTTGCCCAACAAGAGGCCTTTGAAAAGACTCCACAGTTTCCATATTTTCACCATTACGTGTATAGAAAGCGCGAGGGTGTAATGATAGACTTTACCTCTAGCCGGCAACACTAATGCAAGGGTACGTATCCTAGCTACATTGTTGAACGGTGTCCCTAACACACACCTCTCAAATAAACGCTACCCTAGGCTGTATCTCTGCGATCAGTTCCCATGCGTTTTCAAAGGAGCGCTTAAACAAGTCTCATTTATACATGGTTCATCCGCTTTTATAGAAATTATCCACTTATGATGGTGAGCATGATAACAAGCTAAACGGTCTCCATTGTACATGTGTTGTCCCCAAATGCTGGGACGCAATGCCGAAAACTGTGGGACTTCACACGCACACCTGTCGCAAAATACCTGCCGTAAGTCGTTAAGTCGTAAGATGATGGCAATGATTATGGGGGGGGGGGGGTATTTTTGGCGGTCCATATTTTTGGCATGATCACAGAGTGAGGCCCCGAGGTACAGATCTTGTGATAACATAGCGGACTGTAGTTACACACAGAACAACCATGGCTGCAACTACCACAGCGTAATTCTCCTCTTCGCCAGACAGCTGCAAACACTTATGCTACTATACCAGTAATACACATTATCAACAACTATCGGATCAAGTGCACTAATAAGTTTACAAATGTATTTGAATTAAACTCTATTTACAACAAAGAACAAGAAAGAAACATTCGTTTAACAAGATGCTTCTATGCGCCAGTGTACACAATATGTAATTCTTCAAGCTTGCAATCTTCATGTTGAAAATCGAAGAATTACTTATGACATAATGACATAACACATAATACTAGTACCTGCTTTCTATGTTACTGAGTTATATATACTCGTGTAAAATACCGTACCTAGCTGGGATAGTCGCAAAGCTTGGCAATAAGTTAACTATGTGTGTTGTTGTTGTTGTTTCCTTGTTAAAAACACCGATGACAATCGAGAAGGTCTAAAAATAGTTTGTTGTCATGTTGTTGTTTGTGCTTGGAGGGAGGCAATGACCATTGGCGCGAGGTGGGGGTATTTACGGTTTGGGTCGGGGCGACGGTTTTAGAATACAGGTCCCATAACACCCCACAGGCATTCTTAGCGAATTCCTTGTATTGTCTTGTCGTTTTGTGTGTGTGTGTACATGTGTGCTTGGTTCAAGTTTCGGCAACAAAGCTAGTACAGACCCTCTGGACAAGCGATAGACCAACTCAGCTGAAAAAAAGTACGACCTCCCCGTTTTTTTTGCTGTGTTTCTGAAATTTCGATAAAGCCATCGCGGAAAGAATTTTGTTTTCCGTTCCTTGAGAACCATACCTGGGACCTTGCCACGTGTTTCGGCATAATTTGGGAGCCGAACCCATGACCCCAAAACACCCGGGAGGGATCCTTCTCCGACATTCTTGCCACAACTAGTGCAGTGAGTTTGCGATCAACAGCCCGAAAGGGGGTTGATCTAGATCCTTGAGATATCCTATGGCTATGATCACGATATAATGTACACTACAAAGTACGTACTGGTAACCTTGCGGCATCGACCAACGAATGGAGAGGATCGACTTTTTTGAAACAATGTTGAACTTTTAATAACATAAAACCTGGCCTTAAGATACGATTCACGTCAAATTTTGATTTGTCAAAAAGTACCCTTGTTGTAAACAAGCCGTCTGACTCCCAGTCACAAATTGTGTGAACATGCTTGGAGTGCGAGGTAAATAAGAGAGAAATAAGAAAGAAGAAGTGCATAGGAGACGAACTTACAGTAAGATGACTGCCAGAACGATGTCCATGGCTAAACTTTTCACGCGTCCGGCTCTACAGTGTTCTGAGGAAAAGTGAACAACACGTCGTCCTGCCAGCCAGAGAGCGGGGTTCCCAACTGCTGTCGCGTACACGACATGGTCAAAACTGCCTCCCCGGGTAATTACAGACGCCGTCGTGTCCGGAAGTTCGCGGCCAGCCCGCCCCGTGCGAGGTTTCCCGCGTTTTCTGCTGGCATTCTCAGGGGACCGGCTGAGGGGAGGGGGGCGTCGGTTTGGGTCCCAGACGTGTTTTACATGACTGATGATGACTCGGGTCGTGACGTCATAGATACCGACACCAGATAGGACCCCAGCCCCGGAAGCAAGGCCGATTTCAACACGTCCCACGGCACAGGAAACTCACCTTGGACAGACACCATTGTCAGACGACAGGTAGTCATTTTCCCGCCATTTCCCGCCATTTTTCCTATTGCTTGCATGGCACATGGCCGCCATGTTGACCAAGACCTTCCAATGTTGCCAACAAATAAAGAACTTAGATATAACTTTTATCCCACGCAAACGTCATATCAAAATATACAAACAGGGGTATGCAACTCTTCAACAACAGGACCAAGAAACAGGGTAGCAAATCATTTCATTACTTGAGGATCGTTAGCAGATTGATACGCGAAATGGTTGTAGTTGGGATCAAGCATAATGATGCGCTGAAGTAGAAAAATGACTTGTCGAGATCTCTTTGTTTTGTTGACCTTCAGTTTACTATAGATCTCTTCCACTTGCCGCACAATGTCTATACTAGGAGGCTTTCTTTACTGAAAGATAAACGAAACTCGACCAAGTTTACTACTTTTTCAAGCATGTCGGATGATCTTCAATTTGATCTTTGAAAAATAACCGTCAATTTACTTAGGTCTAGATTCTCGTAATGTCACGCGAGAAGTTCAGGGAACTGACAACACCTCCGTGGCAACTGCTATTCGCAGCGCTAAAACTTCGCCTCTTGTACCAACATTTGTGTTACGTTTTCTTAAGGCTCTTTATAGAAGTCTGTATTGTCATCTCCAAAACCTTCGCGGTAAAAATGCTCTCTTTTCACTCCATTGTACCTCTATAGAATACGTTCAATTTCTTGTCCACAAAGAAAGTGCTTGAACTGTACAAAATCAACTTAAAAACACTAGGTGGACATAGGCAGTGCCGTCTGCGATAGTAAACTTTGACTTTTCTCCTAGTAATCCCACCACTGCAAACAAAACCGAGCGGTGAGCTTTCTTGTCTGAATGCTTCTGACAAGTCAATGGACTCTTCTCTGCTGTAGAATTGTTCTTACCGCAAAACGCATTGGCAGAAGGGCGGCAAAATGGCGGTGGCCCGGCCCCCTTTCCTCTCGCTCGGTCGCGTTCTCCTCGGTGAGGGTACATACGACTGGACTGTTAAAGCAAGAACGCTGGTCTGGACACGACGCAGCTTTAGGATGGGGATTGCTGAAAGGTCAAGCGTTACTAACGTGATGAAAAAGTGACCAAACTTTCACGGGAAAAGAAAGTAGAGAAAGAGATGTCCCTATTTAATCAAGACACATGGAAGTTTTGTAAAAGATCCATACATACCACAAGTACGGTATGATTACACAATCTTTTTTTTGATTTTCAATTTTCATTGCATTTCACAAAATGAATAACAATAGGAAACAAGAGAAAAACAAAGTACAGGAATATAACAAAAGCCACGGATCCAAAACAATAAGTAAAGGTGGAACAGAAATGAGCTATAAGTAATATCCATAAAAGTAATGATAACAGTATCATTGGCAAATAAATATAACAAAATCAATACCAACCAAAGATTACAGAACATTGAAATCAAACAGAACTTATGTTGACAAATGAAATATGAACAGTCCATATCAACAAAAACTATCAGAACATAAAAGAACCAATAGTGACTGATCAGTGGCAAATAAGATATATATAATTTGATTACACAATCTTTATTGACACAATAAAAGTACAGCGACTTTCGTAAGGTTTTCCACAGCTAGACATAAATATAGATAAGTGTATACAAATCAATCAACCTACGTACAAGTATATATTTAGATAGATCAACGTTTGGGCTCGGACAATTTTTGAACCGCAAAATCAAATGCTTATGAACAAATAGATATACTTTTCATCACTAAAAATTTCAAGAAAGAAATTAAACCTTTGTCACTATATCATTAGTGTATTTGATTTGACGTTTGGCAATGTCTGTGCACAGTATATCATTAGTCGATCATCTATTGTTCATACTCATAGTTAAAGTTAAGTCGTGCAACCTTAATTTCAGTTTACGACTGTCATGACATTTCGGCATATCACGAGTTCATGATTCACGACAAAGAAAAGTCTAAGAGAGAAACGTGTAGACTGTAATATACGATTGGTACGATTTAGTCTTTGAGAGGCAGTGAGTTGTTAAAGGCAACCCAAGCAACATTAGGACCCGAAAATCGGATTTTGAAAGTCAATTTATCTAGTCATTTCCATACATGATTAGTTCAAACGACACTGTCACAATGTATAGCGACGTCCATGATTAAAAAATACGACATCGTTGTGATGTGAGAACTCACTGAAAATCGTCGCCGGGGTTTTTGAAGGTTCGGGAAACTAAGGGGATCATCATACAGCACGTTTTGCACGGTTTTAAAATGCTCAAAGTATGGAGTTATTACGGAAATATGCTAAACAATATTATCAAATGTCACAAGCAAAACAATTTCGGCATTTTTATAGTTCCATTTTTTGGCCCTTATATTGCTTTGGTTGCCTTCAATCCACTGTGATAGGGCACGGTATTGGAAGGCGGAGCCCATTCCTCTCCTCCCACTATATGATTTGGAATTAATCATTAAAGCATTATTTCTGTAAGAACGCTCTCGAATACTCTCTATGTTCCAGCTCTTCTTCTGTAGCTAAAGATCTATGATTGTGGGATCACTTCGTCTCACAAGGTGCGACCTACATCATTGCTTGGGGTTAAAGGTCGACAGGTCGGCACAAACGGAATTATCTCTGCTAGCTTAGCGCCTTTCAGAGCTTTGTTTTGTTGGCGGCGCGACTGTGACACATCAGACAGTGTCGTCGGAAGGTGACGCATAGTTCTGATGTTTTCTAGCGCAGGTAACCTAAGGGGCGGTTCATTTCTGTTTTGATAAATACCTTTTTGTCGCCTAACTCAGGGAATCTTCTTTCCACTTCCTCTAAAATAACCGCTTATGTGTTTTGTTCAACACGACCTTTCCCGTGCATCAAGAACGTTGTGATAAAAAAATCTAAAAACTAGTCAAATCATACACCCACCCCCTTCTTACAAATAATGGATGGTCCCCTCAAGGTGTGTGGTACAATGAGAGACTCGGTGATCTATCGCATGAGGGGGCAGGCATGACATGTATGTGGGGGGTTAGATACATATATCGGTTCCGCTCTTATGACGAAAAGTTCCGCATGTAAAACTATTGGAAACTTTAGATTGTGGGATGGAGGTAGGGGCTGTCAAAGTTCCTTGTCTCAAAACTTGTGATAGCACGGGAGTCATGTTATTAAATTGATGTCCTTCCTCTCTTGATGACCCTCTTAGGATACATACGGTTCCGCTATTATGACGAATAGCACTGCCTTATGACGAAAAGCACTGTCCACATGTCAAAGATCCTTGTCTTGAAACTTGTCATAGCGCAGGATTTGTGTTCTTAATGCCCATCCTCTTTCGATGACCCTCTTATGCAGATTTGTAGTTCAGGGAACTTATCGGTCTACCCACCCATCTTCTTGGCATCTGAAACATCCGGAATCCCTCCTCTGAAAATCTGAATTCCGTGCATAAAGCCTTGGAGTATGAAACATAAGGTTGGTGCAAAGAGTTTGAGTCTTTATGAATTGTACTCTGAAGCGCCTTCTGGCACATTGTGCTGGTATGACAGGATTTTTAATCAGTCACTTGTGCAGCCCTGACCAAGACAGGACTTGGGAGATCCTCGAATGATTAGTTATGTGAATCAATTATAAAGATAAAACTAAAGCATAATGCAACTGTAAGAAAAGGGGGACCGAAAATAAGAAAAATGTGATGATGCTTCTTATTGTAGTGAATGGTTGGTGTTCAGCACCAGGGACAGGGATATTTAGCTATGTGTGGATGGTGTTCAGCACCAGGGACAGGTATGTTTGCCGGTGTGGATTGTGTTAAGCACCAAGGATAGATGTGTTTGCCAGTGTGTGGATGGTGTTCAGGACCAAGGACAGGTGTGCTTGTCTGTGTGGATAGTGTTCAGCACCAAGGACAGGCATGTTTTCCAGTGTGTGGATAGTGTTCAGCACCAAGGACAGGTGTGTTTTCCAGTGTGTGGATGGCTTTCAGCACCAGGGACAGGTGTGTTTGGCTATGTGTGGATGGTGTTCAACACAAACGACTTGTATGTTTGTGTGCATATGGTGTCTAGCAGCCGGGACAGGCATTTAATTAATGTGGATTGTGTTAAGCACCAGGAACATGTGTTTAACATGTGTTTTTATATCAGCATTTGTGGACAATATTCAAATACTAGTAAATGGTACTATAGTACTTCACATGCAAGTCAGGTGAAAACAGGTACATGATTCTGTTCTTACATTAGATCGGTGCTCTGTATCTTTATTTCTTCTTTTTACAATAACCATACAATGTTAGATATTTCACAAATCTATCCAAAATCAGGTATTATCGGTCATCAAAATATTTCAAATGATGAATACATCAAATAAGGATGATGTTAATGTTGCATGCAAACCCTATCTTAAGGTTATAATTCTTTTTTTATAAAATTTGATACTATTGTTTACATATACATATGACCATGCTCAATAAGGAGTGCTTATTCAACAACTGAAAAAGAGATCACAAATCAAAACATCATTGAGACTAGCAATGGCACACTTAAAGAAATTATTTCATTGGTGGAGAAGTTACAAAACTAGTAGCATCTTTTCTTACAGAAGAAAAAACGGCTGAATGTGAAACAAATACGAGACCTTTAAAACATCTAAGACAATACTATAAGTCCATCTTTTTCTGTAATAACAAGGAAAACAATACCCATATCAGAGAAAATATACACACCTATCATGTATGTGTGACTTTTTCTGTTAGAGTCTGACCATGTTGTTTAAATACGGGTGTCATAAGTTCTGATTCCTGGAATTTGGCATGATAGCATTGGTACTCATACAGTGAGAAAAGAAAACAAGCCAGAAAAGAAAACAAACTGATCTGATTTTATAAGGCCATGTTGATTGAATTATATCATTTGGATAACATCATCTATAAGCCCTAAAACTGGTGTGAGTCTGCAAATAAAAAAAAGCTGAAATCTAAGTAATCAGGAAGGTTGAACAAATGACTAAACACACAGAAAATGGTATACTGAACAACAGATTCTTCATTTTTGTTCTTTCACATCTTCTTTTTTGACTTTGGAATTGACATTCTACGACATCGGTTTCTGTTTTTTTTGTCAATTTACAGCATATTCTTGCTCATATTGCAACTGCTTTGTACGATTTCTAGTACGGTCAAAACCTTTTTTTTGAAACGGAGGAAAATTGATGCACACATGTATGTGATCCATATGATTGAATCAACATGACCTACGTGTAACTTAAGTCAAAATAATTTTTTTTTTAACTTTCATCACGCTGATCTTGAAACTTTGTTGAATGTTGATTATCAAATGATATATAAATGTTGATTATCAAATGATATATAAATAACAATGGCTGAGAGTGAAGAGAAGCATCATAAGCCGATGGATTTTCTGACGAGTCTGTGTGCGATTTGGTCGAACTGCTCCCGATCCTCACGCCACATCTTGGAAGCGTCCACGTTCGCCCCACTCTCGTCATTAGGCTCTGCGGAAGTGCAAAGAACATTCATTGGTCTTAAAAAAAAGACTGAGGACAAAGCATGACGCTTTTTTATTAGCTAATAGTGCGATGCAGTGTTCGGCACCCGGGACAGGAATATTTAGCTACGTGTGGATGGTGTTCAGCACCAGGGACAGCTATGTTTGCCTGTGTGGATGGTGTTTAGCACCAAAGACAGATGTGTTTGCCTGTATGTGGATGGTGTACAGGACCGATGACATGTGTGTTTGCCTGCATGTGGATAGTGTTCAGCACCAAGGACAGGTGTGTTTACCAGTGTGTGGATGGTGTTCAGCACCAAGGACAGGTATGTCTGTCTGCATACCTGCGGCGCTAGTATTTAGCCGAGCACACCGGGTCACCCCTACTCTCCTCAATAAATGTGTTGGGTTCTTTTATGTGCAGAGTTGTGACGCTTGAGGTTTACACCTGAAGCTCCCTCATACACAGGACCACCAGCTTTATGTCACCATGCAAAATGACAAATCTTTTACTACATGTTCTGGATATATATGTAAAAAGGAGCAATATTTGTGATGTGGGATATTTCGTGTACCTGCTAACATACTGACGACAGACAGCAGGATCTTCTCCACACTCTGTACAGGGCTCCAGCGCTCACTGCTGCTCTCATACCCCATGGGGTCATCCCCGGGGGCGTGTAGGATGGAGATGCACACCCTGCCATCCGGGTAAACTAGGAACAGAAACTTCAACATCAGATATCACAGCAAATGAAGGTATGTACTAGTTAGTATATAGAATACAACACAGTGTATTCCGTATCACCCAAAGTACTAACCCATGGGAGGGCTAGGACCAAGGGTGATGCGGAATACACCATGCTGTACGTACATTCGTGCCACACCCACCCGAAAAAAACACACATTTCAACGCAAAATGTGTCAGAAGTTGAGAAAATTTTGTATCCTCCTTGTGTACGGAACACACATATCGAACGTTATCCCAGCCCAGGCATGACATAGAATATCTTATTTATCTTAACTATACTAGGTAGCCCTTTGCAGCATTCACAAGTTGTCCAGTAGTTGTTAATAAATAGTTATCTTTTATGGAGACCCAGTCTTACAAATTGGTATTGAACATGTTTATGTCGATGACTATTCAAGCTATCACTGTTATACCATTACTAGCACATTATCTGTAAAACTACATGTATATTGACTTCTTTAGTTCATCATTTCCAATGGCAGACATTGGAAGGGACAATGTTAAACTTTTCTGGCTCCCCGTTTCTGTGATAGGAAACTCTATCTATCACATTTTAGTTAAGACCCCAACAATAAAATAATACATATTATTCATTTGTAATTGTCTAAGTTGATGAAAAGACATGTGGTTCAAAGGAAAGCACATAAGCATGTCTTACTGTTTGGATGAAACATCTCACTGGTGAACTTCATCTTGGGTGGACTGAGGGGGTAGTCTGAGGGGAACGTCAATCTGGCCTGGAACACGCCTCCTTCAAAACACGTCCCCTCTGGGCCTCTACAACCATGCACACAAGAAATGCTTTTAACCTTTAGAACACTGAAGTTGCCGTTTGGCACCCCATTCTCTATTGGTTACAGGGTTAGGCAGCAGGAGGAATGTTAAAAAAGCTGGCCTCACAACCATTAGATTATAGTGAAGATGAAATGGTGGTAGAAGCTAGTTGTAACAGCTTGTATAGACCTTGTCACGCCCTGCCCTTCCCATTTACAGTAACATATCCTGCATGTAAACCGTCAGAATTTTTGCTGCCCTATACTAGTACTTTACTGCATGGTAACTAATGGCCACACTACTGTCCTAGGTATTTCATCAGCCGAAATATAAATACCAAACATTCTCGGATGCCGCTACTTAGCCAAAGTCTCCACTATTCATACAAAAATTTACTATTTACAGTTCTTTTGCTTTTGTGGGGCTTCTTGGGGACAGCTGTATCTATATGTATATATAGCCGGTATAACTGCCATTCGGCATAACACACCATCTTCGCAGGCATGCAGCGCGACAACAGCTGGTTATATTTCACTGAACGACCTGTTACACCTAACGTTAACGTTTGTACATCTACCTGTCATCAGTGTTTTAAAGCTATCTAGGATGCTCCAACAGTACTTGATGACATGAACATTTATAGAAAGACATCTGACATAATGTTACATACAAGATGAGAGATTCCCACTCAAAGAAGTTTTCCTCGTTAACTGGTCCTGCCACAATCCCCTCTGGTGGATTCAGGGTCAGTTCTGAAGGTGGAAATATCAGATTAGCGAATTTGTAAATTTATATTCATGTATAATCTATGATGTAACATCTGGACCATTTAAACCTCCTTGAAAGATCCTTGGATTGACACGTCAACATTTCCAACAGAGCACACAAATAAAGCAATTTGCACAAATGAAACTTCAGACATGAACTTACGTTTAGTTACAAAAGGGCAGGTGACAAGAAACTTACGTTTGTATTCTGCCATCAGACGTTTTAGCGCAGATCCAGCCATTTTTGTGTTTTGGCAGCCAGAAAAATAAAAACAGGCTTCCGGTTTCTGCTTGAACCCGGAAGTGATAGGACAAAACTCACCGAGCCTAGATTTTGGAAAAGAGGGCGTTGGTTGGTCAATCCAGCTAATTTACGTATGAAAGAACCAATGAAGGGGACTTTTGCATCACGCACATGGTCCTTCAAAATGGCGGACATTTGAATTACGTCAATCTAGTCTGTGCTTGATTTACTTGTAATATTTTCGTCCGTTTGCTGCCTAATTCAAGATCAAGGAATTTTAGCTATTGGTCTTGAAACTTCTTCATTTCTGCCGATCTTGAAATTCACATTGGATCCGATCGTAGGCAGCGAAGAGCCGGTTTTGAAGAGCCGGCTTTTTTTCGAACCAGAACTTCAAGCTGCGTGGTCTCCGTTAGATCATCAAACCTAACCCGGAGTCCTCCAGCAAAATACCAAGATGGCGGCAAAAGAAGGAACAAGTTCGCTTCCTGATTGGGTGGTACGTATAACATCGTGATTAACATTTGATTAGATTATTTTTTTGCGATTGCAGATGTCAGTCATGAGGATCCGTCCTTTGTTTTTATCGATGTGCGTTCCGATGCACAGATTTGGGGCCAGCTGCGTCTTCGTTCCAACGATCGATTACAGAAAAAGACCCGTTTTATTGATATTTGGGATATATACCAATTTCTGTCCAAGCATCATGTTCGTTAGTGGCACAGAAGCTCAATAATTTATGCGTAAATTTCGATAATAAAAAAATCGTCTGTTCGCCGGTGAAAATCTCGCCTGAAGTCTCGTGATAGAACACGAGATTTTAGATTCGAATAGCGCGTTCTGATTGGTCGGTGTGGTTTTGGCGGTTGTGGCAAATTTCGGCCGACTTTGTATCGTTTTTCTGCCGCTGGCACACACTTTCCCTAAAAATCGTAATTTTCACGCGTTTTGTGTCGTGATTCTTCTCAGAAAATATCCAACAGAGTTTGGAGAAGTGATTGACATCGTAGTCAAGACGTGACAAAGGTTCTTTGTTAAAATTTCGGCGTAAATTCAGCTGAACTTTTGAGCGCAAGATATTCAAGATGGAGGCGGAAAGTCCTCTAAGGGTGAGCTGGGCTGTTTTTACTATCGGAGATCGTTACCGCCTTCTGATTCGTACCTGCCGATTCCCTTATGATTCAGTGGACTGTTGCTGCTTGTAATATAAGTTTTATGTCTTTTGACTTCTTTCTAGAACAGTTCAAAAAAGTTGCTAGATGTCCAAAGTATACTATATGTTGATAATTTTCACGCGCACACACACACACCTTTCCAGCTTGTCCCTAAATAATTTCGTTTGGTGGCTAAATACTACTACATGTAGTAGTACATCATTATTTTGATCATTCAAATCGAACGAGGGAAGCCAGTGGGAACACCCGCTTTGAAGGTTATTGCAGCCCAGGTATGATATGATACAAGTAGTACTACTAGTAGTAGTAGTCCACTGTTTTCTGCTGCTGCAGTAGTTGAAACATATATAGATATAATACAACCTAGAATAGAAAGACACCCTCCAAGAGTTACAATGGTAATGTAACATTACCATTGCAACTCTTAGAGGGTGTCTTAAATGTAGATATTATAATTTATACCATTGCAAAGTAACACTCATCTTTCCCCCCGCACCGCCCCACAGACCTTGTTTGACAATGCCCAAAAGAAGGCAGAGAAGAAGGCACCAGCCGCGGCCGGAGACGACGCCCCTCCTAAGGAAGCAAAGGGAGGAAAGAAGAACAATAAACGCCTCTCCGTGGAGCGTATTTACCAGAAGAAGACACAGTTAGAACACATCCTGCTCCGTCCTGACACCTACATCGGATCTGTGGAACATCTTACACAGGTACCTTTTCAGTACTGGTTATGTCAATTTGAAAGTACATTGTACATGTATCATCGACATTGTCCCTAAAGCCAGGGAGACTTCTTTTGGCTTCTTTATTCCCAAAATCACCAAAAAATAGAGATATGTATGTAGTAATATGTACAGTGTGTGGTACTGTATTTTCCTGGCAAAATGTTGTGTTCTTGGGAAAGGCACTTCACAGGACACCCACGTGTACAAATGGGTACTTGACTTGGGTTGGGCAGGTACAACTTAAATAATAGTCAGCGGAAGGAAAGCAATGGGTTCCGCCACCCATTACCGTACCCTAGACACAGTGGATAACAACCCGCTACCCCTAGGGCCTCGAAAAGGCCATGGTACTACCTTGTATGTGTATCATGTGACAGTGTATGAGACAGGTAGATTTTTAAACCTTTATCATTTTTTTCCAGAACATGTGGGTCCATGATGGTCCAGATGTGGGCCTGGTGAATCGTTCCATCACCTTTGTTCCTGGTCTCTACAAGATCTTTGATGAAATTCTCGGTAAAAAGCACTTACTTGTTATCATTTATGTGATACATATACTGTTCCAGATACTAGTACCTAACCATATGTACCACAGATTGGAGTCTGTTAAAGTTCATTCGAGAAGATAAACAGTTTTATCCTTGTCAGCATTTGTAAATAGTATTAGTAGGCGAGAAATTACAATTTATTGTCTGTGGAATATAAGTACATTTGTGTATGATTTCAAGTTATTTGTGTATGATTTCAGTAAATGCTGCTGACAACAAGCAACGGGATCTAACCATGAACATGATCAAGATCACCATCGATCCGTAAGTGTTCTTTACTTTCGACTTTTCTCATTTTCTCATTTTCAGTTATGTCTTATGAATTAAAAAAACAACCAATGGTACTAGTGGTAGTTATGGTACTGTAATATGTAATATAATTGTGTTGGACTTGAAATGAGCTAGTCTTGCAGAAGCAAAACAATCAAAATATTTCATTGGAAATAACTGATTGTATTACGGTGCATGTATATGTTATGTAATGTAATGTAGGAGAAGTTAATCTCCAAGCAGATCTATCGGTGGCAAGGCAGTATCAAAAGGGCCAACCAGCATCAAAAGGCTTGGTGGCCTTTTTGATACTAGCTGGCCCTTTTCGTACTGCTTTGCCACCAATAGATATGATTAGAGATAAAAGAATTAGGTGTTTTAGTTTGCCTTGAGTCACTTGAATTTGCTGATATGTTTTTTTCCATCCCCCTCTGCTTACATTTGCAGATCTCGGTAGGTGTGATGTACCACCCCAACTCGAGGGTCTGGTATACGTTAGGTGGTAGTAACACTTCCCATAGCTAACAGTACATGCATGAGTATAAAAAGGCCATTGCATAGAAGTCTTAGGAAAGCAAAACAAGTATTGTACATCTGCAAAGTTTTTTTTAACAGTATGTTGTTGCTTGTTCTGAGCAACTATTTATTCCTAGTTGAGCACTTAAAACACTATTGCTATCAAGCATCTAGCTAGGTGAGCGTCTTGGCGACACTCTATGCAAAAAAAAAAAAAGAAATTAGGATTTTCCATTACTCATAGTACATGTAGTAGATGAAAGGAAAAATGTGACAAATAATCGAAATTGGTTGTCATTGCAAAAGCATGTAAAACCTAAGATTGGCGGTGGTTGTATTGCTATGGGAAGTGCTACAGTACCAGGTTGTTCAATAGCAGCCTGGTGTTCCTATGCTTTGTTGGAGCTAGGGCATGTTTGGCTCAGCTTTGTGTTTGCTGCTTAAGGCTTAGAATAGCTGCTTTTGTTTTGTTTTGTTGCATTGATAGATGTGTAGTTGACTTTTGAGTTGGTCACTGCATCATCATAGGGCATGCTTTGCTTCTGGCCTGCGTTATAGTATCAGCTACATTTGTAAAATTCACATGTTTGCCATAACTAACATTTCCAAATGGGCTTTGTGTTGGTTACTGTAATGTGCTATAGGCAGTGAGTTTTTAATAATATCACAAATGCTTAACCCCTGTTAACCCAATTGTTACAATTGACAAAGTTTAGCAATGCTGTATTTTATTTTCTTGCAACAGCATCCTATTCATTTTGTCCATTGTTTTTGAAGTTCTATGGCCCTACCTAGATAAAACATGTTCATGAAGTGAGCACCATTGGTGCATAATGTCGTACCTGCTAGTAAAATGCCTGTTCCAATTAGCCATTTAAATTATACATCCCTTCAGCGTTAGCAACACTTATCTAGCAAAGTTAACTTGATATAGAAAAAGTAAAATGAAATAAAATAAGATGAGAATGTTTGTGTGGAAATCTCCCTCAAAGTAATGTTTCATGACTACATATAATATATTGTCCCCCTTTAATTCTGACAATTTAGTTTCACTTGTACATGTTTTCCTGTGTGTTTCGCCTGCAGGGAGAACTGTAAGATCTCCATCTGGAACAACGGAAAGGGGATCCCCGTGGTCATGCACAAGGAACAGCAGGTGTACGTGCCCACCCTCATCTTCGGACACCTTCTCACCTCCTCCAACTACAACGACGAGGAAAGGAAGGTCACAGGTAAAGCATAATTATTTTCTTTTACATACTTAAAACTAACAGGGTTTTTTCTAGAAAAATTTAACAAGAGGGAGTACACACAGGCCAGGGAGCGAATTCTATGAATTTATGGAAGAATCCATTGCTGAGTGACGGCTGTATGCTGGATATTAAGCTAAAATCTGAATTCGACAAGGGAATGCTGGGCTGAAACAAGAGGGTGCAGCGCCCCTCTCTCCCGATTTAGATGAACCCCTGACTAATAAAAGGGTAGTAAAACCTAAATTTGAAAAGCCTGCCATACTGTGCTTGATATACCCAACAGTCAAGTTGTCACTCGTTCTACATAAGTCGGTAATAGTTCGAGTTAACAGTGGTTTCCAAGTTACGGTCTGTATCTTTATTGTCCCAAAGTAATAGCACAATTCCTGTTGTCTGTACCTTCAGGTGGAAGGAATGGTTACGGTGCCAAGCTGTGCAACATCTTCAGCTGTGAGTTCACCATAGAAACTGCCTCCAAGGAGGAGGGCAAGAAGTTCAAACAGACCTGGAAGAACAACATGGGCAAGGCTGGGGAGCCCAAAATCGTTGACTACCATGGTGCAGTAAGTGAAGACTTCTTATGATTAATGCTTTGGTTCTTCGCTAATGCTCAAGTTTATACATATCACATATCTGTCACATTCACATATCTGAAAATGAAGTCAATTATGTCATCCAAGACCTTTTTGATCAAATGGAAAAAAGACATGCATGTCCATAATAGCATTTCAAAAGATTAAAGAATCCTGCTGCAGTACCAAGGTAGGCCACCAGGAGGCCCAAAATCGACCTTGACCACAACACCTATCCACATTCCAAATATCATCACAATCCATCTAGAGGTTCTAAGTTATTCCACTAGACACGTGCACACGCAGACAAACATAACTTTTTTAAAGAGTAGTTAACAGTCAGCATCATTTAAAATCTTAACTGTTGTCTTTTTCCAGGACTTCACCTGTGTGACCTTCAAGCCTGACCTTCCGAAGTTTAAGATGGAGCGCCTGGATGACGACACAGTCGCGTTGCTAAGGCGACGGGCGTACGACATCGCCGGCTCGACCAAGGGTGTTAGGGTCCTCCTGAACGGAGAAAAACTGCCTGTGAGTATCCAGAAAGTCTTGTCAACTTGACATGTAGTTTTGCTATGCTTCTCCTAGCTGCTCAAGTCTTAGACCAGGGCTGTCCCTAAGCAATGGAGCAAGGGCGCTGCGTCTCTCCCCAAAATCCCAGCGCCACTCCCCCGCTTTTCAAATTTAGGGTATTGTCTTTGCATTTTCTGCGACAACCAGGGAAAAAACTCCAAATTGGCAGAAGCTTGACCGAGCATTTGGGTTTCTAAGGGCCCCTACGCTTGGATTTCTACCAAGCAGTTATGTGTGACATGAATTTACATACTGTTAGTGTTACAAATGGTGTTTCTTGTTCCTCCCAGATCACATCGTTCCGCCAGTACGTAGACTTGTACTTGAACGGGAAGACCGATGAAATCGGCAACCCCCTAAAGGTTGTCCACGAGGTCGTGAACCCGCGCTGGGAGATCTGCGTGGTGCAGAGTGACAAGGGCTTCCAGCAAGTCAGCTTCGTCAATAGTATCGCCACCACAAAGGTAAGAAGGAAGAGGTCATTCTGTCAGTTCGCACCACTTTGCACCCTTCTTTTGAGCTCACATTGTTTAAGAAAAATGTCTCATAAGGTCAACAAGATGAAATGAATTCCTAGTCTCAAGTTAACACAAGTAATTTGTTGGTAATAAACTTGATTTTGAGCTTTTAGAATATGCACTTGAGGCTCTCTCAATCTTTTTAATGGATGATAAAATTGTAACTCTTTCATGATCATGTACTAAAAATCCTAATCTTTGCTGTGTTGTACATTAGGGTGGACGCCATGTTGACTATGTGGTGGACAAGCTAACTGAAAAACTGATAGATGTGGTGAAGAAGAAGAACAAGAGTGGCATACAAGTGAAACCTTTCCAGGTAGGTCTTTGACTTTATTGGAATTGTGACAATACGATACACATGGGACACAGGCAGCTATTGCTGGTGTTGTAACGGCCTAATCCACACATAAAACACTACAGAACACTTGCAAGGCAGATATTGTATAGACCTAGGCCCTACAAATCACAAACGAAGCAAAAATATGATCTATAAAGCAGCATAGTGAAATACAAACTATCACTATCAGTCAATCAGTTCTAGATACTAGTATCACTGAGTATTAGGTATATCAATCAAGAAGCATCCAATTCAACAAGCATTTTGTTATGTGATGTTTATTCCTTAAAACATTTGTAACTAAAAATTCTACTGGTACTACTGGTAGTAGTAGTAGTCAATCAGAGTTTTATGCTTGTCAGAGGCTCACCAGGGGCACAGCACCCTTGTTCCCCTCTTTTGAAAAATCCCTGCCTGATATTTAACATCCTTGAGACCACTCAATGCTTGTTTCCACCAGGTAAAGAACCACCTGTGGGTGTTCGTCAACTGTTTGATCGAGAATCCGTCCTTCGACTCCCAGACCAAAGAGAACATGACACTTCAGGCCAAGAAGTTTGGTTCCCAGTGCACCCCTACCGACAAGTTCATCAAAAGTGTAAGTCATTATCTGAGTTTTATCATATTTACACCAGAAGGAATAGACAGTGCCAAGTCTTTCGTAAGTTATTAGGGAGAAGGAAAGGGTTTTGACATATTTTTCTCTGAAAAGTTATACTGTAAGTCCATTTGATATTGCAGTTGGTAATATTAGGTTGGGGGAAAAAGAAGATCACTGCATTTAATTTTAACAATGGAAACAAACATCACTGTCTCAAATGTTAGTGACCAAATATTTGCAATGATGAAATTTTAGCGGTTTACTAGTGACTATTCAAGTAGCTGAAATTAAGTTACCGTTAACAAATCAAGAATTACAGTAGTCTGTGGGCCAAAGAAATAAGTGTAAAGAAAAAGTCCTCCCCTTTTGCAGAATTACAGTAGTCTGTGGGCCAAAGAAATAAGTGTAAAGAAAAAGTCCTCCCCTTTTGCAGGTCCTTACTTGTGGTGTAGTGGAGAGCATCATGAACTGGGTCAAGTTCAAGACACAGACACAGATGAACAAGAAGTGCAGCGGCACCAAGGCCACGCGACTCAAGGGCATCCCCAAGCTGGACGACGCTAATGATGCAGGTACATGTGCTCCTGGGTTGGTTTTGAAATAATGAAAAGAAAGGTGCATCTGGTAAAGGTAAAGCAGTCATCCTCAATTGAGGTGAAGCATGTTCTAGTAGCCAGTAGTAGTGCAATGCGGCTTTGTTATGCATCAAGTGTTTAGCCAAGCACAGCAGGTCACCCCTTCTCTTCTCGATAAGTGTGTTGGGTAGTTTTACATGCGGAGGTTTGAGGCTTATGCCAGAAGCTCCCTCATACATGGGGCTGCCGGCTTTACATCACCATCCAAAATGACAAATGCAATCCCTTACAACATGTCTGAGCTGGCCATGGGGCCGACCCTTGGATCGAACTCTGGCCCCCGGATCCACGGAATTTGAACCAGATGGCCAAGCAGCGGGGCTGTTACCACTTGCGCCATTTTAAAACAAAGAAACCGTGAAAGTTGTTGATGATTTCTGAGGCTCCTTTTGAAAGTTATGTTCTTACTTCCTGCTTGTCCTGTAGGTACGCGCTACTCCAGGGATTGCACTCTGATCCTCACTGAGGGAGACTCAGCCAAGACACTGGCTGTGTCGGGTTTGGGTGTGATCGGGAGAGACAAGTTTGGTGTCTTCCCACTGAGGGGTAAACTTCTCAACGTCAGAGACGCCACAGCCAAACAGGTACTCAAGTCTTTGTATTTCCCTTCTTTCTTAGCCTTTTGTAATAGCCACGGGCTAGTTGGGCAGCCCTGGCTGTGTGTGCTGAACAACCATTTACCAAGAAAGAAATGATTAAATCCCTTCTTTCTACTGTTTTGGGATTACAGTAAAGATGAGCTTGCTGCGTGTTATATACAGCAAACCTGGGTGGAACTACATAACAAACAAAAAACTTTATGGTACTCTTCCACTCATCTCTACGGAAGTCAAGTGCAGTCGGCCAAGACTCACTGTTCAGGTGGTTACTTGCCATGACAAACCAGCTGGTAAACTGCTCCTTTGGTCTCCAGAAGCTAAAAGGAGAATAGGCTGCCCATACTCGACATAAAGGACCTTATTGAGTCCTGGAACTTAAGTGGAAAAGACCTGACTGACAAAATATATGATAGAGAACACTGGAAGCTGAACTTTGTGTTTGCTTCAACTCTTTAATCTAAGATTAAGAAGTATGAGTCTAAGAGCAAGGAGTATGAAAATGATGAGTTTGGGTGCATATAAGTTATTTAGATGAGGTAGGAATTTTGGTATTGTTTGTTTTGCTACTAATAACGAACCTTATTTTACTTAAAGATCATGGAGAATGCTGAGATCAACAACGTCATTAAGATCATGGGCCTGCAGTACAAGAGGAAGTACGAGACTGACGACGACATGAAGACGCTACGCTACGGCAAGATCATGATCATGACAGATCAGGTATTGTACAGGTGTTCTGTCTTTTTTTCTTTCAAGTTGACCAAAACATGGTTTTTATAATCTCTTGTATCCCTTAGTCTAACTATTCGACTGTTAGGGCACCACAGAAGATCTGGCAGCCAGTTTTGTCCAACCCTTCTTAGTTTTCTATTTTCTTAGCGTCTCACACAGTTTCACGACTGCTCATTTTCTGATATTATGCTCCCATCTTTTTCGTTTCCAACCCCTCTTTCTTCCTTACTGGACAGTTCTTTGCATGATAGACATAACATTTGGCTAGTCCCGATGACCGTGACACATGACCATACCTTTTCTTTACTATGGTGAGGAGGTCTTTGTACGGACTGATGTTTTGTTTGACTCTATTCAGTACTTCAGCACATTATGTTTTCTATAGCACATAACAAAATGTAACAACTAACATGTCCCAATGTTCTGCACACAGGATCAAGACGGTTCCCATATCAAGGGACTCCTGATCAACTTCATCCACCACAACTGGCCATCGCTGCTCAGACTACGTTTCCTGGAGCAGTTTATCACTCCCATCGTCAAGGTGGGTCCTTGAACAGGCTTTAAGATAGCATTTATAGACACGGCGTAACATGTATGTTAGTTAACTTATATATAACAACACGGTGTATTCCGTATCGGCATCGCCATATTCTATGAAAGCCCATTTGATAAAAGTAGAAGCCTGTGTGATAACTTGGGTTATCACACGTATCGAATGTTTATTTTTTTTATAAGTGAGGCTGAATAGTAACCAGTTTGTAGACATTTCACAATGAATTGTCTGGGATGAGGAGACTCTCCACTGAAGCAGTGTACTGTAATTCTTGTTCTTTACACTGTAGCTTTATGTTCACTGTTTTCACGTTTACCTCTGAACCGTGAACTTATCACCATGAAAAAACCTTATTAATGATTCCTTCACACAACCGTTCCGTAAATCACCTACCGCCACTGTGAAGTTGAAGTTCAGTGAAAATGTCCATTTTCCTTACACCGTGAAATTTTGCTACCGTGAAGATAAAGTGAATTAGAGTAACCAGTTTGTGGACATTTGACAATTCACAACGAATTATCTAGGATGAGGAAACTCTCCACTGAAGCAGCGTACTCTGTAACTTTGTTTTATTGAGATCTTCATCAGTGTCAGAGACACTAATCTGCCACTTACAGAATAAATAGAATGAAATTTATATAACAAAAAATTATACAATTGGTAAACAGAAAATTATTTCCCATAACACTGACAGGTTAGCAAGAACAAGCAGGACCTGTCCTTCTACAGTCTTCCAGAGTTTGAGGAGTGGAAGTCAGAAACTAGCAACTGGCACACATGGAAGGTCAAGTACTACAAAGGTGTTGTCCCAAAAATACCTATGTTCTTGTCTTTGTTGCATAGTCATTTTGTCCCTGAATTTGTATCCGGGGTTGGACAAGTTTTTGAAAAATTGACTTGCCCTACAGTGCAAGTACACAAAAGATCTACTTGCCCAAACCGACTTTTCCCTGGCCTGAAATCTATATGACATATTTCTATGTAGTTTTACTTGCAGCAAGGATATCTTTTTATGAAGGGAAAATAACATACATAGAAAAATCACACTGGCCCAATCACCCAAGTATGGTAGGACATGCACTTGCCCGATCAGCACTTTCACTTGCCCTGGGCAATCGGGCCAATGGAATTGTCCAACCCTGTGTATACAGAGAGGGTTTGTTTTGAATTGTTAGAGGTGTGGATGTTGCCTTACTGCAACCGTTAAGAGCTTTTGCTAACTGATAAAATCTATCTTGACCCACACCAAGGTTTGGGTACGAGCACGTCTAAAGAAGCAAAGGAGTACTTTGCAGACATGCATCGTCACCGCATTCCTTTCAAGTACAACGGTCCTGAGGACGATGCAGCCGTTGATCTGGTAAGTACCATCTTGAGGGTTTTTTTCGCAGACGGCGTCACTGTCAAATGTCTGACAGGTTTCTGGCCTGTACTGTATGGAAACTCACCCTGCACGTGCACCCAAAATTAGAGATGTGCACCTAAATTTTGACTGTGGGTGCACCAGTAGACCTAGATATTTTGTAGACTATAGAGTGAAGGTGTTATAATTGTACACTAGTAGGATACAGAATATTCTTGAAATGTAAGTATTAGAAAAAGCAATAGAAACATTAGTTGTACTTAATTTGATGTATTGCTTGAAATTTTAAAGTTAGGTACAGAATGACAGATTGAATTTCTTAGGAGAGGCAGTGGTGTTAAACTTTGTAATTATGTTTTGCTGACATTCAACTTTATTTTCTTTGGTGGTGGTGCACCCAAAATTCTCTCTGTGTACCTAATTGTTTGGGTTGGGTAAACCAGTGCCCCTATTTCCAAAAAGGAATTTCGAGCCCTGAAACTGTAGACAGGAGATGTGTTTTTCTTTTGCAAGGTGTACCTAGAGTTTTGTCCTCTCTTTAGAACAGATTTAACCTCTTGCTTTGTTGCTGTCCTGTTTTCCCCAGGCCTTCAACAAGAAGAAGTGCGACAACCGTAAGGAGTGGTTGACCAACTGGATGCAGGACAGGAAGCAGCGGAGAGAGATGGGCCTGGGCGAGCAGTACCTGTACGGCAAGGAGACCAAGTACCTCACCTTCAATGAGTTCGTCCACAAGGAACTGGTCCTCTTCTCCAACTCTGACAACGAGAGGTCCATCCCCTCCCTAGTGGACGGTGAGCTGCTCCGTTTTGTTATATCAGGGGGTCTGGAATTGGAATCTTAAACTGTTAGCAAGGGGGTGTTATTGACTCGACTGGTAAAAGAGTTTGTGCACGCTGACAGTTTTTTTCTTTCTCTAGTTCCAACAATGAATGACAGATTGCATGATTTCATATTAAGAGTTCTCTGACTGGAGTTTTTAACCCGTCACACAATAGCCCAGATTTAACAGTACGGCAGTTCTCTTTGTGAAGTAGTTGCATGTTTTTTTAAGAGAAATTTGATAACAACTGTTGTTAAATCCCAGGCCTGAAGCCCGGCCAGCGTAAGGTGTTGTTCACGTGCCTGAAGCGTAACGACAAACGGGAGGTGAAGGTGGCCCAGCTGGCTGGTTCTGTGGCAGAGATGTCAGCATACCATCATGGAGAGGTTTGTTTGTTAATTGTCTCTCCTCTCTAGTGTGCCGTGGGGTATCAGCATTATTTCTTGCCTCTGGTTAAGCTACAAGTTCATTACAGTCCCTCCCCGAAAGTAGAAAATGAACATCCCTACTTCCAGTTTCTCTTGTAATCCTCAGTTTCTTTCAAGCCACACAGAATTTCCGGCTCTCAAATTTTAAATTTTCAACATGGAGAGGTTTCTTTCTTTGTTTTGTTGTACATGGCCAATTGATCACCTTGCTAGATACAGAAATTATTTAAGGAAGCTGATTTTGTTATGTTATTTTTTCTTCAGATGTCGTTGATGGGAACCATCATCAACTTGGCGCAGAACTTTGTCGGCAGCAACAACATGAACTTGCTGCAGCCCATCGGTCAGTTTGGTACGAGGATCCACGGCGGCAAGGACGCAGCCAGCCCTCGATACATCTTCACAATGCTCAGGTAAAGGTTGCCACAAATCCACAAATATTCTATTGTTGTTTAAACATTGAAACTGTAATTCATTTTATCTTCACGTTAGCAAAATTTCACGGTGTAAGGAAAATGGACATTTTCATTGAACTTTAAGTTTAACTTCATGGTGGCGCAGAGTGATTTACAGAACGGATGTGTGAACGAATCATAAATAATTACAATTTCACGGTGATGATAGAAAAAGTATTTCAAGCCCTGATCATCATCTACAGCTGCAGTGCAAATTCAAGCAGTCAGAATTGCCCTGAGGAAGGTTGTGTACAGAGTCTTTTTATCCAGTGACATCCAAACTGATGAAACTATTCAAGGAATCTTTAAAAAAAAGTTTTCCACTTCTTGCTAAATCTGTTGCTTTCCCTTCAGCACACTTACAAGGAAGTTGTTCCACGCCTTTGATAGCCGATGTTGAACTACCAGTACAATGACAACAATCAAAATCTTTTCTGCAATCATAAAAAGAGTTTCCCGCTTCTTGCTAAGATCTGTTGCTCTCCTTTCCAGCACACTTGCGAAGAAGATGTTCAACACCTTTGATGAGCCGATGCTGAACTACCAGTATGACGACAACCAGAAGATTGAGCCGGAGTGGTACATCCCCATCATCCCCATGGTCCTGGTGAACGGCGCCGAGGGCATCGGGACGGGGTGGGCCACCAAGGTGCCCAACTACGACGTGCGCGAGATCATCAACAACGTGCTGAGGATGATCGACGGAAAGGATCCCCTGCCTATGGTAATTTGTTAGTTGTTGTTGTTTACCTTGTAGTGCCTAGTCACGGGTCAGTTTCTTTGCTGTTTCAGTAACAGGGTATATTTCAACAGGGAGGGGTTGCTTGCCCTTCCCCTTTAACATGTTCGAGGCACCTCCTCAAATGTGGGACCCAAATTTTAAGTCCCTTCCGAAATTAAGACGGTGCAGTCCAACCGAGATGTCTTGTCCCAGGATTGAACCGGGGTTAGCAACTATTTGGAACCAGGAGCTCAACTGTGAGGCTGCTACCAGTTGAACTAAAGGGACATCCCTTCATTTTTTAGAACACGTTGCAAAAGAATAATTATTTTTGATGCTCCTGTCAAAAGATAAAGTGTTTATTTGAACCTTTGCGTAGTCACTAGTGTAACAACAGATTTTGTCTATTCCCTTCTTCCCAGATTCCTTCCTACAAGAACTTCAAGGGAGATATTGAAGAGTTGGACGAGAACCGTTATGTGGCAAACGGTGAGGTGGCCATCCTGGACAACAACACCATCGAGATCACGGAGCTGCCCATCCGCACCTGGACACAGAACTACAAGGAGACTGTCCTGGAGGTCATGCTGCACGGAACAGACAAGACTCCCAGCATGATCACGTATGTCTGTCTTACAGCTGTGATTAAAGTTTGTCATAGAATGCCCAAGTGCCATTGAATGGCCAACTCGCGTTGAATGGCTGAGTGACTAGGCAACTTTTTACTTCTGTGTAAAAATATTAAGTAATGACCTTTCCGTCTGCTTTGTCAAACATACCTTTTAACACGTCAATGAAGGTTAGACATCCAGGTAATAAGATACGCAAGGTAACAGTCACTCAAGCAACTGGATGGATTTTGGAAACGGTCAGATGTTTTAGCTGTTGTGTTACGCCGAATGGCGGTTATACCGGCTATATAGATACAGATACAGAGGTAGCATCCACTACTTTTCGTCAGTGACCACAAAGACTGCTTGCTCCAGTCACTGACAAAAGGTAGTGGATGTTGCCTGAAATGTCTGACCATTTCCAAAATCCTTGCTTGAGTGACTGTTACCTTGTATACCTTTAAATAGTGGACAGAAATTGATTTAATGGAACTCTCTCATTGTGGGTGACTCTTTCTCTATGTGCTCTGATCACTGTAGAGATTACAAGGAGTACCACACAGACACGACGGTCCGGTTTGTGGTCTCCATGACAGAAGAACAGCTGATGAAGGCTGAAGCAACAGGACTGCACAAAGTCTTCAAACTACAGGCCAACATCGCCTGCACCAACATGGTAAGGCTTAACCTTCTCCCTGCTGCCTAACTCTGTAACCAGTAGAGAATGGAGTGCCAAACGGCTACTTCAATGTGCTAACGGTTAAAGCTCCCACCTCTAGCTTTAATACATTTTGTCTGTGCTGTTCACTACACCAGTCTTATTAGTAAAGTATGCCCAACCCACCAATACCACAGTCAAAATGAATGGATGCAAAATCATAGCCAGGAGTTAGAATGGTTTGTTGGTCAGAAATTACCTGTACAATGGCAGCCAGTGCTCAATTGCTGCATGGCCTACAACCACATAATACACAACAGATACATATTTGCTCCACACTTTGTGGAACTGTCGCAAGGGTCTGGACGGCTGCCATTCGGCGCCAGCAGGTGACCTCAATATGACCTTCCCCAACCAAAGTCAGAGAAGTTTGCATATTTGTAGTGCTTCCCTTGGAACAGCTGGAGTTCAAACTTTGCAACTTTATTATGCAGTTAGCTTTGCAGTATATTGGGACCGAATTATTTTAATTTTACATGGTGCATTTTTAAAAACAGATGTCTGTATTTCCTTTAGGTTCTGTTTGATCATAATGGCTGCCTGCGGACCTACAACAGCGCCCAGCAGATCCTGCAGGAGTTCTTTGACCTGCGGCTTGAGTGGTACACCAAGAGGAAGGACTGGGTGATGGGGATGTTGGAGGCTGAGTCCAGCAAGCTCAACAACCAGGCACGCTTCATCCTGGAGAAGATAGAGGGCAAGATCATCATCGGTCAGTCACATTTCTCTTATACAGGGGTTTTTCTAGAAAATAATTGCATGCCATGATGAGACGCGAGGGAGTTGAGAGACAGAGCAAGGGATGGTGTTTTTTTTTTTTCTCCTTTCCCTCGGTGTGGAGTTTGAGAGAAGTTATTGAAATTCTTTTTAAAGCTTTCTGTTGGAATAATCCTGTGTACAAAACAAAAGTGAACAAAGAAGAACAATGTTTCAACTGTCAAAAGCCTTTATCTGTCAAAAGAATGTGAAATACAGTAAGACTTCTTTGATTCTGTTTTGAATTTTCATCACTCAAGATGTCAGATCTGAAATTTTATGTCTCTTGCCAGGGGTTTACCAAAAAAGACACTGTCAGGTTTTTGCTAGGATCGGTCAGGTAACCGGAAACACAACATGTTTTTTCTTCCTAGGCCTTATTGTAGTACAGCTGGAACTGAGAGGTGCTAATCTTCTGTTTCTCCTTCTCCCCCTTTAGAGAACAAACCAAAGCGTGAGCTGATCCAGATGCTCCAGGCCCGCGGGTTCGACAGCGACCCCGTCAAGGCGTGGAAAGAGTCGCAAGCGGACAAGGACAAGCCTGATGACCTCCTAGATGCAGAGGAGGTTTGTCAGCTGACTTACTATTAATTATAATATCTACGTAATTCTAAAAGATATGGGAAGTTTTACAAACAGACATTTAAATGAAACTGTATTATCTAAAGAAGTAGTATTCAATATCACTTGTCTCTTTACTATTCTATACAAAGTCCTATACCATTGCCAGCAGGCGTTCTGCCTGAAGTTTTCAGTCTTATTCAATGCAGTCATTGATACCAATTACTGTAAATTACTCTTACTGAAAGCATTTTACCAGATGTCTTTTCCAATACCTAGGTAAAGATTTATATTACATGTCCTTGTATAAACTGTACTGTTAGTAAAGGTGTCAATCCATTGTGAGGGATGTTTGTCCCTTTTGCAGAAGAAAGGGAGTGGAAATTCCTGTTTAGATTGAATTCTGTTCTTATGTTCACCTATTCGTCTCTCTCTCCATGTTGTGCCTACTATTCACATGGAATTCAGGCTTTCTGCACAAGGGTATAAAATTTCTTTTTCTCATGATGTTTTCTATTGTCTTAATCTACTAGTACCTACTTAGAATAATGTTAGTAAAGCTTGCACTTACAGTATCTGAAATCTTTCTATTTGTTTCAATCAACCATCAAACTGAAGTAGTATGTACTTTGACTGTTGATAGCTGGACAAGTTGACTTTGCACTGATGAAGGTAGCCAACCGGCTGCCGAAACGTCAGTAGAAAAGGAAAGAAAAATAAGGTTGCATACCTAGGAAAACTATGTTGAATGTTGAAAGAACAGAATACCATCAGGAACATCTGTCCCCTATCTCTTATCCAGTTTTGAATTCATTCAGTAACAAAAATAAAACCTGTAGATCTATTCTTTGAACCTTTGTAGTTTTGCTTCTAAACCATTGCTTGCTAATGTTGGCCAACAGGATGAGGCTGAGAGCATTGCGTCCTCGACAGCGTCGCGTGGCGGCCCGGACTACAACTACCTCCTGGGGATGCCCCTGTGGAACCTGTCCAGGGAGAAGAAGGAGGAGCTCCTGAAGCAGCAGCGCGAGAAGGGGCAGGAGCTCGAGGATCTGCGACACAAGACGCCCAGCGACTTGTGGAAGGACGACTTGAACGACTTTGTGGAAGAGCTTGAGGTATTTCCTACCTAGTTCGTTTGTTCTCTAATGCCTCTACTTTTGTCCTAGACACTATGCCCCAATGTGGGGTCTTGTCTAGTATTGTATAATAGATGTTTGTTCAGACCCTTGTTGTAGTGCCTAGTGGCACATAAGGCAGCAAGTTACCTTGCTGTTTCAGTAGCTGGGTATATTTTTACAGGGAGGAGTTGCTAGCCCTTCCCCTTTGATGTGCACAAGGCACCTCCTTGAACATGAGATTGAGAACCACATTTTATGTCCCTTCCGAAAGATGGTGAAGCCCCAACCAAGTGACCCCGGGACTTGAACTGAAGTCTAACTGGGAGGCTGCTATAAGTTAGGCCACAGAGACATCCCTAGATCATCAGACGTACACAATTGTGAATAACTACTACAGAACAGAATGCCATCTGAAACATCTTCCCCATCTTTATCTACATGTATATGTAACAAAAATAACACAAGTTCTTGGTTTGTAGAGAGTGGAACAGCAGGAGAAAGAAGACGAGCAAAGCTCGGGGAAAATCAAGGCCAAGGATCCTAAGGGAAAAAACAAGCGCACCGCAGCAGTGAAGCACGAGTACAAGCCCTCTCCCGTTGGAAGGCGCGTCATCCCAGTCATCGACCCCGCCATGAAGAAAGCTGCCGCCAGCAAAGCAGCTCAGGCAGAAAGGAAGAGAGTCAAGGTACACACTCAATATAAACTCCCACTCATCAGGTCTAATAGATTAACAGACTCCATCATTATGAGAGCTTTGAAAGCCTGGTTATAGGCCCATGTACGCTTTTGTCACTGTCCATCTAAAGGAAACCTTTTAAAAGTATATGAGTTTTTAAATATGAAAATCTTGAGGTAAATTTTTATAATTGACTGTAATGTTTACGTGCTCTTAAAATATTACTTCTTTAGACATGTAGAAAATCTAAATGCAATTCAGTTGTCTTCCAAGATGATTTTACATTAAAGATTGATACAGTTGTTATTGCAAGGACATATTCTGTTGTAACCAGTAGTGTAGAACTGTAATGTATAACTTTTCATTTGTACAAGTAAGATTTAATGTTGGAGTAAACAATAGCAAAGAAAGATTTACTATGTTTAAGCAGTCATAAGAAAGTGAGAGCTGTAACTTTGAAGATGGTTTGTGTGTGAACGCTTGTAGAATGTTTTAACCCAATACGTGTTGTTCCTTACATGATAATCACAGTTGCAGTACACACTTTCTGGGGAAATTGGGAAAGCATATTTGGAATTGGAGCTAGATGAAGTATATCCATTTTTATTTTATTAAAAGGGGGTTACAAGGTTGCTTTGTGGTCTCACAGATCCAATGTGCTTGCTGCAGTGTTGAATCACAGAGTAGGCAGGATAGAGCAACATGAAACTTTGAAACTGGCCCTTATTGCTTTCAAGTTGCTTCTAAGTGCTTCAAAATGCATGGATGCTTTGATAGTCATGCTGGGGGCTTCTCAAATAGGGTGAATGAATTACGAACTGCATACAACTTGACTGTATGGCTTCACCATAGCATTTGTTGTGTCAGAAACAAAGCTGTAATGTAAAAGCTTCAGATGTTTATTTGTATGAGTAAAAAGACTCTTCGTACCCACCCAAGTGTTTAATTCAACCAACCTTTTGGTGACTGCTTGACCCTTCCTCAGGGCAATTTCCTTTTTACTTTTGGGACCGCATCTGTAAGCAGTGACAACTATAGCTGCAGTGCAAAGTGAACCAGTCAGAATCACCCTGAGGAAGGTGACAGACAGTCACCAAAACATTGGCTGAATAAAACACTCTGTTGTGTACAAAGTCTTTATATTCAGTGACTTACCAGCCTGATGAAACTACTCACAAGTATCTTTGTATGGTTTTGTTTACAGAAGGAAAAGGCTGAAGACAAAACCTCAGACATGGGCGACTCCAGCTTCGGCAAAGATGAGGATGAGTTTGGGTTCAAGGCAGCTGCCAAGGAGCTCACTCTGGCCGAGAGGGTAGCCAAGAAGACTAAGGGGGGACTAGGAGGTAACATCCTTTGTTTATACTTTTATAGAATATTCCAAGTATTGTTTCGTATAGAACTAGAGGCCCAAACTTATGTCACATTTTCCCAACCACAAGAGCTATCTACTAATGACAAATCGTGACCATAGCTTATCCAGAACACAGGATATCAAAACCAGAAGTTCTCCTGCAATACCATAGAAAGCCGCTAGTTGGCCCCAAAATGTCTTCATTTTGAGGTCTCATCAAGACCTACCCACATGCTGAATATGAAGACAATCCATCCAGGCATTCGCAAGTTATCGTGTACACAGACAGACAGACACACATACATACATACATACAAAAACATAACTGTCTTGGCCAAGATTATTAATCGACTTGCTGATAACGATAAATTTATGCAAATGAAAAAAACAGTGGTGTCCTACATGTTTTGTGGAGAAGAATTAAAGAGTAAAAATGAACAGACAACTTCCTGGACATTTTACTGATGGTCTAGACCCTCTGATATTAGTAATAACTACTTTTTGTGTTAAATGTCCTATTGGTTTTACAGCAGGCAAATCAAAGCAGTCTACTCTGGACTTCAAACCGTCCAAGAGGCCAAAGTGGCTGGACGAGGACTCTGATGGGTCAAACGATGACATGTCTGACCACAACATGGACATCGATGTTGCACCGCGGGAAAAGGCGCCCAGGAGAGCAGCAGGTACTATTTTTTGGCCATGTTGATCTGATTATGATTATTTGGAGGACATCTGTGTTTGCCATCCCAGCCACTGTCTTATTGAGTAGACATGCTAATTTTGATTGAGTAGTAGTGCCGTATACAGCTTTTTCTACTAGGTCACATGTGGCCACAGTTTTCAACTGTGACTCGTCTGACAGTAAGTTCCTCCTTCAGGAAGCCTTAGAATGTCCCATTTAACATAATATTCTTTTAAACTCCACACCATCCTCCACTCCCTCGCTGTGCTACCCTTTGCAATTTTTTCCTAGAAACACCGCTGCATACTACATATGCTAACATCAACTACTGTATCTTGTTGCAGCCACTACTGCCAAGAAGTACGCCCTTGATGACGAGAGTGACAAAGAAGACAGCTGGATCCCCTCTGTTGCTAAGGACGACGACGATGACTCCTTCAAGCTGTACAACTCTGACGGTGATGATGATGAGTTTGCTCCCAAGCCAAAGAAGAAGGCCGCTCCCAGAAAACCAAAGTAAGTCCAACTTTTTCAAAAATCAACTTTGACATCAGGAAACTCTTCTTTTCTAAAAAGATTAAAATGCTAAGATTGAAAGCCCTAAGACTGCAGTGAAGTTCACAACATTTTCATAATATATCATCTTCGTCACCATATATCATTTCATTTTTCTCATTGTTTGCAAATGAACAATTTTTACACAAACTGGATTTCATATGCATATTAACTGCTATATGAAAGCCCATAGACCAGTTCAAGACATTTTCATAACATTTCATGTCATTTCATTTTTTTCGTTGAACGCAAACAAACAAAACATGAACTGGATTTCACGTGCATATTAACCACTATGAAACAAATCATGTAGAAATAATCACACTGCCAATTCATCCCACCTTTTATTATTTCTTCGCTTATCACTTGGTTGGTAGAAGTTCTCTCCTGAGTTTCTTTATTTGATTGAGTTATTTAAAATGTGCATGCTTGTAACCCAACCTCTAGTGTTCTTGATAGTGAGGATGATGACAGTGATGCATCCATCCCCGAGCCCAAGCCTCAGAAAAAGGCTGCCAAGTGAGTTATAATAAAGACACAGAAAAGTGCTCAAAACAATTCAACGTTTTGTTGGTGTTTTTTTAACACTTGAAGTTAAAAAGCACTAACTGGTGAACAAGGTGTTGGAAAGGTTTATAGAAAGGGTTTCGTTAGTTTCTTCCTTTGGTACTTCTTAAATGATGGACTTCTTTCTGTGATGTTGCTTATTTTTTATTTTTTATTACTGGTGTACAAATAACATTGTTGGTTTCCTAAAAATGTGTGTCTTTCTTTCTACAGTTTGATTCTAACATGTACACTCCTATCCAGGTTTTGTGTAACAAAGTTTAAAGCTTCACCTTTATCTTCACTTTGTCATTTTTTGTTTCCTGCTGGACTATTTAGAATTTCGTCTTCACCTTATTTACATATCAATTCATAGTCTTCGGTTTAAAACCTGTTGATCTACAAGTCTCTTCCAGTCACTGATGAAAGGTAGTGGATGCTGCTAGAAACGTTTGGCCGCTTCCAAAATCTATCCAGTTGCTTGAGTAACTGTTTTCTTGCATTTGAAGCTGTGTGTATTATTAATTGGACATGTTATATGGTACACAAACAGAGCAGTAACAGGGTCTTATTTTTTTCACAGGGCGACAAAGCCGCCCCCTGCTCCAAAACCCGACCCTGAACCCATGTTTGGTGACAGTGGCTCAGAGGCAGTGTCTATTCCCGACATCCCGGACTCTGAACCAGAGACAAGACCAATAGACATAGACTCAGGTAAGAATCACTCCATCAACAACAAACATTTGCTGATACCATCTCTGAATCTGTAGCATGTAGTAGGCTTGTGGCAAGGAAGCTAGTATGGTCAGTACCAGCAGAGTCATACAGAGGATCAGGAAGTATGGTAAGGCCTAGGAAAAAAGAATGTTGCGTTTCTGGTTACCTCGCCGATCCTAGCAAAAACCTGCCGACACTAACCTTTTCTTTGGGTCTATCGGTGCGGAAAAGACAGCACCATAACTGGAAACATAACATTTTTTCGTAGACCTAAGCTGTTAGTTGTGATTTTAGGTGTGCAGTAGCAGGCAGGAAAAACAAAGAATGCATTCTTAGCTTACTATACAGTGTACACTGATACAGTGTAGAGATGTCATGGAAGTCTAAACTAAAGATCAAAGTTGATTAACAGGATTGATTTTTTTCCTCCACAGACAGAGAAAACCCCATCAGCATTGACAGCGACTCCAGTAGCGCCATCGGGAAGACCAAGAAGGCACCTGCCAAGAAAGCTGCGGGGAACGGAAAAGCACCAGCAAAGAAGGCTCCAAAGAAGACCAAAGGTAGGATTCATATGCTACGCTGATCTCGAGAAAAGTTTTCGTTTGATACATATACATTTCAACTAAAAATGGCCACAGGTTTGAAGTTTTATGGGCTTTATTGACCTCTTCTTCTGTGTGGTGTTTTCCCTCAGCACCAGATACCAACCAGCCGAGCATATTTGATGCCATAGTGAAGGCCAAGGCCAAGATACCTGCTGCAAAAAGGAAGAAGGCGACTTCAGACTCGGACTCTGATGCACCTGTCGCAAAGCCAAAGAAAGGTGAAGTTCATCCACATATTTTGGTTCAAATAAGGCCAAGGGGGGAAAAATGTTGTGTTTCCAGTTACCCGGCAGACGGCTCCTGGCAAGGGACTTCGATGTGATGAAATAATCAAACATACTATTATAAGAATGTACACTAAGCATTATTTGACAGGTACATTTTACATTCTTACATTTTAGCAGCAGCAAAGAAACCTTCCAAGAAGAAGCCAATTGACGACTTTGTCAGTGATGAGTCTGATGCTTCTTCCAAGCCAAAGAAAGCGCCAAAGAAGGTAAGGCATCAAAACAAGCCGAAATGATCATCGTTGACATTATAATAAACTTTTGCTATCGTGGGAACAGTTTTAAAAACACATCGACATTTACTAAACACTTTACAGCTTTGCTGTGTTGGTGGCAACTCTTGAAAGTTTATGTTAAGCCCTGACTGTCATATTCTTTATTTTCCCCCCACAATAACAGAAGTCCAAGAAGGCTGCATACAGTGATGAAGATGATGACGACAGTTTCGCCCCTGAAGATTTTGAAGCTATGCCAGCCGAGACGGTTGCACCGCGGGCACGCTCTGGTCGCAACGCGGCTGCGAAGGCCAAGTACATCTACTCCAGTGACGAGGATGAATTTCAGTAGACCCGTTCCCATGTCAATGGTTATTTATTTCGTGGTCAAGCCTCAAGCAGATGTATGAAACAGGGCTTCTCGTGATGTTTTCTACACTATCATGTTATGAAGCCCTACTTTGGTAACTGGTTATGTTGATTCGGAAACATTTTCTTACCTCTTCAGGGTAGCTTGTGGTAAAAGTAGTCAACATAAGAGCAGTACTAGCCTAAGAGGCTGTTGTAATTCATAATTGACTACACAGACAGTGTGGAAAACTTTTCATGTTTCTTTTCAATGTAAAAATGTCTTCTGTCCTTTTTATATTCTTTGTTGAATTCTTGTTCCAGTATTCTGTCGTTACCTTCATGAACTTGAAGTTATTTTCATTCACTTTTGGATAGCTGAATGTTCTTCTCAAATGTGAAAATGCTAGATCAGTTTCAAGTGAATCCATTTACACTGTAGATGGAAATAGCTGCTGTTTTAGAAGATATTGTACCACAATCTTTTTATACATAAACCTGTGTCCTACTTTTTAGCATAGTTGATTAATTCCTGTCCATATTTTATCTTGAATTTCCAAAGCCACTAGACACATAAATGTACATACTATTAGAAACTATGCATTTCATATCTAGAATTTCGAATGCTCTGTCCACATAATTTTTTCATTCTTTCTCCATTTTTAGATCCTTTTTTTCATCTGAGATAGTGTGTTTGTAGTTGTTTTCTGTATATGTTAGCTGTATAATTAGAGTCATTTTGGAGTCATTTTCAGTGTGACGTTTTTTCTACACTATAAGATGAGAAGTTCAGAAGATGAAGAAAATAGTCTTAGCTATAACGGCCTGGTTTGATGTTTTACCCTCGATCTAGGTTGGGTTAGAGGGTTATGATAAGGGTTAGTAGTTGCCAATATTCCTGTCTGTTAACATTCCATTTCTTCTTATTTGTGTAAATAAAGGAAAATACTCCAAGAACTTTTAACAAAGGTGGTCGGGTTTTTTTCAGTATTGTTTAGTATTTAATGCATAAACGGGTAGTGTGAACTTGGAATCGTTGAACTGATGCATCCTTTTACAATTTAACATTTCGAAGTTCACAGCCCATTCAATATAATACTGAAGTGATTAGCAAGCAATCCGTCTCCGGAACAACAAGAAGTATATAGACCTGTCATTTTGCTTTTGATATTGCAGCAACTGGTACAATTTGATCAGATTTTCTTCTCTTGAATTGTCAAAAGACTTAAGTAGTCAAAAGACTTAAGAAACTGATAGGGGCCCCAACTGACGGTAGCAAATGTGCCCAAGTGAATCAAGCCCGACGTCTCAAAGTACAAAAAAATTGTGGAGAGAAAGCCTTAAAAGTTTTTGCTGCATGGTGTTTTGTGTGGTAATGTTTGGCAATATGTGGATGGTGTTCAGCACCAAGGACCGGTGTGTTTGGCTATGTGTGGATGGTGTTCAGCACCAAGGACAGGTGTGTTTGGCTATGTGTGGATGGTGTTCAGCACCAAGGACAGGTGTGTTTGGCTATGTGTGGATGGTGTTCAGCACCAAGGATAGGTGTGTCTGGCTATGTGTGGATGGTGTTCAGCACCAAGGACAGGAATGTTTGGCTATACGTGGAAGGTGTTCAGCACCAAGGACAGGAAAGTTTGCCTGCGAGTGACTGGCGTTTAACTAATGGCGTGCATTATCTGATTGAATGAATAATAAAGAATGCCTATATCATAGATTCTAGTATTCTTTCACAAACATGCCAGTTAACTCTGAGGAGGAGCAAATAATAAGCGGAAAGACGGCAGAAAAGGTCAAGTAACCAGTGCAAGGCAGGACTCTGGGCATCTAGGTTACAACACCGGGATCGAACCGGACTTCAAATCTTTCCTGGACAAATGAAAGGCCAATCGTAGGAAGAAGAATCTATCTGCTATCATAAGGGCTGCCTGAAGATTGTTGGATGCCTGGATAGTATTTTGTCTCTGTGGAGATTTGCTTGGAGGTAAGGTAAGTGGTACTTGATATATTTGTCTTGGATGCTCTCGTTACTATTATGACAAAACCGCAACTAGAGATCGCAGCAAACTTGCATGGTTTACGCTGGTAATAAGGCATAGTTGATATGCAAGGAAAAGTCAATAATTTTCACCATTAACAACGTACCATATGTGCAGTCGGCACGGTACAAGAGAGACGCTATACGGCTGTCTGAGGTACTACAACCAAGGTTCTCAGAAAACCTGTTTGTTTACACAGTTACAGTGCCCCTAGTGACACTAACAATTAGAAAAACCAAATATATTGCATCAAGCCCTGTTCTAGGTGTAAAAAAAAGAAGTAGTCGATTTCAGAAGGAATTCATTATGTTTTAGATCGACAATCGGTTTTACTGTGCAATATGGTTTTAAGCTGGGTAACCAGGATAATGTAGTGACCTTCCTAGGTGACCCGAGGTCCGTAAAGGTCAACCTTGATATCTTTCTATGCCCTGATTATCCAATGTTAGTGAATACAGCACAATATAACCGACTGTCGATCTAAAATCCAATTGACTTTCGTTAACGCCCTTCTTTGCAGCTGAAATATGGTTAGACACACTGTGTTTGGTTTGTGGAAATGTTAGCGCCACTTTGGAGTAATGTAACTGTGTAATTTATGGTTCCTAGCGTTAAATGAACGAGTTTGCTAAGCACCTTGGTACTTTAGTCAGCTATGGACACTGTCATTTACAAACGGGGAGTCTTATAGTGTTAAAACTTGGCAAACGTCTGGTGCTGTTGCTTCCAGATCTTTTGGAATTGCCAAACTGCGCTGGCAACTCTCCGACTCTAAGTTACATGTTGATGCTAGCGTCAAACATATCGTCTATCTTGACATGTCCCCCACAATACGTTATCAGTTGGACCGATCCAGTTCAACCAATGATAGCTTGCAACACTTCCTCGAGATACAAAACACGCGTCCGTGTGCTTCATTAATTCAGCTTCTTTCACGGTCCTCTTTTAGCGCCCTCTATCTCTCAGTCCGCCAACTGCAGCATTGCGCACCTTTGTAAGGATAGGGTACGCCCTTGAAGCAGGTTGCGTAGAAGGCAGTGAAAGAAGCTGAATTAAATAAATTATGAGGCACACAGACGCGTGTAGTTGTGCCTTGCATCAACATAGCCTGGATTCCAGCCTTCTTAGCTTTAGTCCGCTGCCCAAGCTCCGCTCCCAGGCTATGTTGATCCTTGGTTGATGCAAGGCACAACTACACGCGTCCGTGTGCCTCATAATTTATTTAATTCAGCTTCTTTCACGGTCATGTTTTAGCGCCCTCTATCTCTCAGTCCGTCAACTGCAGCATTGCGAACCGTGATCAACCGCACCGTTGCAAGGATAGGATACACCAAGCAGGTGTTGTAAAGACTCCTTGGGTAAGCCAAATCAAAATGATATTTGAAAGGAGACACATCGGGGTCGAAATGATGATAATGTGTGCGCGGTAAATGCAAGAGAAGACAAGAAAAACATGTACTTTTGAAAACCGATGGTGCCCGCAAACTGTGTTCTGACTGTCACAGATATTGCTCCTTCACTTTGAGAAATTCTTTACCCACCATGCATCGGTTTTCAAAAGTATTCCGAGCCCTGTTATGTCTCCTTTCTGATGCCATTTTGATTTGGTCTACCCAACGAGGCTCTAATACGCAACCTGCTTCAATTCAATGGTGTGTCCTATCCTTGTAATGGTGCGCAATGCTGCAGTTTGCAAGCTGAGAGACAGAGGACGCTAAAAAAGGACCTTGAAAAAGGCTGAATTAATGAGGCACACGGACGCGTGTTTTGTATCTCGGGTAAGTGTTGCAAGCTATCATTGGTTGAACTGGATCGGTCCAACTGATAACGTTTTGTGGGAGATATGTAAAGATAAAAGATATGTTTGACGCGAATACATGCAGTCTGAAATGGTGAAGTGAGCACCATGACGATTATTTTTCAAGGGTTTTCGATTAAACTTGGTGATACAATATACTTGGCCACGTATGAATAGGAATAAATAACAAAATTAGATGAGGAGATTTGAAAACCCCCGTTAAAAAACAAATTTGGCATGGTCCAAGCTGGTACTGCTGATGTTGTGTATCATGGAATGCTGTGGAGTTTTCTTTTACTTTGTTTGCAACTTTTCGTCTTATTTTTAGGGGTTTTGTCCGTAGAATCTTTTGTATCCGTGTGTAGAATAACGTTGGGATACTTCTCTGGTGGATTTAAACTGACATATCTTGGTGGCTTGATGAGAAAATGTGTTTTTCCTGGCTTGTGCAATTTTGGAGAGGACAACAACATGGCGAGACGAACGGACGGCGGCGTGGCCGGTGTGGAGAAGACGAGTTCATTCAAGGTAAAATGACAAATCATTCTGTCCATATTACCTCTAAACGCTCAGTGAGGGTATGTGAAGGTATATTGGGAAAAAAATGTGTGACTTTGTAGTTTTTCAAGTCCTGATTTGATTAAAACTGAGACTTGGAGTTCATTTTGCCCCATTTTCTTTGATATTCGCAATTTGTGGTGTGCTCATAACGTTAGAACATTGAAATTATGAAGCTTTTGTTATGTGTATCTCTTACCGGGTTATTGTAGAAAGTTTCAGTTGACATTTGTGCAAAAGAATGTTGTAACAGAAGTCTCCTTTTGGTTTAACGCCACGTGGTGCGCCTGGCTCAGTGACCACCTGTTGGAATGCGCACGTGTGCATAATTAAATCCTCTAATGTTCCCGCCAAAAATAGTCGCGTATAACCTACTCACCTTTGATGGCTAAAAAAAACACGTGGAAACACTACAAGTACAAGATACTTCAAACCAACACATTTAAAAACATCTTTCTACAGCCAAAGAACTTGAGAGACTTTAGTCATCTTTTATAATGAGCTACTAGCAAGCACTTGGTCAGTGGGCTTTATACATTATACTAATCACCCTTTTAAAGGTGCCCTAAGCGATTTCACGGGGTAAAACTTGAAATATTCTGGGGAAAGCAATTCTGTTTGGTGAAATTGAAATTGACATTTGCTTCCCCATATTAGAACATTTGCATCATCATTTCATACTTTGGACGTTTAAAAAGAGCACAGAAACAAGCTGCAAAATGAGTATTTCATTTATTGGTACCACCCAAAAATCAGCCCAGAATCCAGCCGTAACCGTTTTCTGTCGACAATTTTCGGTAACTTCTGGCTGTGTGACGTCACAATGCCCGAGCACATTGAGCCATGACCATGTGATTATTTCCACAGTGCTGGGGGAGGTCGGGTTTACACTGGAAACATGTCGGGAATACATAGTCACATTTCTCTGGGAATGTATCGGGAAACGTTAACAGTTGTCCTCCGCATTTTAGGCTGGTCGGAGCACCATCGGTGTTCCATCGGTCGATGTACATTTCCCGACATACACACGGTAATTTTTCAATGGTCTCAAAATTCCTGATAAGAAACCCATGTTTTTCCGACAAATTTGTCGGTAATACGTCGTTTCTTTTTCCCACGTACTTCCGATGCCGGTCGTCAAGGCAACAAGTTACAAACACGGCGGAGGGGACTCCCCGGCTTGGATGAAACCATGGCAACGGCGTTGATTGACGGGTAGCCGCGGTAATGGTTACCATGGACACTGCATGATTGACAGCGGAAAGACAAGCACGTGGTCGTCGCGGCATGCAGCTTAATAAAAAGGAAACTTCAGACGATAATCGATCAGCTGTTCTCCAGCACCATATTTGACATTTACGGATGTTAAATTTTATTGTTAAATTATAAGGCTTAGTTTGTACGTAGTTTGTAGTAGAACGTGTGGAACTCGCTGTACTGTTTGTTGTGTCAGTAAATTAAGCTTTTATTACAACCGGCAAAAAATAAAATATTGAAATGAACGATATTTCCGTAGAAGTCTGTAATCGGCAAGTATGAGAAGCATAGTTAAGATATTATAATCGAGGAAACATCGATAAATTCTTAATAACCAAGGAAATCCATGTCAAAGGACGCGGAAGCATAAACCCGGGATTGAACCTGCAACTCGCGGCGCCGTACGGCAGCCTTTTGTTCGCAAACGCAAGCGGCGTATCGCGGTGAGCTTAATATTGCGGCGAGACAACAATACCTTCAAACCACTTCAGTACAAACGGCCCATCACGTGGGGTTCCGCAGCTGCAGTCCGTAATGAATACACTTGCATTGTTCTACGGTCGAACGTTACGTGTTTCTGTCACTCATTTCGTTTCATTAATAAATATTAGTTGGTCGTCGTTCGCTAACAAAGTGATAATATAAAGAATTGACGCGATTTCATTTTAACAGACGACAAGTGCCCATATCATATACGTAAAATAACGAATGTGATTGTAACCAGCGCTGATAGCTCACCTGGTAGTGTTATTGTCCATCAACCCGAAGCAGGCAATGTGTGTAGGTTCGAGCCCAACGATCCATTTTTATGTTTTATTTTTCTCTGTTACAGTCAACATTACTTTAATTTATTCTTTATCTTTCATCATCTTATGTTTATATTATCATGTTTAAATTTTTGTTATTCTTTATTTTTTAAAATCAATCTCTGCTCCTTGATGAAGGTCTCTGGGTGTTGTCTTTGCACTTCTACTTGTTGACACGTCGTTTTGTTCTGACGGCGTCTTTGCCAACGCTAACAAAGCACGTGAGCCATCATCAGATATCTTTCCTAGCCTGGTTGGGACACTGGAAAAGAAAACAAAAATTGGTTGTTACTTACAATTGGAAACAATGGCGATGCATTTTTATTGAAACTAGAAAACATCCCAACAGTTTGTGAACAAACGTTCTTTTTTAATTGTTCGTGGAGCCGTCAACTTCTAATGGCCCAAATCGCTGTACTTCGCGCGGGGAGAAGCGTTGATTTTTGCGCTACGTAGTGTTTGGTTGAACTGTGGCAAGGATCAGAAGTAAAACTGGGAGGAATATTTCAATATTCCATAATCATATTCGTTACATGAAAATAAATTGACAATATAATTCCGAATCCCGTAGTCACTAGTCAAGTCGCAGCATGTTTTGAACGTTACAAATAAAGTCGCTTATCCAGTGCGAGATTCAGTAAAAGTAATGGAATGTTTGATAAAACCTCATTGATATGACCATCATTACAGCCCGGTTACCATCTAGGAGTACTAATACTTTTCTTCTCAGTAGTCATTCGTTTCTCAGTAGTCCTTCGTTTGCCGTCGGTGACAAGAAATTTATACGGGCAAGACGAAAGTTACGGATGCTGGACAACTGAGTTGCATCGACAAAGTTCGTTATCTCTCTTAATGTTTGCAACTTTCATTTCGTAGTTTGATTGTATTTCCTGATTTATTTCAGCAATTTACATTATCATATTATTTCAGTATTTCTTCTGTTGTTCACATACAGCGTACTAAATTACCGTGGTCCGGAAAAATGCAGCCGATGGTGGTTAATCCGTCTCGATGCTTGAACTCCTGTGGACCAACTTCAAGTTCCTTCAGATCTACACAACATTAATTCGACCTGTGTTAGAGTACGGCTCACCGGTGTGTGGAGGACTACCTCGTGGGCTGTCTGACGAGGTCGAGAAGGTACAGAAAACCTGCTGCAGGATTATTGGAATCCCCTCCGACCAGCTGCCAACCCTGGAGAAGCGGAGACGCGAGGCATCCGTGCGTGAGTTCGGTAGGGTGGTGGCGGACGAAACACACCCCTGCCGGCACTTCCTTGTGAAATCCGGAGACACTAAGTACGATCTAAGACAAACTTCAGCCTACAAAGTACCGTTGAGCCGTACGAAGAGGCATGAACAGTCCTTCTTCCCCATAACTCTAAAATTGATGCAACAATGAGCCAAAATGTTACATTGATTGCCATGATCTCTATATCTGTTAATGTTTTAGCTTAGTATTTGCACGATGATCGCCAACAACATTTTATATATCTAATGTGACTATGGTAAGCGTGCTTTTAACAGATTTTACATATCTATTGTGACCATGTCAAGTGTAATTACTGTTATTTTGTTAATAGAATATAATTTGTGAACATTTTATGTGAGTTCATGTTAGCTTTCCGAACTTGTTAGTTCCGGGGAACGTCAGGTGTTAGTGTTAATGACATGAAACAAACAGTTGGAAAAAACAAACACCGAAGCAAACAAACAAACAAAAAAACAAACAAACAGATCAATACCAAAGCAAACTGAACGGGAACAAAACGAATAAATTAATGAACAATTGTCTTTTTATTAAAATGAATCGATGTGTCCGGAAAGTCCGTCCCCATCCTCAAGCACGGCCGGTATAACTGGCCCGCCGGTTGTCACGAATCTGAAAAGACGAATATGGAATGCATGAGATGTAGCTATAAACAGCATAATGTAGTGGTCAACTATCCACGAATAACAATAGCGGCGGAGTTTTGAAAAAAAGGACCCCAAACAAACAAACAAACAAACAAAATCATCTACCAACACGGTAATAATTCAATGACCTGGTTTGCCTTTTGACGAAAATATATCAATGAAAATATACGGTAAGTAGAAAACTATGGCAAAAAATGTCTAACTCGTCCGACGAGATATTGCTACAATATCGTAATAATTGGGACCTGACACCCATCATGACCGCGAGTGACCCTTTGCGTGAAAACCGATACATGCCCGACATTCGTCGGTAATATATAGGAAGGTTATCGGGAAAGCAAGGGGCGAACTCCATTGATTTAGCCTGATTTTTGGATCTGTATCGGGTTCAACATCGGTAAAAGCTGCTGGGAAAAACCGACACAAATCTGGTATTATTCCGTTACCAACACGACATATATCCGACCTCCCCGAGCACAGTGTTTCTCCGGAAGTGTTCAGGACTTATCGGTCAAAATCGCGCATGTTCGGAAGATTTGAAATAATGGCTGGCCTCCAAGTGCTCAGATTTTCAATGAGTTCCCACCACACAACGACATCGCATTTTTGCTCCATGATGGTCGATATGCAATGGGATAGTGTTATTTGAACTTACTATGGATAGAAATCACACAAATTAATTTTGAAAATATGACTTTCAACGCCCTAATATTGCTTAGGTTGCCTAATATTGCATAGTGATAGGTTGTTTAATAGGTGCATGGTGAGAGTCAGATCTGAAGGATGTCAGGTAAAAATACAATATAATGAGATGTACCAGGCAGTTTTGTTTATACATGAGTTTCAGGTGAGAAAATTCTTCATTTTTCCTACCAATTATTTGATCAAAGGTTTATTTGAAAGAAGCGTGTCTGACTACTTGTCTTTATGGTTAGGTGTCCACTGACTGATGAAGTTGGTGTGATGAGACAAACCAATTGATTAGGGGCATCGGCTGAGATTTTAAGATCCTGTCCGGACCAGACCAAGACACATGAACACTGAAGGAGCTCAAACCTTTTTACAGGTAAGGTTGTTTGAATGATACCCTATACTGCATATGAGATGGACTAATCCTCAGTCAACAGACATTCTTCACTCTGCATTCACACTTCAGTAAGACAGCCAGAGATGCACAGTTCCCATTCAGAACTTTTATTCAGTCTCTGACACTCAAAACAAAGCATTTTATAGCTTAAAGGTTTTATACACTTTGTCTAAACATAACATTGTATCGTAGTCTGTTTTGTATTACAGATCTGATTGCACATTCATATCACACAGGTCAACATTGTCAATGAAATTTTGTAGTTTGATAGACTTTCTTCCTACATACAGCCATATGAATTAATAATCAATCCTGGCTTTTTATGCTTAGTATGTCTTTCTTGAAGATGAGACCCCAGAGACCAGACTGTAACCTGTTGGAAGGAGAAACCAGACTTTGATCAGCAGAGCAGTGAAAGAAGATGGGGAGTTGTGAGTATGGTTTCTTTGTTAACACAATGCAATACCCACATACAGTAACTTTTTGTCAAGTACACACACTCCCATTTCTATCTTGCCAGCTTTAACAAACAAATTCTATAAATATCATTAATATTTATAGATTATATAAATCTATAAATATATTAGTACTTGCATACATTCACTGTAACAAATGTGGATATGATGAAAGTATCTTGTCTTGTTGATATATGTAAATTTGGAAGGTGGTTTTTCTGAACAAGTTTTTCTTCTACTCCATAGGATATGGAAAGTGAAAGTTGATGACCATGTTCCTGTGGGACCTCTCTGCGTTCCTGACCATGTTCCTGTGTGTGCTGTGGGACCTGTCTGCTATCCTGTATTCCAGTCTATATTCCAGGAGGATCTGTTTGTGTTCCTGTGTTACCTGTCCATCTAGATCTACCTGTCTGCTATCTACAAGACAAGAGAACATCGGACTTGGACTGTAAGTTGGCTTGTACTTATAGAGCTCTTTCAAAATGGGGTCTGCATGCTGCAATGCGTAATCAGTTGTTTTGTGTCCGCTGAATTTGAAGCTGAAGATAAACGTGTACCTCATAGGCAAATCGTCAAGCCTGCACGAATTAAGTGTAATGCGTGGCCACTGCATTTGCTTCAAAACCGGGCTGTTCTGATTTAACGTTAAACGTATACCTTATAGTTAAAGCGTCAAGTCTGCACGAATGAAACGTAACACGTGGCCGCTGCGTTTGCTTTGTAACACGTAGCCTTGGTATTCAGCGCAAAGCGTAGTCGGGACCTCCCATGCAGATCCTTCAGAAATGACAATGAAAAAGTTGGGACACTGGGCATGTCTGCAATCCACTGAATTTTTTGTAACATTTCTAGTTCAAAACATCGTGGTTAAAACTGACCCTCCCTGCTATTTATTGTCATTTCTGAAAGAGTTCACATCTCACATTTACTAATGTTAAGTTTAAGGTTGTGACTAATATTTTATTGTAGATATGGTGGAGAACACAGTACATTTTCTTATATATGGAAGAAAGCACTGCTATATTGTCGTTTCATTCTGTATGGCAATGGGGTATATTTTCAACAGCATTAATATTTGCAATCAAACTGTTTTCCCTGATATCCTCTTCATCATGATCCACATCAACTCTTATTAAATACTGAACATTGTAATAAAGCAACAAATGTTCCGGATTACAACTTTAATACAATATTGTGCTGCACCCAAAAATGGAACAAAGGGAGACACTTTATGTGATATGCATACATTGTGTGTCAAGATTTGGAAACATTCTGATTCTATTCATAGCAATTCTTTTGATTTCTAAACAAATCTTTATTGAGTTTTACCACAGCAGACTAAGATGGTAGTAAAATTCCAGAACATAAATTGTAGTGATTCAAAATAAGATACAGATACAAAATTCCTTGGCTGCAACCAACAGATACAAACTTGACCACTCTCCTTTTCATTTAGTTTCAAAACCATAGATAGAAAATTGTAACTGAAAAAGAAACATTTTTTTTACGGTGGTCATATCTTCTGGTAGGAGGGAAAATAGGTTTTCACAGTAACTGAACCAAAACTACTGAATCAGTGATATTTTACAAGTAATTGGAACATAATGTATATAATATAACATTAACAATACAAGAAGGAAAGCTACACAATTACTATGGAGATGATAGTTACAGTTACTATCCAGAACATAGATATAGAGTATAATCACTTACTGACTTATTCCTATAATGATAACCTGATAGTGATAATGTAGTGTAATAACAAATAAGTGTAGTACTACGTTTCAATTACTGTCATAAAGTTCATGGAATGATTTATTATTGAAATGATCGTAAAGGAACTAAATTATCTACAGACTACACTTTTCTCATAGGTGAATATGCGTGTTGAGGATAGGTTAATCACAATCAAGATTATTCATATGAACATAATCTACAAAAAGGCCTAAGGTATTGATACAGAAATCTTTATTGACACGACAAAAGTACAGCGACTTTCGTATGGTCTTCTATAACAATACTATGTGGAAGAACAATTCATCAAAGAAGTTGATTTCAGGGAAAACACTTTGGTTACATGATGACTGTTTGATATGTGTCCCATTGCTTAACAGAGATTTGAAAAGGCAATGTTGTACTTTCTTTCTGTAGAGTGAATGTACTACAGGTAAGCTGTGTGTGATGCTTTAAAAGAGAGGAATTGTGTGTAAGAAATCGGCCGAAGAAAAATATCTAAATTTCTCACAAGGATCATATACTCTGAAGTTTCTACTTTAAACGTTTCTGACAATTTAGGCACACAGTACTCTTAGACTAATACAAAAATGTACATGTAGTATAGCTAAAACTAATAAGCAAAAGGTAAAAGGTTAACAGACAGCTGTTGTGTGAGGTTGACAATTTAACACAGGATATATTTTGAAGGCAACTGTAACAACTAGTTTTGATTTTAAGTTATCTAAAGGAGGGTCTACATACCCTTTTCCTGGATGAAGCCTAGCAAGCTATTTCAATGCATACCATTTAATCATAGCCAGCCCGCTTTAATTCAGCAAAGGGCATTATTTGTTATCCTGAATTGAGCGTTAAGCATCATTGAGAAATTCTTCGTAAGGCATAGTTGAACGGCAAATATTTTACTTTTCAAACTCTGCCACCATTTTTAATCTTGTGAGAGCTCAACCTGGGCGAGCTTGAGTGATTTGAGCATGGAAGCTGTAGGGTAAGAGCTTAACAATGGCATCTCCAAACAAAGGTACAAAGGAAACACGCCCCTCTTTCTTCAATCAGCTACTTCAAGTCCTCTAGTCTTGGTATTTTTTTTAAATCGTCAAAGAAGCTGGCAAAATTCCGCTAAGTTTCTTCCCAGAAGGACCTAGAGCTCAAGCCTACATTGCCACGTTTTTGTGGGGATTCATCCAGTGGAAAGCTATTAGTATTACAGGGCTTATCGATGGCAAGTAAGGATAGACCGAAAGCACGACCCCCTTGCAACGCAATGTTGTTATCTGGGGAAACTACAAGGTGTAAAAATATACGATGCACTCTATCACTGTAGCCTGCGTTCAACAGTCTGTCAGGCACTGGAAATTTTACAGAAATTCACAATTTTACTGGCCAATATCAAGTCCAAGTGGCATGCATACATATATATCAACGAATTTCACAGAGGAGACGGAAAACAACTTGAGCCCCATCGAAGATGACTCGACACTGCTGTTACCACTCCCATGTTCTTACCGCTTCCTTGCTCGTGATAGATTGTGCTCTCACGAGAGAAGATTCAAAATGGCACCAGAAGTTGGAATGGAGTCTATTGTCACATCAGAGAATTGAGCTTAGTTTCGGCACACTAAACCTGTCAAATTCAAAATGCAGGAAATGGTGTTTCAGACAGTAAAGATTTTAAAATTCTGAAGAGGGGCATGCTCCTCCCACATTGATAGCACCATCACTTCTGCACACAAGTTTTTATTTCATATTGGGGGACCCAAACTAGCAGAGTATAAGTAGGACTTATGACACATGTCGATTTACCAGGACCCCCCTCCAAATTTCGTAACAGAAGTAAAAGAGACAACGTTAGGAAAGCAAATGTAACCACACAGGCCCTCTTCCTCCAACAGAGTCTTAAAGTCCATTAATTGTCAGGCCACGCCCATCTTCAGTTGGGTTGACATTCTTCTGCTTTCTCCCCTCTGGTAATCATTCTCAAGGACCTCTTGGATAAAGAGATAATCAATGTAAGAAATAAAATTAACTCAATAACTCGAGAAATAAATAGATATAGTTTTGTTCGGCTGATTTCTTTTGTCAAGTAGACTAGTCTTGTTTTTGTAGCAAGACCAACCTCTTGTTGAAAAGTTTAGGCTCATCTCATGTTGATCTAGTAGAGTTTGACAGTGCTGTTTTACGCTGGCAGACTTTATTTGATGAGCTTGAGGGTAGTCCTGTTTTTTTGAGCAGGAGATTGGAATTGTTACAAGAAGTTTGATCAACATGACAACACAATTCCTCTCTACTTCACTGTGGGCTTGGCCTGGAGGAGGAACTTGCGGTCCCAACTCTTATGACTCTGCATAATTATGTTTTTACTCTGGCGCAGAGGTTTTCTCCTCCAGGCTATTCCTGTTTAAAAGAGTTTTTATATTCCCGATCAATGTACTTGCATGCTGGTGTCCAAATCACCTGCAAAGACCCCCCCCCCTTATTTGCATTTGTTAACAGTAGAAATAATTAAATTAACTTTTTCCCGCCGAATTAGATAGTGCATGGTTCAATCTCCTAATTTGCATAAATTTGCATATTCGGGTCTCTCCTGATTTACATACTTGGGACTCCTTGCTATTCTTGGGCCAGGTCTATTAGATATTGCACTAAGTTTGTATTCCACCCACTTTTCACCCATCGTCATCTGAAGAGCCGAGGACTTAGAATTGATGCGTTGTGTATTGTTGTATTAAGTTATCTCATTTACTATGTGTCTTAGTTCTTTTTCCTGTCAGTCAATGTGCTTGTGTACTGGGGTTTCGACGCCCCAATGTCTTCCAGAAAAGACATTCCTCGGGAGAACATTTGCACAGACTGATCAGGAAAAAGAACGAAGACACTTAGAAATGAGATAACTTAATACAACATTACACAACGCATCAATGCTAAGTCCTCGACTCTTCAGATGACGATGGGTGAAAAGTGGGTGGAATACAAACTTAGTGCAATATCTAATAGACCTGGCCCAAGAATAGCAAGGAGTCCCAAGTATGTAAATCAGGAGAGACCCGAATATGCAAATTTATGCAAATTAGGAGATTGAACCATGCACTATCTAATTCGGCGGGAAAAAGTTAATTTAATTATTTCTGGTGTTATCAAATGCAAATGAGGGACATCTTGGCAGGTGCTTTGAACACAGCACAAAGAGAGGGATTGTGAAAGATCTTCATCAAACTCTGTTTAGCTACTTGGAACAGAAAGCAACTCAAGAGGGTAACAGGACATTTTCATGTTGTTGACCATGTGAAAAAGACTGTCTCAATAAAGAAGTCTTTCAGGACTACATATCTTTTAATTCTTAAAAGAAACTTAGAGATTCTGGTGGAAAACTTATTACTAAATATACCCCAGAGTGAAGTTCTCGGCTGTATTAATATTACACCAATTCTTCTTTTGCGAATTAAAATTTGCAACACCTCCCGGACGTGCCAAAATGCAGAGGGGGAGGGCTAATAGCCGCCCTCTGACCTTGGCGTGGGCCAGATGTCAGCCGGCTACGGGAGTCGCAAATTAGGTAACATAGGTGAGAACTTGACGTCAGGGTATATTTAGCACAGGATAGTAAACTTTCCAGCCACACCTTTAAGTTTTTACTTTAAAAACTTATTTGACAGCGCATGCACCCACAATTTGATGAGGAACACAGACGGTTCGGAAACTTGTATCATTGACTTTGACTATCATAGTGCATGTACAACAATAATCGAGATATGTAAGTTAGCTAGTCTTTAAAATAGTAAACAGTCCAGCCTGTCATGGGTAACGCACGATATTCTGCATGGCATTTTTCAAAACCATGTGCAAATTGGATGAAATTACCAAATGCATCAGGCTAATGAATAAAAATTATGTTTAGCTCATATTTACATAAAGCTTCAACAATACACAAGTTATATGGCGCCAACACAAGCTATCCCATGAGGCCTTGCATTTTTATGCGGCGAGTAATGTAACAGAAGGTCCCATAACTTCAAACGTAAATTTATGAGTTTGACTGCGTTTTGACGAATGATAAATTAGAGAGGCTGTGTTTGAGGATTTTACATCGGGAACTTATCAAATGCAAGCTTATCCGACATGGATCAAGCTAGATTGATAAGGTTTGCCGTTTAGCTTTTTGATTTAGACAGGCCAGGACCGTGAGATGCCTGCACTGTTGTATCACATTCAAATCGTGGTCAACAGAATGGGCCTGACGTAAAAGGGGGAGGGCATTTGAAGCCCTGGTTATATTTTTATTTTAGGAAAGTATAATCGCGACATAAACTAACCATGTCACCCATTTTTTTTGGGTGTTTTATACATTTTTATGCCTCATGTGTTAAACTTTAAGAAAGTTTGAGTGACGATTGTTCAATTTGTTTAAAAGTTGGCACTACGCAAAGTCCTAGCATCAAGCGTAGCCATTGTGCCAAATTTTCCTGGTGGCACAAAATACAGTCAACTGTACACAAATCCGTGTTTCATTCAGACGACAGCTTTATGCATGAACTTGGGTTCTTGGCATTTTTATTCAGCACACTGAGGATAAAAAACCTAATGTCTCTCTCCTGCATAATAAGACAAAGTAAAGTTTGTTTGAAGTTATGGCACTGTCAAAGTTATGGGACCCTCCATTACATGTAACGTTACTATCTATTGCCATTCTGAATTTTTCCAAACTGTCCAAAGCTCGAGCAATTGCTTTTACACCATGAATTGACAAATCCTTCAGCCAGTACCTTTCTAGTACATCCTGTGAATTTTTGGATAGTGGTAGTACTTACTAAACACTGTAGTAACTGTAGTATCTTACAGTCAAGTTGCAAATTTGGGAGAATGATTTAAGAACATTCGTGGATTGACGAGTATGTGAAGGTAAGGGCCACCATTTTGTTTGGCAACATACAAATGATTTGTAACCAGTAATGATAATAAGTCTGTCGAACACCATGAAGAACTTGAACACAGAACTTAAACCATCAAAAATCAAGAATCACAGTAGCAAACCACAAGGCCTCATGAAATAGCTTGTGATGAACATTCAGTGCTTTTTATTCTTCTTAGAAATTTGTTGACGCTTCTCGCGATCGCTACAAAATTGTAAAAATGACCTTAACATGTTTATTAGCCCTGCACCTTTTATCATTTCATAAAAATTGCATGTAGTGCAGAATATCGACATATCATATGTTTTCAACTACCTTCAGTAGTGTATGGTACCTAATGTCACGGACAGGCTGGACTGTTTACTATTTTTTGGTCAACTTGCATATCTCATTATTGTTATACAGTACAGGCTTTGGGATAAGCATCAAAGTTATGTGAATTTTTGAGAGACATACCCTGGGATTTTAAGAGAAAGTTGCGGGACTACTGATTGTGTCTCATAGCCCATTTTGTGGTGAGAGACCTTAATAATCAGGCCCTATCAAATGGAGTCTAGCGTGGTTCCCAAAAGGTTTGCAAATATTTCTTTGCAATTCTTAAGATCAATTAAGATAGTTCGCAAGTTCGGGGTTCACAGACCTCTCAAAAGGTTAGGTAACGCCATAGATGGCAAATTTCATCGTTTTGCTGGTTTGAAGGTCTCACATTGAGAGTTACGTGAGAGTCACACAAAATCCAAGGATTTGATGCATATCCCAAAGCCTGTAGTGTACAATGCACTATAATAATGAATAAAAGTCAACGATACAGTACATGCATTCTGTACAATCCTTACCAAACTGTTTTCCTGCAAATTGTGGATGCACGCACTATCATATAAATTAGTGTTAAGTTGCTAAGATTTGGAAGACATACTTATGAAACATATTTACTGAATGTTCATTTTCACATGATGTCAACAACATAGAAACCATGAATTGCCATCTGCACCGGGCAAAACGTCCATAAATCCAAAATGTATTTTTGTATATAATCCAATATGCATTTTGTTTCGCTGATTCCTTAACTCAATTCCTCTCTTTCAAACATCACACACAGCTTACCTGTAGTACATTTCACTTTACAGAAACCACAACATTGCATTTTCCACTTTCTGTAAAGAAATGGGACACATTTCCAACAATCATCATGTAACCAAACTATTTTCCCTGAAATTCACTTCATCACTCACAAAATTGTTGACAGTGCAAAACACACACATTTTTAGATTGTAAAATTTCATGATTCACTTTGCGTCCATTATATGTATAAAAAGTCTTTATTGTGTTCACCTACACTCCTATTATATTCCACTACGACAGACAGACAAGATCTTTAAAGCACTTTGGGTATTTAATGATCATGTCAGTCAATAATAAATTATTCTATAAATTTTCTTAAATTTAAGTAAAAAGGAGGATAGCACTTATCTATAATGGCACAAGACCTGATTACTTTATAATTAATGTCCTGGAATTATACTACCAATAAAATGATAACTTTATTGCTCAATTACTATTTTGTATTGTTTCATTTACTAAAGATCAAACAACTTTTGAAGGAAAATGCTGTGAATGTTTCCAAATCATGACCGTGCGAGCAGCAATTGACACATCCAGTTTCAACAAATCATGTTAACTTTATATGATTAGCCTTGATTATGTTTCAATCCCTTTTTATCCTTCAGGTTTTTATTGCTTTTTCCTTCACTTCTTTTAATGTCAAGCAACAAAACAGAAGTCTAAATCATCATGTAAAATATCAGTAGTTTTGGTACACTCACTTGTACAGTGCTCTACATATAGCTTCTAAGTGAAGCAGGGTGGAACTTTAGACTTAAAGTCTTGGGGCTTTTATCTACTGACAAATCTTTTTACAAAACAAATTTTCATAATTGAAAAGATGTTGTATCGCTGCCATACATGTTCATTTTATATCTGTCATTCTTTTGCATCACACGGTGGTCAAAAAGGCCTCGATTTTTCCTAACTTAAAAAAACATGAATATTGATAAGGACTTGATGTCAATCACTCCTTTCACTATTGGCAACAGTAGCTGATTGGTTCACACCTTTGCAAGCGGGATCCAGATTTCATTTGGTTGCACCAAGCCGTGCAGCATTTTCCCCGCGAACTTGTCCTTTTCAAATGCGCGCCTAGTCCCCGCCCCTATTGTTCCCCGGTTAACACATAAACACCAGCTTCCATTTCAATCAATCCCACGCTCAAGCTTCGTACAGACACCATCGTTTCAATTATTCCTGAGCTAAATGTTAGTCTATCTTACCACACAAAAACCTAAAGCCACTAAGAAATCGCAGTTTTCGTTATAACTCACTGACATTCCCGGGTCCTTGATTCCGCGCCCAACCGCTGGAGACGGGGCCAAACTTGCCGATATTACAAACAAAAACCCGGCATTTCCTACGTACATTATCTACGCCTTTGTTTAAACACACAGTCAAAATTAACCGATAGAATTCCGACAAATAATCGACGAAGTCTAATGTTTTTATTTAAGATAAACCCTGTGTGGAAATGTGCGACCCGATAACGCAACGCTCCCCTTTGATAAGGAACTCGTCACGGTACCGGCGTGTCTGGCCCTGTCCTACACAGCGACTCATGATCAATAATCAAAACCTACGTTTTCCGAATTAGTAACACATCCTTTTTAGTAGCAAAACCTTTACGTTTTCGTCATTTTTTGTAATAGAACAAGGTCAAAGTACTTATAGTAATTCAATACGCGTGGTAACAACGCACATGCCAGCGTCTGAGATTGATGTGCCGAATGTTGCGCCGACATACATATAAACTTTCTGACGGCTTTGGTTGAAAAATAAAAACAGTGCATTCTTATTATGAAGAGAGAATTGTAACGAAATACACATAAGTAAATGAATGCTGGGAAATATGAAGACTGCGTTTTTCTTTGACAGCAGAACTGGATTGACGCGGAAATTTCTTTTCTTTACAATTACCGACGCCACGTCTGTTTTCTTCGTGAAACATACTTGTGGGTTTGGACGATTGAATGATTCCCATAGTTTGCTTTACAGTACAAAAAAAACTTGAAGAATAAACGATATACTGATTTCTTGAGAGGAGTTAATGAGAATACACTACTGGGGTCTTTGGTAGTTGAAAATGGGGGCAATTATCTCGCTTGGGCTGGGCAACGAATACAATAGCAGTATTTCTCGCTCATTTGCATCTGGCTTGTAACAGGGCCTAGCGAAATCTTCTGATCTTCGCCAACGCCTTCATTATACTGGCCAAACATTTCCTTTCTACCACGTGTACTATCTGAACATAGAGTATGCATCATATTTTGGCCCATATCTTTTGATCTACGAAGGATAATTTGACAAAAACACCCATGATCGGAAGAGCAAAAACGCGCCGCCATTTTGATGACGTAGGCTGTCTGTTCCATGGTGGCTCACGGGAGGTATGGAAGGAAATGTGACCCAAAATTCTTCAAAATTTCGTAGAATGATTTTAGATTTCACAGACATCGACTAAAGCTGCATAGAAATGAAAAATTATTGGTATAAACATTGACAAGGACTTCAACTAATGTTTAGTACGTAAATCAGAAAAATATCCTTTGAGCAGCGGCTACAAAGTTGAAAGTTCACTCACCGGAAGTAGCTTGGCTTACGTTCTTCTGTTTAACGTACTATTTTGAACGCAGTGTATAGCTGTCACTTTTATTCGTGAATGTATCTGAAAAGCCAACATATCGTCTTTGTAGGTACTTCTTGCTGTCTCTTGACACGGCCATCGGTTCATGCGTTATTTTGAGGTAAATTTTGCACTGTGTACTGGTATAAAGCTATGAATGCAGGGTCGCGGTGCGGTGGGCGGAGCAGACATGAATAGCGATGCAGAAAAATGCAAAGCAATTGGACCACCGTGTCACTGTGACTTATTAATTTTCCACAATAGTTGCATTACACTGACTTAGATTCATCCCTAATATTTTGTTGCTTTGATACTAAATGTGCTTTACGATGAACATCTTGTTTCTTTCTCCATAGACAATTTTCATTTCAGAAAAAAGGTCAAAATGTCTAATGTAATGAAGAGGATATCAGGGAAAACAGTTTGATTGCAAATGATATTGAAGATATACCCCATTGAGATACAGAACACAACAACAATATTGCAAGTGATCTCTTCAAAAGGAAAATGTACTGTGTTCTCCACCATATCTGCGACAAAATATTAGTCACAACCTTAAACTAGGGATTAGTATAAAAAATGTGAACTCTTTCAGAAATGACAACAAACAGAAGGGAGGGCCAGTTTTAACAATAGTGTTTGGAACTAAAAATTTAGAGGATTGCAGACATGCCCTTTCCCAACATTTTTCTTGTCATTTGTAGGGATCTGCATGCATTAATTGGGAGATCACGATTACGCTTTGCACTGAATCCCAGAAGACGGCGATCACGCATTACGTTTTATTAGATCATGCCGGCTGAACGCTTAGCACATATTGGACAAATCGGCTTCGAGTTCCGCAAAGTCTAAACGGCTGATTACGCTTTGCGGCATGCAGATCCCTATTTTGAAAGAATTCTATTAGTACAAGCCAACTCACAGTCACAGTCCGATGTTCTCTTGTCTTGTAGATAGCTGACAGGTCCCACAGCGCACACAGATAGGTCCTCCTGGAACAATCCTCCTGGAATATGGACAGGTCCCACAGGACAGCCGACAGGTCCCACAGGAACACAGCCAAGTCCTCCTGGAATATCGACAGGCACACAGGATAGCTGACAGGTCCGGCATGGTCAGGTATACAGTATCAGCTTCCCACAGCCTAGGGTGTAAAAGAAAAACTTATTCAGAAAAGTCACATGCCAAATTAACATACGCCAAAAATGTTCACATAACATGCAGATACCATTGATTTCATAATGTTCACGTTACATTTCTAAAACCTGCTTTGAGTTTCGGGGAAAGAACACATCATGTGAATAAAAGACCAGCCAAATTACTGTAACATTCAAATATGTTATGACTGAACAGTTCATCACATCAAAATACAATTCTCACGATAAATATCATATGAAAACAATTTATATGACATAATTACACACACATCTCATGTTCACAGAGCATTGAATGAAAAAGCAACAAAAACATGAGGGGTAAAAGGAAATATGACTACCTTCTATGAAGTCATGTTATGGAGTCATAAAACCAGGGGCACAATGTAGTAGTATCATAGACATTATCATGATCCAAAAAATATTATATGGGTCTGTGCATATGACTTAGTGTATGAGGGTGTTGATTTGTGTTAACAAAGAAACCATACTCACAACTCCCCATCTTCTTTCACTGCTCTGCTGATCAAAGTCTGGTTCTTCCTCCTAACAGGTTACAGTCTGGTCTCTGGGGTCTCATCTTCAAGAAAGACAAACAAAAGTCAGGGCTTTGACAGCAACAGTTGGCCTTTCTTACAACTAACATCATGCTGTATTCATAATCATTAATCCTGACTTTTCTTCAGCTGGTCTGCCTGTTACCAACTACAAAAGGTTGAATTTTAGATTGCAAGATAAGTTTTTAGAAACAGTCCCCAAACTAAGCATGCACAGCCAGGATTGATCATGATTTGTGCCTGGGAAGAAGTCTATCAAATTACAAAATTTCATTAACAATGTTGTAAGACCTGGTGTCTATATGAATGTGGTATCGGGTAGGTTTATATACAATTGCAATCTGTAATACACTTTCTTGATGTCAAGGTGCAGTTAAAACTAGAGTTCCACGACCTCATACCTTCGCCAAATGATTTTAACCATTGTGACTGACGTATTAGGAGTGTGTCTCATCAATCATAAATCAGACCAGTTGATTGAGTTATTCCCTTTCAAAGTCAGATGCAAAACCTGCTCCTGCAGTTCCAAAAAAGCCGCTAGGGGGCCCAAACCCATACCACTTACTCTCTGTCCAAAGAGCTATCTACCACTCAAAAATCAGTTCCATAGCATGTCCAGAACACGAGATATCAAAACAGGAAGTTCCGCTGCAGTACCGTAACAAGCCGCTAGGGGACCCAAAATCTAATTATTTCCAAGTCTCATCAAGACCTACCCACCTACCAAATATCAAGACAATCCATCCAAGCCTTCTCAAGTTATGCTGTACATTACACACATACATACATACATACAAACGCTACCCTCTGCATAACCATCTCGGCGAAGGTAACAACAAGTCAAACTAAATTACTTTATGTTAGAAAGGAGGATAGGATCACAATGTTCCATGCATTGCAAGTTTAGACAAAGTGTGTAAATTCTTTATTTTGAAAGTGTCACAGACTGAATAAATGTCCTGAATGGGAACTGTGCATCTCTGGCTGTCTTACTGAAGTCAGTGAAACTTGTGAATGTAGACAGTAGAGTGAAGAATTTCCGTACACAACCAAGTGATTTATTCAACCAATGTTTTGGTGACCATCTGTTATCTTCCTCAGGGCAATTCTTAACAAAATTATATTAATGTTAGTTATTGCACTGTTTTTACTTGACAACTATGTATGTATCACTATAATACATTTCTATCCATTTGGGAACGCATTTATAAGCAGCAACAACTATGCCACAGTGCAATGTGAACCAGTCTTTAAATTGATTTTCTCAAAGGTGTTTTTCAGAGTAATTAGGCCACGCCAATTTATTTTGTTGCTTCTCGGAATAGCCTGTCCTGTTTTTCCCATTTTGAAAAAAAAAATTTGGTCGCTATTCCCATTCACAAAGTTTACTCCCAATCTTACTATCTGTTCAGTTGTAAAACTCAATAGCCACTAAAATAGTTGTAATCTTTCATTTATTAAAACTATTTCTCAATAAGCTAGTTCGAGTTGCTACTACGCATGTGCAGTGTCAAAGGTGAAGGCCCCCGCGACGGAAACAAGACCCATCTGGGCGTTGTTATGCAAATTTAGACAATGTGGAGGCGAGCAATGTTCCGTCGCGGGGGGCCTTCACCTTTGACACTGCACATGCGTAGTAGCAACTCCTAACTAGCTTATATCAATCCACATATTACATGGCAAAAGGTAATTTTGTTACTAAAATTATCGTACTTGATCAAAGAAAGGGGTGCATTGCATTAAAACAAGCCATACAAAGCTGAAACTTGAATAATCCTCTTATACTTAATGTTATGTTAACCCTTATCTTCACCCCAGACTATTTGCCAAAAATTTTATAATTTTTTTCCCGCCCTGTCGCTCCAGTTTTTTTCTGAAAAAAATCCGAGAATCAACCAATAAAATTGGTGTGGCCTTATTTTAGAATGTTGTTTATTTATCATCTTGGAGACAGTCCCTTCTGTCATTTATTTATTGTTTACCTTATTATTTTTCTGTACACTTGCAATTCTCCTTCAGGTACGGATTTGTAATAATAATTTGTACTCTTTCACTCGGTCCCATAATTGATATAACACATTGTGCTTGGAGGGCGCTCCTAACATACGTGTATCATACGCTCATATCTTCAAGAGATTTTTGCAGTGCTAATTCGCCTTTTTCACGGACGTTGATTTGTATTAATAGTCACGAGAATATCAGGACAAAGTTAGAAGGTACTTACGACCCAAAAACGGACGTGGCGGGTTCCCAGGGACGAGTTTTAGCCAAAAGTTTTTCTTCTCCCGAAACACAGCGGCCATTTCTCCTCCTCGTGCGTTCGCAATGTATCATGGGAACACCTGTGTGATTTGCGTTGCATCATGGGAGCCACCTGTTGTTCATTAGCTCAGCAAATATGATAATGAAGTTATGAGTAGGCATGTCAAATCTCCGCGTTTCTGCATTGGAACGTGGCAGTGTGCGAGGCAGTAAATGTTTTTTTTTAAATATTAAAAAATCAACCGTTTATGTATTGTGCTGTATTATGTCAATGAAAATCGTTGTCAATAATCTATGGAAGGTCTGATGATATGTCAAGAATAAAACATGACAGTCTGTCCAGTTATATCATCTTAAGATGCATGCTGAAAATTTGAACAATATTGGTCAAAGTGTTTAAGAGTTACATTAAAAAGTATGTAAATAACTGTGGACATGTGGTCATTTCTGGTGCCATGTTGGGGCCAATCATTCCCATAGGGCCAATAAATAAGCGTCCAATAAAAACGTTCAACTTTTTAACTTTGAAAAATTCTAAAAAATTTCAATTTTGTCCGATTTCGACAGGATAAAAAGCAATGTAAGCGGAAGAATCTGATCTGTACTTTGGCAGCAATTTCAGCAAGTTATATCTTACCTCAAAAAATGGTGTCACATGCCTATTATGAGGGCTCGGGTCGCATGCATGCCTCATCGCGTATGATCATTCTTAATTCCTACCGTTTTAGAATTAAGGCTGGGTTTAACGATATATGGGTTTACTTTAGACACACGGTTTTGAGTCGACTTCAAGGAGAACCCTAGCCTCCACCATGCCTTCCTACGGGCGTATGGATCGTAGAATTAGGCAGAAGAGTCAGTCCACGGTGAAGATCACATTTCGCCCGCGTAGGAGCCTGCAAATAAAACCCTGGCAAATATTCTCCCTATAGCCGGCGTAGTTAGTCTGGTAGAGACTGTATTGACAGTCACTCGAGAGAGTATGGCAAGTCTACATAGTTTCATCAGTTCTGTTGTAGCCGAGCTTTAGACTAGGAGACCCCTTGGCCACTCAAGTAGCGCATTCTACTAGTGCTATGGTATCAGGACAACTCGGCACCAAGACAACTCGGCACCAGGACAACTCGGCACCAGGACAACTCGGCACCAGGACAACTCGGCACCAGTTCAGTGAAATGTATATTTTCGGTCTAAATATCACCCCAAACCCTAGAATTAAACATTTTGAAGCAATGTATGCCAAAAGTGCTCAATAATTTCTGTCGGTATATGTCCTTGGCATCCTTGCGACAAATTTCAAGCCATTTGGTTGTAATTCCAGGGCACAGGAGACCTAAATATACACTTTTTGATCTAAAATGAAGAAAAAATTCAAACTAATAATTGTAAAGGCGTATATCGTTAGATTGCATAGTATGCCGAATTGTTTGACATTCATTCTGTGTAAAAAAAAGATTAAGGTGTCGAATTGTCCTAGTGCCGAGTTGTCCTGCCTGGTGCCGAGTTGTCCTGCCTGGTGCCGAGTTGTCCTGGTGCCGAGTTGTCTTGGTGCCGAGTTGTCCGACATTCTAGTGCTATAGTAGTAGGAAAACTCAACTTGAGCAGCCCAAAGCTCCTCACACACTGCCCCGAGTTGACTCCAAAACCTTGCGTGTAAATTGTGCCTAAAAAGTTATCTAACGTTTATCACCGAACGCGAAGCTACTAGTATGTCATAGAAGGGCAATATGGATACTATATGAACAATATGAATGATACTCAAATGTGTTTAAAAGTTGCATCCGCTCGTGATACAACACAAGTTTCGGAGTGGAACTTTCGTATACAAGGTGCCCATGTTAACGGTAGGGCCGTTATTATGACAGCACGTCGGCAGAACGTATAAGCGTTTAAGATCGTGTTTGCGTATTTAAGGTTGATATATAGGTTCAATTAGTTGTGTCAAAGGACATATCTTATGCAATGGCTGTTACTCTGATGCGACGTTGATAAAAGAGAACTGCTATAATAGGTTTAAATAGCAGGCTAACTACCGACTGCACATTACGTTCTGCCGACGTGTTCCTTATGACGTGCGCTATGGAGGCGGCACTGCACGAGACCTATAGCCCGAGGCATCATGGGTAACGGAAAAGCGTTCAAAATGTTCAAACGGATCGTTTTCTCCGTCACGTGGGCGTAAGTCGGAAGGGCGCGCGGTTAGGTTTCATCGGCGTAGGTGGAACTTTGTTTGGGAAAGGATGTCAAAAGTTGGCTGAGGATAGAAGGATGAAAACGGTTTTCATTTCAATGAAGATATAACGCAGGACAGAACGTTAACCTGCCTGTCCCAGTAAAAATGCGAGCAACTTTGACATTACCGTTTGGCATCAGTTTCTTCTCTATTTCTGACTCAGGGAAAAGTCTACTACCTTACTGATGATGTCCGAATAAAGTGCTTGCTTTCTGGTAGACCGAGAGACATATTGCAGGCACCTAAAGCGGAGATGAATAATGCATAATGAATTCTTTTGAAGGAAGAATGAGGACATTAATAGATTGATATACACTACATACAGTTACCATATGAACTAGGAATTTCTGTCACCAAGAGTGTTGACCACTTTTTTGAATTGTACGACAACAGTCACAGCGTTGGTCCCGGGTCCGATACTCACCATGCCCCGACGTTGTGCCCTTGGTAAAGGCACTTTACACGACCTTCCCTGACGGTGGAGTGAGGCCTACCGAGCCACTTTGGCTAATCTGTTAAAATGTGTGCCAAAACACACTACGGGTTTGGGGCGCCACTGTGCCAAGAGCCGTTAATTTCTTTTTTAAGACAAGTTGACTCATTTTACCGTATGTTACCAGTGTATTGGAAAACCGAGACTTCAGCACCAAGGACAGGACCACAATGTAGCCTGACTAAATTAAATTGCGCTCCTAGCGGCCGCCCCGACAATTACCGCTCCCTATTAACCTCATTCTGTGAGATATTGAGTAAACGCAGGTTAGACCACAATGATGTTGAAATTCAAGTAACGTTACACCGGGAGTAGAGAGTACCTATTTAGTCTCTCGACGTACCATGATAGTAGAGAGGACCGAAGGTAGCGTGCGTAGTCCAGTGGTTAGCGATCTTGCCTCTGGAACTAGAAGCCCCGGGTTCGATCCCGGCTGTGTCCCTCACCCGACAGGCACGCTACCGGAAAGGGTGGCAGTCCTTAGGACGGGACGTTAAGCCGTGGTCCACTGTTCATTGTGCTTGTCGAATTTCCCCGGTACAATGAACCAGTAAATACTGTACAAAGCGTCTGTCTTCTTTGTCGCGACCAGTGGAAGATTAGCTCATCTGTTCATTGAGTTCATTTGAGCTAAACTGGTTCGAGATCACTTTCCTTTCCTTTCCTTTTACCAGATAGACATGGAGATGGAGTGAAAAAGCGTACTATCGGCAACCTTCACATCTAGCCGCACGACAGCAGATTTTTCTTAGTTTCCTTTCCTGAAAGTTAAACGTTTTTCCCACCATAACCGCCTCTGTAAACACGCACGGAGTGACGTAGAAGATATAGAACCCACACGCACATACGTACTTCTAAGTGTTGAAAAGAACTTAAGACAAACTTTTACAGCCCGAGGACCCCAACAGTGAAGGCCAACGGATGCAATGTTTTGTTTTTCGTTGTTTGATTGATGGTAGTTTTTAAAAATGTGTCAATACGAGCCAGTACATGACGCAAAAGTCGACGCACAAGCTTGATTTCACTAGAAGAACTATGTCTACAAGTTTGGTAAAAATGTAGTGAGGAAATGAAAATAGGTTTTTGCTTCGAGGCTTTGGAAGTATGTGTAGTTGACGATAGAGGGTGGGAGTCGCTAACGTCCCCCTCTATGCTATATAAACAGTCCCGATTATGTGCCCATGTTTGTAACTCGTATAAATCTCTATTTTCCTGGCGTAGAGTGGCTTTATTTGGAAGACGAGAAAAAGGTAAGGCCATGTCTTTATATCTCGTTAAGAAATTCAAGTGTGTATAGCGTCAATCATTAAAATCTCATTAGGTTCAAAATGATGTCTATTTTAGCTCAAGCAAGGAGCTAATACGTATTGAAAGTCTTTGGTTCAAGCATGTCGGTCGGCTCTTTTTAAAACCAATTGTTCGGTTTCATGGCTAACGTTTCTGCTGGTCAGTTATTTTGGCCCGTCAATGTGTTACATCCTGTAAACCGTGAAAAGAAATATATTTAGCCTTTTTTCCAGAAACTTAGCTCTCCACATATGCATCTAAAGAAATCTAAACGAAGCTATTTGATCTATTTTTGCAAAACCTTCACCCCTGTGTAATCAAGAAGATGACCATTTATACAGATAATTGGAAATTTGTTGAAACACTACTGGTTGTAACTGCATCCACGTAAAAGAAGACGCCTAACCTAGTTTCTGATCATCTTTTTAAAGAACGTCCTGTGGGTCATTTATTCAAAGATCTCCAGGTCAACAACCTTCTTGTCGTTATCTTTACCGAGGAAAGGGACTCGAAATACTGGTTAGAATTATGTATGAAATTGAAAAGTTTCTAGACCAAGCACTGGCCCCTTTCTCCACTTTGGTCGCGCCTTGCCACGTATACAGTTTTATCAGCACTATCTCTATATATATGAGACCCGTGCCATACTGATTATAAGAATATTTCCACGATGTCAGATTTAGAACCTCTAAGAAAACATATGATATAGAAGAGAAAAAGGAGCAACACGTTTTTATTATGTGCATGCTTGTGGATCTAGAACTGTGTCGCAAAAGTGTGCAGATTTCAACGGCAACGGGGAAAATGAACATGCATAATATATTCAGTAGAACAATACTTAGCAGAACCATGGAAACACTGTATAAAGGAACAAAAACAAACTAGAAAGGGCGCAAAATAGATCGAAAGTAAGAGACTGTAATACCAACTATAACAAGGGCGATGGTGTATCCAAAATATAATGATAAAAGCGTGCACACACCTACAAGCGAGCGGAAAAGAAAATTATACCCTGCCTCTACGTAACGTACAAAAATGCAAGGACGATTTCGGTACCCCAGTCTTGTTCAGAAAAGATCAAGGAACAAACAAAGTTTCTTTGAGATTGATTATCTTAAAAAGTGGTAAAAGGTCTTAAAACAATTGTTTACTCAAAGCGAAAACTAAACAACAGTCGCTGGGCTTCGGCGTTAAAACATGTTTCAAAGATGGCGTCATCTTTCGACGAAATCTGTCCTCGCACGTGACTTTGCCTGGGTTCTGTTGATTGAAACTTGTCCTGCGCGCCAGTAAGCTTGTACGGATCTACCACAAGACACTAAATTAGATCGTTTTCTCTAGAATTATCTCCGGATCCATTATTTCGTCGCACGGGTTTCGTAGAGGAAGAAAGGGATTCAGTTCTTCCGAATAGAGTTTTATTTCCAGGATGCGGAGAGACGATCTTCTCTCGCTTCCTGTCTTCGGATGGGAATCTGCTATTTTGAGAAAAGACGCACTTTTCGGAAGTAACCTATCCAGGTGTACTGTGTCTATGGAGGATGCTAGACACCTATTTTTAGTGTTAATCAGAGGTGTATTCAAATTGGAGGGGCCATTTTCTTCCTTTTATGGTAATGCTAATTTTCCGCGGAGCTCGGAGGGGTACGTATGCGTAGTGAGCTATGTTCTTCCTATCTTCCATTAATTTGATGAAAGTGAGTAGGTAAAAGCGTCATTTCCTACTTTCCTTCCTCTAGGTAGGAAAATAAAACTTACAACGCAAACGTCATTTCCGCTTTTATGCCTTAAAACATCGGCTTTTGCGCCCTTAATTCTAAAGCTTTCGTTTTCCCGCTAACTGCTCTATAACTCGACTTCTTCTCGCGATCGACGAAGGCGCTCCGACGAACGAAACGAAAATGATGTTCCAAACGACAGGCGAGACGAAAAGCATCTCTCTCCAAGTGGCGCTAGCCGTGGCGGTGGTCCTAGCCACGTCGGTGACGGTGGACGGAGGGCTGATTATCGGGAGGATTCGTCGGCACATCGCAGGCGCACACGAACATCGTTCAGACAGAATTCTGTACTGTTCCTACGACTCCGCCTTAGAGACTCAAACTCAACTGGCCATGCAAAGACTGGAAGGATACGCGGTAAGCGCTTTGAACGAGATTAATCCACCTACAATTTCTACTTCATTTTCAAATTGTGAAAACGCTTATTTAACCTTAAGGTTTCGTTGCAGAATGATTTATTTGTTTGTATATTTTTCAGCAACTGAGATTTCCAGTAGACGTTGTGGACTGGGATCTGCCTGACGTCGAAGTCGTTGCAATCAGAGAGGAGTTGGGAGACCCGACCCTAACGGTAAGGAAAGGCTTTGCCGTCCCTTGCAAACCACGTTTAGAGTTCCCTTGATGAAGGTTAGACATCCAGGTAGTAAGATACAACTGGATACGATTTTGAAACAGTCAGACGTTTCAGACAGCATCCGCTGTCTTTCGTCAGTGACTAATGATAGGACTGGAAAACCAGTTTTTATACCAAAAGTTTAGGGTGTAAACAACCTTTTCGAGAGTGGATTTTTATTTGAAAGACACAAAATTTGAGCGCATTTTTCGTTTCTGCACGTTATCTTCTGGCAATATTAAGAGGATTTTTGACAGTTCGAAATATGTAGTAGTTTGAATTCATTTCTCATTGGGAAAACGATTGTAATTCAAAAGCTTTAGTTCAAAATGATTGTGAAGTAAGCGGTGAAATAACGTGTTGATGACGGTTAGACATCCAGGTAATAAGATACGCAAGATGACAGTTACTAAAAAAACTTTCAAAAAGTCAGACGTTTGAGCTACTGAGGATCTGCTGTCTTTCGGCAGGGACTAAAGGGAAGAAACTGGAGAACCAGGTTTTATACCAAAACTCTGAATTGATATGTTAAAGGAAACCCACGCAATATTAGGGCCTTAAAATTGGATTTTAAAAGTCAATTTATTTAGTCATTTCTATACATGATTAGTTCAAACAACAATATCACAATGTATAGTGACGTCCATGATGCAAAAATATGACTTCGTTGTGATGTGAAAACTCACTGAAAATCGTCGCCGGGGTTTTTGTAGGCTCGCAAAAGTAAGGAAATCATCGTATGGCATGTATATGCACGGTTTTAGAATGCTCAAAGTATGAAGTTATTACACAAATGTGCTAGACAGTATCACTACAAAAAAATTCAGATTTTAAAAAAAATTTCCATTGGTTGGTCTCTAATATTGCTTGGTTTTCCTTTAATAACGCGTTTTCCGTCTGTTTTTCCTCGGCAGCCTTTAGAACGTCTCAACCTGCTGTACACCATCTCGGTCGGCGTGATGACGGAACAACTGAACGAGGACCCCGCCCTTCTCCCCACCGAAGTAGCGCGCAACAGAACGCGGATGTTGGCAGCGATGGACGAGCTTCTCACCACCGTGAACAACACGGTACGTGCTAACATCTACTAGCACAATTCCACCAGGGTACAAAATTCCGCCACCCTGAAAATTAAGATACGTCCCAACAGATCTCCCTCCCAGCGTCCCCAGTATAATGCACTCCTGTATATCTAAACTGTGTATACCTGGGCGGTGCTACACTAGAGATCTCTCAAACCCACTGTTTTTCAAAGTAGCAGATCTATTTACTCGGTGGATTAGTATTGATTGAGGCTAATCCTTCTTTTACAAAAGTTCATGGCACAATTATAAAACCGTCAAATTCAATTCTCCAACCAAATTCTTAAACGATATTCACATGATAACATATCAATATTGCTTGAGTTTTAGCACAGTCCAAACACTGCACGAAATCCATTCTTTAAGTATGCCTTAAAGCACGCGTAAATATTTTTCTAAAATGAAAGTAATGGTTAACGTATGCTTCACGAATACTTTCCTTGTGCTTAGACATTAGATTTCGTGTAGTTAAACTGATCGAGGGCGTGTTTTTTTTGTTAATCTGGCTTTAAGATAGAACCAAATGCAAAGCAGTGACTGCGTTTTTTCGGCAGAAGGGGTCAAGTTATAAAAATCATGAACATCGCACTGAAGTTTTCTTGTAATTTTGTTACAGATCCGCCTGTACAGAAACCGCGCGGAGGAAAACTGCCACTGTTTAGACGTGACCCTGGGAATCCTAGACCGCCTCAAACAAGTCAGGTTAGAGGTAAGGACTGAATCTCTCTTCTCTCTCTCTTAAGATATAAGATAATTACGTTTTTTCTAATGTAAGCTTTCTAAACGATACACCAAAACAACTCACAGCTTAGAACGGAAAGCTTAGTGTACTGGGTACCATATGGCGCTAAGTGTTGCAAAGAATTTTTAAAAAGCGCTTCGCACGTAAGTAACAGAGCATTTGTAACAAGAGTGTTTTTTTCGAAATCAGACATTCGTAAGAAATAATATGTATAGTTAGGAAATTCAAGGGTCTGAGATAGTCTAAAACCCCAAATCTGCTTGACTACTAGTAGTAGGGTCTAGTAGTACTGTACCATTTTTCTGACGCTTATGCTCACTTCATGATATGTGCGATTTATTACCGCACTCTTCAGAATGGTCGCATAAAATTCGTGACCTATAAAGAATCTTCTGCATGAATTAAACATAGATAATGAGAGAACGCGTGGCGACTAGAATTTTGATTTTTTTTAAAATACGCCTTTCCCTTTTCTGAACTGAAAAGACTGCTGAAAAGATGGATAGAAACATGCGGAGAAACAGAAGGAACTCTGTGTATAGTTTCATCCAATATCTGGCACCTTAATAAAGCAACGTATCTAAACCGTTTTTGGAAAGGTGAAAGAGTGAAGAATTTATTGTTCGGTTTACTATCTTCTGTGTGTTTAGTCATTTGTTCAACCTTCCTGACCACTTAGATTTCATAATGAAGGGATTTTTTTTGTTCTTTTGCAAAACATTTTTTCGCACGCTCGCATCATTTTTGGGTTCTCAGAGGATGTCGTCCATATAATCGAATCAACATGGCCAAAGTAAATGATAAAGTCAGAGAAACAAACTTATGTATTTTACAACTTTTGTTTCCTTAGACATCTCCGGCAAGTTTGACAGCAGACGAGAAGGTTCTAAAGTACATCCGGGTCATGCACCAGGTCATCCGCCTCGTCAACGTGGAGCGGCGACGTCACATGGACCCACATTGTAGACATCTATAGAGACCATCCATGGTGCCCCAAAATACCCTATACTGAAAACCCCTTCAAATAGCCTTAACGCCTTGCAATAGGACGCTCCATTTACTGATGTAACCACCCCCCCCTTCCCATCAGACGATAGGCGACGTCACATGTCACATGGACCCGCATTGTAGACATGTATAGAGATCATTTATGTCACCCGAACCCTCCTACACTGGACTTTAGGTAGATACTGTAAACCTCTTCAAATAGCCTTAACGTCGTGCAATAGAACGCTCCATTGACTGATGTACATTAACTTCCCATCAGAGAATAACGTTAAGTAAAGTTAAGTTGACGTAAATATTTTGTGACGGTATGAAAAGTCCCTCAACAACTTCTTGGCAGTAGAATGGTATGTGCTGGAAGGTGACATGATCAAATCTAAACTTTCTCTCTAACACAAGCGATTCACACTCACCGACTTTCCAGCGATTCGGCCTTCCCCAGGAAAACGGACCCCTTCAGTTTAACAGGTGGTCTTGTGTAAACGTGACGTCACTAGCAGGCCAAAGGTGCCCGGATGTTTGCGTCACCCTTCTTTAGAAACAGTTGAGCCAACAAACTTTGTGACGTCATACTTCACATGTCCTAAATGAGAGAGCCACTTTTCCTTAAAAAAACACCACTGTGCATGCATATTCCGATGACTTGAGTGTTCATACAGAAAATGGGGGTAATTGTGACAAATGTCTTGCTTGTATAAGTGGTATATATATGTATAATGATGTCATACGCTTATAAATGTAACTTCCAGAGTCTGTATTTTGCTCGTGGGTGTAACGTTTGAAACTTTTATCTCCAACTTTCCTCCTATGGAGTGAATGTGTCACCTGCCATACGTAGAGCTAGAGACTCAGTATCAGTTACAAATGTACATGTATTGGGAAATCCATCATCTCCTGGGGGCCCTAATTTACATGTCCTTGTTAAAACGTATCTCTTTTCCTGTTGTTTTCCGGTATAGGTGTAACACTTATCTATACCTAGAGCTGAGTATGTAAGTATATATTGCTCTAAAACAGTGGATTAATTTCTTGTGTATTATTTCCGGATGTACAGCTGAAAAAGGAAGATAGCACTCTCGGAGTTGAAATACTGTATTATATAGACTAATATGAGAAGAATATGCAGCAATGATATGCTGCTGTGAAATCCATCCCTATGCTATTATCAGTGCCTTGTGGCCAATGCTTTTAACATAATACAATCTTGTTTGCTGATATAGTTTTACTGTAGTAATTGAAAGTATTCATGCATGAAGAAAGGAATATCAAAAATCAATTCTGATATATCAAAGACTTATAAAATAGCGTAATTGCTGCAAAATTGTGTTGTTGCTTTGCGTCTTTTTAAACATTCCAATCATGTTTTCCAAAAGAAAATTGAAAGAGTATGGTTGTCTAGATCTACCATAATCCAACTAATGTGTGAAAGTGTTACCATAGAATAAATGCTTGTATGAAGAATTGCTTGCGATCAGTGGAAAGAAATGAATTTGAAACATAAATAAAGTTGCAGGAAATTGAGAAGTCACATTGAGTCTTATTTGTTTGCACGAGTGAATCTCTAGTTCATCTGAAACCCTGTCCATATAATTCTTCAAAAAAAGGAAAGCACAGATATTTGGGCAGTGACTTTTTAATAAATTACCTCATCACAAATACATGCAGAGAGATATCTGACTCCTTTTCTTTAAAAAGAACACATCAGCATTGGACAACATAGTGACACAGTAGAGGAAACCCTCAGATAACTACAGCAAATTCTGGGCAACTTGGAAATTCCTTCGTCATTTGCAACACTTTTGCGATTAAAGAGAATAGGACTTCTTCCACTGCGAGTGCCTTATTGTGTTTAGCTTCAACGACAAACAATTGCATAGTATGGCAAACTTATGATAAACAAAATATATATTTCTCCATGTGGAAATATGTAAATATGCCAGTTTGCCTACAGTTGCAATGTCCTATCTAGACTAGCAAGAATGACTGAATGAACTTGCACTTAAAAACATCTCTTTCCCAGATAGTACATAAGAGGAACAAATACAAAATTTGAGTGAAATTTACAAGTTAAATGCTTTCATATTGACATTCAAAACTTACATTTACATATCCACAATACCTACACGCTACGTATCAATTATATACCTAATATGCCACATCACTGATCTTCAAGAGATATCCTGACATCGCTGTATGTACAAAAAGCTAACATACGGCATTACATATTTCCTATAATGGAGTTCCTATTAGTAGCTGAAAACGTTTTCAGCATTTAGAAATGTGGAAATTTGTGCTGCTCCACATAGTGACAAATATAGCGCACACGGGAACACAGTTGCCATCTTAAAATGCAGTACCTTCACAAGTCTGGAGTAACTCGGCATAACTATCAGTCACTCGACACAATATCTTTGTACACTACACTGTGCTGACTTCCTGGAATGAACACTTCGGTACTTTTCATCGTGATTATTGACGGACTCCTCCCCCTGGAATCTTTCATCATTGCAAGTACATGGTTTTACAGAAAATGCTGAATGGCTATCTACTCTGGTGAAGATTAAAGCCTATTTAGTGCCTACATGCAGAGGCTGCAACAAAGTGAAAGGTGCTTTAAATTTACCATGACAGTGTTCCTAAATATCTACATCGATATGTGAATCCAACCGTAACAGTAGACAACATTTCGTGTTCCTTGAGAAGATGCTTGGAGGTGAAAACCTGTAACACTATCTTCCAACACGCACCACTGTGTAAGATTCTTCTTTTACCTATGATCACAATCTTGATTGGCATAAAAAGTTTCTGTCCAATAAACATGGTTCAGACATTGAGTTCTGACACAAAGACATTGTATTGCTTCCTATCTACTTCAAAGCTAGGGAATCATTATAAACAGGCTTCACCCCTGAGGCAATGCCAAAAACAGCTATTTTTTCATGTGATACCAACATTGTACAAGACAGGATGGCACTTTAGGATCATAATACAATGTGTTTTGCAACTTTCGTGTGTAATGCAACAAGGTGATGGGTACAAGTTTATATATAAGTACAGCTCACAAATTGTCTCTTTTTCTATCACTTCTTAGTTCACATGATTATTAAATCTTGCAGAGGGTAGAGAACTATAATAGGGATGACTTTCTACAGTCAGGTCTCCATGTTACATTAAAAACAAACATTTGTAGGACCTTGACCACACTTTAGAGTCCATGGTATGCCAAATGTCCCACAATCTCATTTCATGTGCATCTTTAAAACATAACTACATGTTAAATCTACATATAGAGGAGACTGGAAGAAATTTTAGGACTCAGTGGACGGAAGTAATGCTTGATCAAAGGACAACGCTAAAACCCTTAGCTATCTATGGATGACATACAACAATTTGTATTGGTTATTTAATCATGAATGACGGTTAAGTGCAAAACGTTTCATTTTGATTTGTTCCTAATTTTCCTTCTGTGATTCACTTTAATTATGCAAACAAGGAACTACAAGAACAAAACAACAGCACCTCATTTACATCAGTTCTACACTCCATAATAGATCATTAAAGACTGGTAGAAAGTCATTCCTGGCAAACATTGTTGCACAGATAGAGGGAAGCCAATAAGTTCATCAACAACATTTTAACTACTTTCCTCCATAGAATGTTATCTATCCATTGTATACAATAAGTATTTAGCACCACACAACAGCAGACCGGGTATAACAATTCAACAACAGCTACATTGTAATATATATGTACACTCTCTTTTATGTACACTCAAGCACAACTCCCCCGTTATACCAGTGGTTGAGTCCACCTTGCTAGGATGGAGATGCTTTTGTGGATGCTCCTATTCACGACATGGGGGGTAGAGTATAATAAGAGTCCCTCCTGCAAAATCTGCGTGGTTGACTTGATGACAGCTAAAGCCCGGAAAACTCATACACGTGATGTCATGCCCATAGGGTAGAAGGCCTGCATGGGAAGGACTGGCTTCGTGTCATTCTGAAACAACACAGTTGACATGTATTAGCTCTTCAAATTACACACATTACACATTACAAGTACGTTGATTTAACCTTCTCCCTGCTGAAGTAGCCATTTGGCACCAAATTTGTATTGGTTACAGGGTTAGGCAGCAGGGAGAAGGTTAAAACAATACGAAAAATTGAACTTCAAGAAACAACACTGATGATGTGAGCTTTAGATTTGTAAATCTTATGTCACCCTTTTAAAAAAGTCGTGCAAACACCTACAGGTGATTATGAAACCAATTAGCAATATAATATAATATGATTGCAATTAAAATTCCTAGTTATAGGATTTTTAGGTCTTCTATACAAATTAGTATAGCTGTAACAACACACCACATATTTCCATCATGCATATACAGTATCATGTACATGAACTTGGAGAAACCAACAGATTATTGGTGGAAAAAGAAGAGAAGAAGGGAATATGGATTTTGTAGATGTTGAGAATACTAGTAGCACACCCAGAGGTTAAAAAAACATATTTACTAGTCAGTATAGATACACAGTAGGGTTGTATGTAGGGCTCCTAGTAGCCTCTACCAGGCTCCAGAGGCGGCTGGAAAGAGTAGAAATTGGCCAAATAACAGATAACATGCCAGAGGAGTTAGTCCGCAGTCTGCCGCAAACTGCCTAACTGCGAACAAACTCCTCTGGTAATTGTTATCTGTCATTTGGTCAATTTATACTCTTTCCAGCCGCCTCTGGCTAGGCTCCTAGTGAGCCAATGTTGTTGAGTGACCTTCAAAAGTGAGCTAAATCTAACCATAACAATGAAGAATAAGAAGAGGGGAGAGAAATGCAGCTTGATATAAGAAGGTATCAGCACCTAACTGCAGTTCTTGGGTCCCAAGTCAGGTGGCGCTAGCCTAAGTCCTGGAAGGACAGCACCAATGGGTACATCTAATGGTGGCACCGAAGACAGGTCAGGGGAAGGTCGTGAACTTTGACCATTGGCTCCTTTTTTTTTTTACAAATGTTTAATTTTTTCTATTTCTCTTCAAGAGATTTTAGCACTTTTTTTACCGCTGTGACAGTAAAATTGGCACCAGCAATCATTACTTTGACAGAATTTGATTGATAAGGAAACAAGTTATTAAAAAAAAAGAATTTCTGTAATATCAAGACGTTAAAGAGCCATTAGTCTAGAAAAGTCGCAAAAACGTTGATTTTTGTTGACGTTCAAGACCTTCCCTGTCTTGCCATGGGCTTTGAGCCACAAATTGTCTAAAGAATCTATGGGGAGGGGGGCATTCATATTCGGAATGATGTTTAAAAAATTCAAAGTATGCTGCGATGTACTTTTAATTAAGAATAAAGACAAGAATCTACCTATAGATCTAAGTTTCAAAAGTTTTCTTCAATTTTGAGGGGTAAGTACACATGCTGAGGGACTTGCAAGACTTGTTTCAGTGTCTAGCAGCATTTGACTTAAAAAAAAAAAATTACCATAGCATTACATGTAAGTCATTGAGCCGTGCCCCATAAAAGGTTGAAGACACTATTGTTGACAATGTTAGGAATGCAAGAAGAGTCAGAAAAGGACAGGACACAAATAAGCAGACGACAGAATACACAAAAACGTGTAGACAGTATCAAATTATCAAGTACATTATTTCATTGGCTACATAAATTGTAATTCCCAATCTACACAGTCTGTCTACATTGTATCAATACTGTCAGCCTATATCAAATAAGCAATACATTTTTTGCTAATTTGAATATTCGTGACAATTCTGTCTCATTTGCATATTTGTGATGTTACCTGGTGGCTTCTCCTCTCGATGAAGGCGGTTAGTCTGGATGTGTCCAGGTGTGCAAGGGCTGCGTCCGGCCCTGCAGAGCTGGTGTGTTGGACCCACGGGTGCTCCAGCCCGGCAGTAGCCTGTGCTCTTTGGCTGTCAAACAACAACACGAATACTGTGTAAGTCAGGCTATTAGCTAGATATGTGTCAGGGTGTCTTCTGGATGCCCTACACTAAGAAAACAAAGAAATTAGACCCCTTGATGCATGGCTTTTTTTATACGTAAATGTCCCACTGTATGTTAGATGGCACCCGACATCAGCACAGCTGCCTGGGTAACCTGTGTATTGCTGTGTTGCAATTTCAATAAAACAAAAATAAATCCCTACCTTGGATCAGCTATCAGAAACGATGCCACAAATTGCTTGGCCAGGTCGGTGACCTCTGTGAAGTACTCCTCAGGAAAACAGTAGTCCACCTTAGATATGTTGGTACACGTCTCCTCCACACTCTCGTCTTGGAAGGGAGAAACGCCACTCAACCTGGTAAAAACAGAGCAACTGTAAGCTTTCATTCTTTCGTTCAGATTCTGATCTTGTAGTGTGTAGTGGCACATGAGATTCCTTGCTGTTTCAGTAGCAGAATATATTCTTACAGGGAGGGGTTGCTATCCCTTCCCCTTAAATGTGCTGGAGGCAGGCACCTCCTTGAACACGAGACCCCCTTTCACGTCCCTTTCGAAAGACAGCCGAGATTTCCTGACCCCTGGACTTGAACCGCGGTCTCCCAGCTACCGAGTAACTGGTACCAGGAGCTCAACTGTGAGGCTGCCACCAGTTGAGCCACAGGGACATCCCTCCAAGCTTTCATGAAGGACACAGGAAAGGTAGCTGATCTTCCTATCAAGCAGAAGTGGTGAGGGGTTTTCCAAAATAGTCCTCGTGACTTAGTAAGGAACTACAAAATACAGTTTCTGAATGTTTGATGAATCTATGATGAATAACCTCAAATTACATTCCAATATCCATGCAAATTCTATTCCATATTACATTATGTACATGTCAGGTCTTGTGTACATGTATTGTGGATGAGTGGGTAGAAGTTGAAGCTATACTTACAGAACATAAGTAAGTACACCAACGCTCCACATGTCCGTGTTGAGACAAACGGGGTGTCCGTTCACCAGCTCAGGGGCGGCAAACTCAGGACTACCCAGCAGGTTGTGGATGTAGAATCTACTGTGAAAAAAAGGAGGAACACAAATTATTATCATCACCATTATCATTATTCTTTGTATGTTAATTTTCTGTATGTATGTCACTGTATGTACATTTCTTGTTTTATTCTATCTGTAATACAGGGCATTACTGCAAACAAGGAGGTTATAACCTCCTTGCTGCAAAGCAGTGTCAATCACAGAGCTGGGCAACCCTGGATAAAGATGACAGAAAATAAATCAGCACAGGGCATTGAAGCCACAAAATATGTTATATAGGCTATTAGCTAGCAAAGGGTCATGGCGTCTTCTGGACGCCCTACACTAAGAAAACAAGGAAATTAGACGCTCTTCTTTTGCAGAGGACACCCAGAGGACACCCTGTTTCCCTGGTAATTACATACACATGTACCTTGTGTTCCCCAAACACATATGCCCACAGTTGTTTTTTCCTCATACCAGACACTGGGACATCGAATCTTATAGAATGTTTTTAACCATTTTTGTGTCATTGGTGACACAAGCACTTCAAGATGTCTTATAACATGGCAAGTAAAAAATCTTGTTCTTACCTGTTACTGATTTGCTTGGCATCCCCAAAGTCAATGAGTTTGATCTTTGGTGTGAGACTATCGCCGTCAACCATAATGTTCTCCGGCTGAAAGAATGGAAGATAACGTTTATCATAAACAGCAACAATGACAACATATGTGAGCTCCTTGTCATGATCACATCTTGCAATAGTTCAATTGTTGTAGTTGTTCACATTGTAGTGGAACATATGTTAGCAAGTTTCCTTGCTATTTTAGTAGCAGGGTAGATCTTTTACAGGGAGGGGTTGGTAGCTCTTCCCCTTTAACGTGCTCAAAGCACACCCTCCACCTCCCATTTTATGTCCCTTCCAAAACATGGGGGCAGCCCCAACCGAGATGTCTCGTCCCAGGATTCTGGTTACATTTATGCCTTACAGAAAAAGGCCTGCAAATTTATTTAGTATGACTAATACCTCTGATAGAAACTTTCCAATGACCCAGAGTTAAACTGTTGCTTGTACATTGTATATTAAATAACAGATAAAATTTCAAAACAGTCAGACTTTTCAGACAGCATCCCATCTTTTGTCAGTTGCTTCAATTAGTAACTGTCATTTGGCGTATCTTATCACCTGGATGACTAACCGTCATCAACGTACATCGTATATGTCCACGATATCATGATAAACGCTCAAAGCCGTTCAAACTTCTTTCCGCTTGCTCAACAGAATTTGACACATTCCATTCTATTCTATAGATAAATTCAAATACATTCTAGAAGGAGACAACCCTTACTGTGTACAAATAGGTAAATATATCAAAGAATGTTTATATCTTAGAGCTAGTAGTGTAAGTGATAGGTTAAACTCGACATGTTGAAGTATTCATATACTTGTACTTAGGTTAATCATTTTGTATACCATAGTTTGTTGTTTGCATGTATAGTTGTAGAAGACCTTACGAAAGTCGCTGTACTTTTGTTGTGTCAATAAAGATTTCATCTATTATTGGGGTGTAATCCATACCTTGATGTCTAGATGAGCCACCCTGCAGTTGTGTAGGTATTGCACAGCTTCCATGACCTGGACGACGTACCCCACCACGTGCTGCTCGCTGTAGTTGCCACGGTGATTCAGCACGATCCAGTCCAATAACCGACCGTGGGGGATGCTGGGATACATCAACAGACACAATGTATGTGTAAATACAATATACGAATAAAGGTGGCTGATTTTGCATTGTTGTGTTTTTTTACCACTTTTCACACAATCTAACATGTACCAAACATCAAATCAATCAACTGTTCGTTCGTTCAGACCCTTGTAGTGCCTATATATAGCTAGTGGCACATTGGACAGCAAGGAAACTGTATATTTTTACAGGGACGGGTTGCTAGCCCTTCCTCTAGCCCTTCCTCTTTAATATGTTCGATGAGGTGCTATGAGCCTCCCATTTTACATCCCTTAGCTTCCGAAAGACGGTGAAGCACCAACTGAGATGTCCTGACCCAGTGCTTGAACCAGGGTCTTCAAGTTACCAACTTGTTGGAAAAAGGAACTAAACTGTGAGGCTGCTACCAGTTGAGCTATAGCATAGGGAAATCCCTCAATATTGAAATTACTGTAACAGTTACATAATCTCCTTCGCAGGTCTGGACAATTTGCATGTTTCTTTGGCCAGGTTGAGAATAAGTTGTTACATGAGTGACGTCGGCGTGGCGTAACGGTTAGAGCGTTGAACTCGGAGTCAATAGGTCCCGACTTCGATACTCACCATGCCCTGACGTTGTGCCCTTGGGAAAGGCACTTTACACTACCTTCCCGGACGGTGGAGTGATGCCCACCGAGCCTATTCGGCTAATCTGTCAAACTGTGTGCCAAAAAAACACACTACAGATTTGGTTGCCGATGTTCCAACACCTAGCACATTTGCCACTGAGAACCGTTAAAAATTTTTATTACATAATTATAAGACTTCATATACTTACAGTTCCAAAATAATGATAAGGCTCTGTGCTACATCATAGGCCTCATGGACAGTATTGAGATGGGGGTGTTGAAGACTTTGTAGAATGGACACTTCGTTGTCTGCAGCCTCCTTTGTCAGGTACTTTTTGCTGATGAATTTGGCGGCAACCTCCCTCTTGGAACCCATGTGGCAGCACATCTTAACTACCGAAAATCTCCCACTGAAATGGACATAATAGAACATTGAATATCTTGACAATCTGTAGCTGAACATAGGCAATACAATTATAAGAACATAAATGTACCAGCTTAATGCTTGGTACCTATACTGTAAGAAAGATTTTTTCTAAGAGATGTTATGCAATGGCAATACATCTCTGTTGGTTGAATATTGACCATGGTAAAATCCTAATTCATGTTATCCCTACAGTATCAAGTATGGCTAAACAATCCTAAATGTATACGAGAATAACAACATCTGCCACATACAAAATGTCTACATATACCGTAGTACACAGTCATAATGATTGTACAATCTCTTATGACTTCATTCTGAACATCTTGACACAGAATTTCCCTACTTTCGCTCTCTGTGAATACATCAGGTACATGTAGACTCTACTTACCGGCCTATTTCACTAATCTCAGCATATGCACTGAAGTCATTCTGCCAGCGTATTCTGGGTACCTCTTCGCCATCTACCATTTCTGGAGAAACGTCACAATAAAGGTTAGTTCCTCTTTGTAGAATATTATACATCACATATTAAGTGTCATTCACACATAGAGCATGCCAGACAACACATACTTTGAGAGAGTGGAATTAAACTTTAATAAGACCTGTTTACATTTACACACTTGCAAACTCAAAGTAGGTCTATACAAGTCACAAGGTAGAAGTAACACCCAATAAAATTCACAGGTAAGTCACAAATAAGCACAAACGTTATTTTACTCTTAAACACCAAGACAAAGTTCACACCACCAAAAAGTAAAGAAAGGGGAAAGAAAAGGGTTAAGTGTTACGGAACACCACATCTATTCTTTTTATCAAATTAGAAGGTAATAGTAGTGGACAACCTCAAGTAAACCGTATGATACACAAACATTGCCACATCTTCAGAAAGGACGCTGAAGACACTGAACTTTAATTGGTTAAGCCAGCTAGGGCACTTTGCACCTGGCCTATAAAAGCCAGAACAAATTGTACTTGTGCTCCTTCTATCCTTACCAGCGAAAAAGCCACACATATCTGAGTGTGGGGTTGAATAAAGTTTCTAAATGAAACTATACGTCTACAGCGTCTTTTCTGAAGATGTGGCATGAGTGTGTACGATTGACTTGAGGTTGTCCACTACAATCGTCCTCTTTACAAATTAGAGAAGTTTTTATCCATTCCGAAAGCACTCGCCCACACGAGGTACCTGTATCGGGCCTTAGCGTGATGGGTTCGGACGGCTCGCTCGGAGAACTGATGCCTACGACATTGTTAGCGCTAACACGGAATTGGTAAACGGTGCCGGGGGTGAGGTCGTCTACGAGCTGCGTGGTTTCTGGCGCTACGGCTACGGCAGCCTGCCAGATCCCCACCCCTAGCGGGCGCAAGAAGAACAGCAGTTGTTATTTGTGTTACGCACCACAAAACAGGCGTAGTGTATGTGGCTCTAGACAATCTAGCATGCATTTTGATAGCCTGTTATCAAAAGCTATATATTAATTATAGCTCCTGAGTCTCTTCTGTCCTAAATACTGTAAATGCAGAAATGTTTGCAGGGATTTAATTTCGCGGTAAGGAGAAAAAGGAGTGTTCGCGGTGGTTTTGAGTTCGAACAATAGTAGCGCTAGAGTCGCACAATAGTACGGCTTTTCACGGTGGTTTTAAGTTTGCAGTAAAGAGTTCACCATGAAAACTGCAAACATAAAACCACCGCGAACATTTCTGCATTTACAGTATTTACAGAGAGGACAGAAGAGACTCGGGAGCTATAATAGGTTCCGATACCAGGCTAGCATTTTGAAACCAATCATTATTTTACAATAATATTGCCACAAGTAGGCGTGAGTTAAAGACAATGACGATGCAATACATGTAGTTAGCAACACAATATTACCAGCAGTAGCAGTCTTGTTTACTGATGCTCTTAGCATGCCTATTGCTAACAGAAGCATTGAGCTGTTGAATGCAATTTATATTAAGGACAATACATGCTACTATGCATGCTCGAAACCTTCTTTAGAATCAGAGTAATCACAGACAAAGTAGTAGCAAGCATTTGAGTGAGCTTGACACACATGCATAGCAAAACAAAGTACAATGTACTAGTAGTACAGGTAGCATTTTGCATAAAGAGACAACACAAATGTAGTACACACATGTATAGTGCAACAAATGTTGTGCAGGTAACACATTGCATTATGCTGATGTTCCCCCAAACGAATCCACACCACAGATGTAAGCAGAACGGGACAACAATAGCACGGTTGTTGACATACCTGTTCCCTGTTCGGAGTACTCCACTGTGTAAGCTGAGATGGGGCAGTTCCCAGTCTCCTTGGGCGGGGCCCATGTCAGCGTCACAGAGGTGGCTGTCTTCTCCTTCATGATTGGTCTACCGGGGGCACCAGGACGGCCTATTGACCAACCGGAAAAGCTGTTACAAAAGTTCTTTTTCACTTGTGTGGATAAGTGATGTACAAGAAGGTTGAAGAAGGTTTTCAGCACCAAGGACAAAACCATGTTAGAAATACTGTAATTTACTCTGATTTAATTTCACAGTTAGGCGAAAATGGAGTGTTTGAGGTGGTTTTTAGTTTGCAATCGAAACAAAGTGGTAGGTGCCAGGACAAAACGGACAATGGTTTTAAGTGTTCGATGAAGAGGTTACCACGAAGATCACAAATATTTAAGCACCGTAAATTTACATGCATTCACAGTAGCAGCTCTAGAAAAATCTTTAAAACTTGCCCCTCCCTCCCCCACACGCAACAAATAAAACTAACCTAACTTGAAGTACCTGTACCCGTATCACAGAAGACTTTAATCATTGTACATTTGGTTATAATTCAGTGCCAACACTGTGACTTAATAAAGTCATCTTGTACCTGTGGACCTATCCTGTACAGTTAACATGCCGGATGTTGTCACTGACCCAATCTGTATGGATATGCAGCTTGTACTGTTCAGTACAAACCTAGGTGTGTTACACCATGAGGCAGTTTACCGGATATGCAATACAAACAAACAAACTAACTTGAAATCCCTGTAGACCTACCTCGTACTGTTAACATGCCGGATGTTGTCACCGACCCAATCTGTATGGATATGCAGCTTGTACTGTTCAGTGAAAACCTTGTGTGTTACACCAGGTATACAATACAAACAAACTAACTTGAAGTCCCCATACACCTACCTTGTACAGTTAACATGCCGGATGTTGTCACCGACCCAATCTCATTACTGGCGACACATGTGTACTGCCCTGTATCACTCAGTACAGTGGAGGCTATATGCAGGAGGATGTCTCCGTTATCACTGTACGACATACTGAATCTGGAGCTCGGGGACAGCAGCATTTGGTCCGGACCTGAAACAACACAGTATTAGTTAAGTTAAAATCCTCCCACACCATAAGGTGTATAGGGCGGTGCCCATCTCTGTTTCATAGCCCTGGGCCACACTGTGGTGCAATCACTTCAGCAGGGGGCTAGTCCACTGGCAGTGGAGTGTGTTTAACTTCCATACTGTTTCAGAAGTATGTACCATTTTTTTAAAGTCTTTGGTCTGACTCAATGCGCCTCTTGTCCAGAGGTGTCCTACCCGGGGCTTGTAATTTGAACCAGATGTGGCTAGTAACAGAAGCGCAGACCACTACACCACAGGGACACCCCAATACAGTATTAAGTATAGTATAAATAATATGCATCTTTATTGTTACTACCTGTACATAATCAAAAATGTAACAGTAAAAATTCCCTATCTGTACAATTCATTTAGACACTTGTAAGGCCACACCAATTTAATTTCTTGGTTAACAGATTTATTTTTAAATCTTAGCCAAAAAAAATCATGAAAACAGAAGGCTGGGGTGCAAACTTGCACCTGACCCTGTTCACTCCTTGAAATTATGTGCACCAAAGTACAAACTTTCCTCTGAGATTCTGTTTTCCTGTTGATTTTACAATCTAGCATTTTTTTAAAATTCCGTTAACCAAGAAATTAAAATGGTGTGGCCTTACCTGTACATAATAGAAATATTAAAGTAAAAAGTCCCTATCTCTATAATTCTTTCAGACACTTGTAAAAGTCATATATAAGTAAAAATTGATTGTGTAAAAATCTGAAGAACATGTTTCAGTACATCAAAGCGTGCATCAAGCATGATTCGTAATACTTAAAACGTAACGTTAAGTCATTATGGAAGCTCATCTGTGTTGGTAGTAATCATAGTACAATGCTAAACTTTCTTCCAACACTAAGGTATTCACCGATCCAACTTTAGACGACCACTGTCGCCTTCTTCAGGATCAATAATGACCAATCACTGCCGAATGTAAACTCACAAGAGTTACAGACACGTGACTTTATTGACACGGGTCTTTACGGATGCGTAAGTCTATCACTTGTTCCAAAACACTACCAAGTCCCGTCATAGTGCAAATGAGTCAACCAATCCAATTGTATGCCCAGTTCAATTCATTGCAAAGCTGAGGAATTTTAATGAGAGAAATAAACCAATCACTACGGACCTCTCCACGAGACGGACGGGCGAGGACGGCCGCACACGTGACACGTCAGGGTGGCGGGGTCGCCGAGCTGGACGGTCGTGTTGGTCAGCTGTTGGAGGAACTCTGGGGCAGCTGCAAAACAGATAGTAAGATGTTAACTCATTATAATCTCATCATTGTTGGTTATCAATGTCTATGTATGTGACAATACTTTACGTTTGGGACAGCATTGTTAGCAGAGAAACCTAGCTGCAATGCAAAGTGAACCAGTCAGAACTTCCTTGAAGAGGATGACAGACAGCCATCGAAACGTTGGCTCTTGTTAAATATGTGCTCATCGAAACAAAGTGTCACAGGTGATTAGATCACTTCAACATGCCAAGTTTGGCTGGTAATCTAATTTCCTTTTTTCCTTTTTTTAGTGTAGGGTTTCTCCAGTTCGCCCTCCTAGCTAAAGGCTTAGCTAGTATCAATACATGTATGTAAAATTTGGAAGGTTAGTTTTCTGCAAGAACAATCACTGAATAATACATCAGCATTTGCTACAAAACCATACATTTTGTAACATAAGTTTTTGGAAGAGAAGTGTACATACCATCATACATGTAGTTTGGATTCAGCAGCTGAAAAATACAAACATTTCCTTTAGAAAAAAGCATAACGAATATTTCACCTTACATTGAGAATGATTTTAAAGATAGTCACTCTCAGACTTAAGGATTCTATCTTTAAAAGAGAAACTTATAGGGATTTACGCCAAAAGACAGTTACTCAAGCAACTGGATAAAATTTCAAAAGTCAGATGTTTCAGACGGCTGATATATTTCAGACAACCGATATGTCCTAACCCAGGATTGAACTCGGGTCTGCAAGTTACCAACTAATTATAATTGGAACCAGGAAGTCAATTGTGATACTGCTACCAGTTGAGCTGTAGGTACATAATGATTTGTTAGGCCACACCAATTTAATTTCTTGGTTAACGGATTAAAAAAAAATAAGTTTAGCACAAGGACATCATTAAAACAGAAGGCTGAAAACTTGCACCTGACCCTGTTCACTCCTTGAAACTGTGTGCACCAAAGTACAAACCTTCCTCTGAGATTCTGTTTTCATGTTAATTTTCCAATCTAGCGTTTTTAAAAAATTCCGTTAACCAAGAAATTAAATTGGTGTGGCCTTACATTACTAGAAACTACATGCATTCATGTATGCAGTGATACATTCATGGTGTAAGTGTTAGGCTGTTACCTTGACAGACACTTTAGTTCCGTGAGGATCCTTGTCCTTGGACTTGGTTCTGTAGCCGTTCTTACTGGAGTGGGTGGGGCTGGGCTTGTCCTTCTTCTCACCGCGCTTCTTCTTGTGGAACCAAGACTTATTTCTGTAACATCATATTTCAATCAGTAAGTAAGTGTCTATCATTACATAGATCTCTGTAAAAAAATGTATAACAGGCAACACTATACAGGGCTTTTTCTTAAGAGGGTTATAGGGGCACTGCACCCCCATATCCTGACCATGCACCCCCTTACCCAGGGGAGCAGATCATCTGAGAAGTATAAATTCTGATTGACCAGGGATGCTACTAGGTCACAACTACAGTGTACAACCCCTCATGAAGCCATAGAATGCCCAATTTTAACTTAAGATTCTCTAAAACTCAACACAGAGGAAGGGGGAAAACCCAAACCACAAAAGTGCCCTGTCTGCTTACTTGGTGGCATTCTCCCTGAAGTACCACAAATATCAGCTAAGAGGCCCATTCTTGAACTTGACCTTTGTCTCCCAGATTCCTACCCACCTACCAAAAATCATGAACATCCATCGATAGCTTCTTGAGTTATGCTGTTTACGCTCCATCATAGCCAAACCGAAAATATAACCCTTTTTCTGACAAAGATTAAAAAAAGCGCCTTGTCTGCTTACTTGGTGGCGTTCTCCCCCTCGGTCCCGTCCTTGGCACAGCCCAGCGCGTCCCCGGGGATCCAGCCCTCGGCGGCGGGGGAGTCGTCCGTGGCGGCGCGGTGCACCAGGAACATGTTGTGCTGATTGGTGGCCAGGATCTGGACCAGCTCGCCCTTGAACACGGTGATCTCATCCTCCTTGATGGCGGTGTATGACAGCTTAACGTCGAGCTCCGTCGGAACGCCGTAGTCACTCTGTAAGCAAATCAGGCTGTTAGTATTAGCTAGCAAGGCGTTATGGCATCTTTTGGACGCCCTACACTAAGAAAACAAAGAAATTAGAGGTCTGCTTCATGTTGAGCTATGTGGGAACGCCATAGTTGCTCTGCAAGCAAATTAGGCAGTTACATTGTAGTATTACCTAGCAAGCTAAGGTGTCAGGGCATCTTCTGGATGCCCTACACTAAGAAAACAAAGGAATTAGACCTCTGCTTCACTTTCTGCAAGCAAATCAAGCTATCTAAGCTTTCAAAAAAACATTCTTTTGAGAAGCAAACAGTGCATAGTCATGATATCGTAAATTACATACAATTGCAAGTTTCCATCTTTGTATGCTTTTCTGCATCTGAAAACAATGTTTTTTCAAGAGTCGCAGTACCAGGTTCTGAACCGACCGCAGTGTCTACTATAATGCCATGAGTCGAAATTAACTTGATTACCTGGCGGTTGATCATTGTCACTATGGTTGTACTGTATTTCAAAACATTACATCCTATATATAATGCAGTGGTTGTGCACTCAAGATTTCCTTCTTCTCCAATAAAACAGTGAAACATAGAATAACGTACGCCTGACTCTGAGGCCTCGGATCTCTGCGAGTAATCACTGGTGTGGCTGGACATGGAGCAGTCGCTCGTGGCGCTCATCCTGTTCTCCACGTTCCTCTTCTTCACCGGCGACATCTGACTCTTCGCCGCCCCGTTTGCGCCCACGAAATTCGCCTGAGTCCGCGTGGGGGACGACGGTTCCTTTCCCTTCCCCGTCCAAAAATTTGGCTTCAGGTTGTCGAGCAGTTTGCGCTTGTTGTTAGGTGATGAGCTCCCGCTTCCTTGCTCTTTGAACGGAAATCGTCTCTGGTCCGACGAAGATCCGCTGCTCTCACCAGACGGGGAATTCAGCGGAGAGGACTCCTTGGAGAACTCCATCGGAATCGGCGAGAGACATGGAGAGTTTGGAGTGGTCGGGGAGCCTAGAGGTGGGGTGGGTAGAGAGATTTTCCGACTCTTGTTCATCCGTGGTAGACTGTGGCTCCCGTCTAGCATGCTGTTCTCCTTGTTGATCATGAGGGCGGGGACGGAGTGTTTACGGAAAGCGGATTTAGAGTCAGGGAGGCTGTTGGTGGAGCCGCAGTTTGATTGACAGTTCTGCTGGGTGAGGATGGAGGGAGGTGACCCCGGGACGGGGTTTGGGCTGGAGAAGCTTTTTCTCAACGTATTGCTGGCGTAAAGAACGTCCCGTTGGTACTCTATCGGTGACTGGAGGGCTGAAAGAGAAGTGATAGACTAAGTATAGTTGAGCCAAAACAGGTCAAATGGAGGTAAACATTTACATTTAGCAATGCTAGGAAGTTTTCATTCATGGCGTTGGCAGAATGACAGCGCTGATGAAACGGAATTCCACCTGTTTCGACTTTATCACTCAAGAATCCTAGGAAGTTTTGACTGAAAACAAGTAAGTTTGGCCAGAAATTACACACTGTTAGACCATGTGAAATATACATTGTAGATTTTCTGAATCATTTAGAAATGTGTTTTTACAAATATGACCTTCCAAACAGGAATCAGAATCAAACTAGGAAGTTTCGACTATGCAGCCCCAACCTAGATGTCCTGACTCCAGGACTTGAACCGGGGTTTCCAAGTTACCAACTAATTTGAACCAAGAGCTCAACTGTGAGGTTGTTACCAGTTGAGCAACAGGGACTTCACCAACACTAAGAAATAAAGAAATATCAAAATGTTTTGATTTACCTCTGATGAAGTCCTTCTGCCTGTCCAGCAGCATGCTGATCTCAGCCACCCAGGTGTCCCTGACGTCTCCAGAAGGTGCCTGTAAAATGTAGCAGTCCTCGCCGTCTCGGGTCTTCGACATCAGGCTGAACTTGGTCGGGTCAGTGTCCACATCAGGCATCATCGACATGTCTTTTACCTGCCAAAAAAAGAATACATTACAGATTTTTGTTTTTTCCACATACAATTCCTGAGTGGACCGGTCGTGTTGTCTCGCACAATTGAGACTTTCCGGGCCAGGCTGGAGGCCTGCCCGACTTAGCCCGGGACCTCCCCTACCTACTTTGCCCCTGACAGGGTCATCTGGGGGGCAAACTTTTCACCTATCTGCATCTGTATCTGTATGTATATAGCCAGTACAACTATAACCGCCATTTGGCCAAACATACCAGTTTGCAGGCACGTGGCGCGACAGCAGCTGGTTATATTACAATGAACGGCCTGACACACCTAGCCTTTGCACATCTAACTGTAAGCATAGCCTAAAGCTATCTGAGTTCTGCAACATACATTTTTTACAGTCATCTATTGAATGTTACTTAAAGAGCAATACAGGTGGGCTCCTTGGTCAATATTCATTCATTCAGACCCTTGCAGCGCCTAGTGGCACATAAGTCAGCAAGTTTCCTTCCTATTTCAGTACATCTTTACAGGAAAGGGTTGCTAGCTCTTCCCCTTTAGCATGCTCGAGGCACCTCCTCAAACACAGGACCCCATTTCACATCCCTTCCATAAGACGGTGCAACCCCAACCAAGACATCCTGACCCCTTAAACCAGGGTCTCCTAGCTACAAACTAATTGGAAACAGAAGCTGAGGCTGCTAACAGTTGAGCCACAGGGTCGCCCTCCTCACCTTGATGCATCCCTTGTACAGGTACCCCGGGTTGCTGAGTCCCTTCTTGTGGTCCAGCGGCTCACTGAAGATGACGATCTGTTCGAAGAGAAAGACTCTCCTCTCCTTCCCCTTCCACTGCAGCAGACTGCTGTTGTCTGACACGATCATCGGGTCGTGGAGCAGCAGCTTGCCTTGGGCATTGATGTTACCCTGGTAGTTTAAAAATCACTGTTAGAACTACTGTAAATCACTTTAATATAGCGGCAGGAAAATATAGCAGTTGGGGGAAAAGGAGTAGGTCACGGCACTTAAATTTAACGGTGGGAACAAACATTACTGTCTCAAATATTAGTGATCAAACATTTGCGATGATGACATTTTAGCTGTTGACTAGTGACCGTTAAATCAGACAGCTAAAACTAAGTTACAGTTAACATATCAAGAATTACGGTATCCTAAATTGTCTTCACTTCATTAACATATCTATTCAGAGTTTGGGTATAAAACCTGGTTCTCCCAGCTTTTTACGTTTCGGCGCATGCGCGCCGGAACGTATTGTCCTGGCTTTTACCTTCAAGCTTCAAGGAATGAACCAGGGAAGCTTGGTTCAACACTGTGTCGCAGATTTGCATGTGACACAGGACGGCGCAGATTTGCATGTGACACAGGACGGCGACCGCATGTAACTGCTACAACTGTTCGGAAATATCATTGCATTGTGGTTTCGGACTTTGATATCCTGAAAAATGACCATATTACATCTATTCCACAAGATTGCAGAAGAAAAAAAATGATTTCGTCAAGAAAACGACCAAAAATCGGCATAAATGATACCATATAGTAAGGTTATAGCATTACGTCCAGTGGGAATAGTTACGTACCGCAGCTTGGCCGATCTGGCAACGCGAAGCGCTTCGGACCCAGAAGATCTGGGTTCGTCTCCGTGCATGGATTTTTTTTTCTTTTTAGATATTGAATATCAAAAATATATATTGATATTATATTAATCTATCAATATCATATTTATGAATATCATTTTTTTTCATTAATAAATAAAGAAATATTTTATATTTGTTATTTTTAAATATTCATTTAATAGATACAAGCAGTGTTTCCGCCAGACCGCGACTGAGAGGCCGTCCACTTGGGGAGGGCCGTACCGCGAAAATTAATTGACCGTACCGCGAAAATTAATTGACCAGGAAAAGTAACTGAATGTTGTGATCAGAAAAGACTTTGTTAATTTTTCAAAATCAATTTGTTACGAAGGTCGCTTTAATACTGCTTCAATCGTCACAAAATGCGATCTATATAAAGTATACTAGTGACCAGAAGCGTCTGAAGTGTAAAGGGGTTTTCCCGCCCTGTGGTCACGTGACATCTTGCCGTCAACCAATCAGAGCACAGGATTTTATGACGCGGACCAATCAGCGCTTAAAACCTTGCATATCAATGAGCTTAAAAACATGGCGGACGGCCCGGGACGGGGCAGGTTGCGGCTCGACTTATGTGAACTCATAGCGAAAATTATGATTTATCTACGGTACATATGGAGAATTTTCACGGAAAAACACTCAAAGGAATATATATTGTGTCGAATACGGTCAGAAATGACGGCGAATCGCGGCAAATTACGACGTAGAGGCTGAAATGCACGGGCGAAATTCTTGTTTTGTTTACGTTTTTCTTGTTTGCTTCGATGACTTTCTTCGATTGAGTCTTGAAAAACGGGTTTTTAATGAGATCACCGTATGCCAAAGGCACCGACATCGATTCTTCGCAAGCTTAACAATAGCAACAAACAAAAGAGTGTGAATGTCCAACGATATAGAGCGTCCCCACGCCCGCAGTAACAAAGAAAAACAAAGAAATTATGCCGACCTCTCGTATTTTTTTCCCCGATTTCTCGGCATTTAGTTTGTCTTTTTTTTAAAGAGGACGGCCTATGTCTGAGTTCAGGCCGTCCAAAGCGACATAAGGCCGTCATTTGACGGGAAGACGCCCCTCTGGCGGAAACACTGTATACAAGGCCTTTGTCTTATGAACAGGACTTCATAGATTCCAAACCCGGCATTCGAATTTTTCTGTTCATTGTAATGGAAAATACCGTGCAGCGGCTCCTATGCGCGGTAAGATGATTCTTGCAAAACACTCGCCACTAAACTTCTATCCCCGATGTAAACAGAGGCTCTTGATGTTGTTTGCAAAACAGCGATTCTTTGTTACAGTAGCAAATGCTCCATTGTTCAGTATCGACTTCATTCAGACAACACGGACGTGGAAAGTGGCGCCCCTCGGCACAAAACTATGGGAATTTTCATGAATTTTAGCAAAATTACCCAGGAAAATAAGGAAGAAATGTTGTAAATGCGGAAACCAGAATAATACGGATGAGGTAGCTGTTGATTTGTTTGACATTTGGTAGTCATTTTAGATAGAACCTTAGCTGTTATGAACTTCTATTTCACTTAATTACCATAGTGCTGATGATTCAATGGTGCTTTTTCAAATTTTATGTTTTATTGCGTGCCATGTACATAATTACATTGATAGCTTTTATAATGAGCCTATTATACATTTTACAAATAAGTACAAGTTGTAGGCCAAGACCAGCTTTTTCAAAAGCACTTAAGTTAAGTGACGTAACTTCAAAATTGCTTTCCCCAATCTGCCTTTCTCTATTAAAACAGTACTCATTTCCCAAAATGACAATTTTTCTTATAGACTGAACAGCCCTTGAGTGACTTCCTCTGGCAGATTTTACTTCAAGTAAAGGGAAAAGACAATTCACACCCATAAACGTAGCCGAAACGTCAGCTTTTTTTAAAAGCTCTTGTTTTCCTTCTGTCACTGACGAAAGATAGCAGATGCTGTCTGAAACGTCTGACTGTTTCAAAATCTGTATTGTTAGAAATAGCTGTACAATTTGGCACTATACCTTATAGTCTGCTATCCAAACCTATCATAAGTGCAGAGTCTCTTGCATTTTCTTATTACTATTTTCGTGGTAACATATAATGCATTCAGCCATGGTTATGCAATAAATTTCATTGTCATTATCTCAACTTTTGAAAGAAAAAATTCAACATGGTGGGCTGAAACAGTTACTGACATCATTCTGTATCAGAACTTTATTCCCTAATTCACACTGCGCTATGATTGGTCATCCATAATAACCTAATTAACTAACCCTATATAAGGCATGCGTGCCTTACCACACGTGGATAGTAAACAAACTTCATCAGAACTTAATGATGCATAATGATTTCTTTGTTTCAGAGTATTTCTGCAGCAAATTTGAGCCAATGTCTTTCATCAAATTCAAGAAATTTAAATCCAGGAATACCTGAAAACAATTTAGTGCCATTAAAGGCAATTACAGACATTTTGAACACCTGTGACACACTTACATCAAATCCCTGGAGTCTCCCGATGTTCATCATGTCGTTACATCTCTTGGGCACGACACACATGACGTTAACGGCCGCCTCTAACTCCGAAGAATCCAGCCCAGCTTTCTGCGTGTGCTTCAAGAGGTCCTTCAACAGCAGCTGGTACTTCATGATTCTCTGAACAGGCTTGATCAACAAGTCCGAGAGGCTGAGCTTGTGTCCGAGCTTGGTACGCAGTTCCTCGAAGAACGTGTCGATGTACTCGGACACGATGTGCTCCGACTTGGGCTTGTTTTGGCAGTACACCACGTACATGTGGAGTCGTCGCTCGTAGCGCAGGAAGAGATTCGCTACGCGGTCCGGACTGTCGGCGCATTTCTCGAGTTCGCCGCTGAAAGTACTGTAGGTGCAAGATAATAATAGCCTTTAGCATTTCTGGCTCACAGATCTAGAGTATGAATTGAAAGTAAAATTGTTTCTAAGCAGAGCTTTGGAATATTCACAAGCCCTATTTTACAATAAAAATTTACATGGCATTGCTTGTAGTCTACTATTTAAAAGGCAACCTGTTACAAATATTGCTGAATCTTAAAACAACACATTTAAGAAACCCACAAAAACAAGTGGCACTTGAGAGTTCATCTGTGTTGGTAGAAGTCATTCTGAATAAAAAATCTGGGTAAGTCCAATTGTTGTGTTGGCAATTTACAGTTCAACTTTCAAGATTCATATTGAAGGACAAAAACAAAATGTCAGACTCTGAAGTTACATAATATTATTGTTTCTTGAGAAAGATGAATAAAGTAAAAACCGGTCGAATTCCGTCTCAGCGCTGTCATTGTCCCAGAGCTATGGATAACATTATTGTTACTGTAAATGCAGAAATGTTCCCGGTGGTTTTATGTTCGTGGTTTTCACGGCAACCGTTTCACCGCGAACTTGAAACCAACGCGAATATTTTTGTCCAATACTGTAGCAGTATATGACTATAGCGCTGCCGCGAAGTTAAAACCACCATGAACACTCCATTCTTGCCTTAGTGTCAAATAAAAACCATGCAAATTTAGATGCATTTACACTGTAGTACTTACTCTCTGTGCCACTCTTGGATCTGGTGAATTGTACTTACTCTCTGTGCCACTCATAGATCTGGGGAATTGTACTTAATCTCTGTGCCACTCGTAGATGTGGTGAACTGTACTTACTCTCTGTGCCACTCGTAGATCTGGTGAATTGTACTTACTCTCTTGCCACTCATAGATCTGGGGAATTGTACTTAATCTCTGTGCCACTCGTAGATCTGGTGAACTGTACTTACTCTCTGTGCCACTCTTGGATCTGGTGAATTGTACTTACTCTCTGAGCCACTCATAGATCTGGGGAATTGTACTTAATCTCTGTGCCACTCGTAGATCTGGTGAATTGTACTTACTCTCTGTGCCACTCGTAGATGTGGTGAATTGTACTTACTCTCTGTGCCACTCGTAGATGTGGTGAACTGTACTTACTCTCTGTGCCACTCGTAGATCTGGTGAATTGTACTTACTCTCTGTGCCACTCATAGATCTGGTGAATTGTACTTACTCTCTGTGCCACTCATAGATCTGGTGAATTGTACTTATTCTCTGTGCCACTCGTAGATCTGGTGAATTGTACTTACTCTCTGTGCCACTCGTAGATCTGGTGAATGTTGCCGAAGACGATCTTGTCCTTGCCCTCCATGTCCTCGGGTACACCCTGTTCCTTCATGGTGGCGACGTACCCCTCCATCACGCTCCCAAGGTCCTTCACGTAGTCTCGCTCCGTCTCAAGAAGCTCTTGGAGGATGAAACTGTGAAGGAACGCCACGAGAAAAATTGCCATTCGAAAAATAAGAAATTTTGCCCCAGCTTGGGATACATGACATGTACAGTATGTTACTTTTTTCATAACTGAAGTTATCACCATGTTTAACTTGGAAAACTTTTACACCTGGTAGTTACTCAGAATCCAGAGGTCCTGGGTCTGAATCCCCTGACATGCCAAAAATGTTTTGCCCTTGGGAAAGGCACTTTACTCACTCCATCCAGGAGTAAAAACGGGTACCTGACTTTGGTTGGGGAGGTGAAAGGTGGTGGAAGGAGGGATGGGCTCCGCCTTCCAATATCATGCCCTAGACACAGTGGGTAACAAAACACAGGCTCAAAAAGACTATGGGACTACTTTTACCTTTAATTTATAAAGGGACTTACCGTCTCTTCTTTAGCGCACTGGCTTGTCTCTCCAGGGTGTCTCCCCTTCCTTCTGCTTGGTTCTGGGGTGGGCCCCCCTCCCCACCTTCTGCCTCTGGCAGGCCAGATTCGTCCTAAACAGGAGGAAAGAACATACAGGTCATTTCATTCCCTTGTTTCAGCTTCCATGGAAGTACATTTCTGTATGACTGCCCTACTATCACTTGGCTACTAATAAAGTCAAATATTGGCTACTAATATGGACATCCAAGAGAGAGGGATAGTCTATAGTGCCCCATCTTTTGCAAGAGGAATAGAAGAAGCCATCTACATTGTACATCAGGGCTTTACAACCATCCCTCAACAGAGACGGGAGGTGTCATAAAGTTTCTGCAACATATGATCTACTAATAATCAAGCTCATGTTCTATCTGCATAATGTGACATCACAAAGGCAGTGGATTGCTCATTCCTTGACAAAGACTGATCAGTCGAAAATTTGGGTAAGTCCAATTTTTGTGCTGGCAATATTAAAATTGCAGTTCAACTTTGATACATCATTAGCCTGGGTGTCATCCTATTTCTACCGAATGTAGGAGCCCCGGTAGAAATAGGATGGCACCCAGGCTAAGACATCATGACTTTTGCCCTGTCACACTTGTGCGTATATTGAAGGGCGCAAGAGTTCCGCAGTAAATTTTTTTTGGTTTTAAGTAAATTTTTCTGGAAGGAAGTTGTTTTCTACTTTGACCCACCGTTGAGCAGTCTAGTTATCAAACCAAAGAAATAACTTCAATCTTTGGCTGCAAACTTAACCTAAACCCAAAACATGTTAAAACGCAACTCATGCGGGCTTGTATATACGCACATGTGTGACAGGGGCTAATAACACAGATAAAATTTCAAGAGAAGAGACTCACCAAACGCTGCTTGGTGATGTTCTCAATCTCTGACACCAGGTCTGTTGTTGAACCAGCAACATTCAGTGACCTCATTGATGCCGTCAGAGACTGGGGGGAAATGCGGGAATAGACTTAGCATTATCAATGACATCCTCTGACAACACAAATACTGTAAAACAAAAACTCTGTGAATTCGTATACACTTGTTTTAAGAAGAGGGAAGATTAAACCATTGATTTAATGGTAGCAAAGCCTTATATGATTTGACTGTCTTGTAAACAATGTAGTTTTGTTTCTCGGACTTTTCAAGAATGCTACAAGCAATGATTCCTTAAGATGTATACGTTTCAGGTAAGGCCACAAAAAAAGAAGCTAGATTGGAAAATCAACAGGAAAACAGAATCTCAGAGGAAAGTTTGTACTTTGGTGCACACAATTTCAGGGAATGAACAGGGTCAGGTGCAAGTTTTCACCCCAGCCTTCTGTTTTCATTATTTTTTTTGTTGCTAAAATTGAAAAAAAATCTGTTAACCAAGAAATTAAATTGGTATGGCCTAAACTAAAATTGCTGACTACAATTATCTGGAAACACAAACACACACACACCAACAGGCCACAAACTATACCTCCATTTTTCCTGGAGGTAATCTTACCATTTTTGAAGCAGACAGGTCCTCCTGTGAGTTGGGTCGGGAGAAGCTGTGCTGGACAATCTCCATCGGCGGGGGGAGCGGCATGGTCTCGCTCTCCGGTTCTTCTTCCTCGCCTGCTGTTTCCACGCTACGGGCAGCCGCCATGTTCTCCGAGCTGCCTCTTGCACTCGATATCCGTTCCTATTCAGAAACACACATGAATGAATGAACATTATTACTCGACAATCGTACATGGTTCATTTGTTTATCTAAAAGATCTCCATTGGAACAATGGAATAATTGGCAGTAAATCAACAATACTACAAGCCTAGGCTAATCTATCCTACAATTATAACTACAAAATACAAACATGTATTATTCAGTAAGTCAATAACTGACAATATACGTACTATACTTTATCATTAAATGATTTGGTCTAGCTTTTGGATTGAAGTACAGTACTGTGTATAGAAATTGACCTCAAAAGGCGGATATTTGTGTGTATGTTTCTTTTGTACAAGTGTATGGCTTGCGAATTTTTTAAGAGAGGATGTACCCGTGATTCAAACAAAAAAATTAGTATCAAATATCTATAAAAGTCTATAACAATTGTTAGCTTTGACTACGCACTCAACATTATTTCTTAAGTTTAAGTTTTTATTTTCCTGTGATAGATTTTGCACATCATGATTGTACTTACTATATAACAACAAGCCATCGACTGAATATTGCTCGATGTTCTTACATGTAGTGACTATATGTATAGTTTAAGGATAACACTAAAAGCCAACTCGCAAACAGAAATGCCCAAACTGTCTTACACAATGTTGTGTATTAAAGTGTTCTGTTTTGTTTTATCTGCAATCTCGGCTTGAAACTACTTGAAACTAGAGTTTCACAACCTCATACCTTCACCAATAATAGGATGTTTATCATAAATTATTGATTATACAAAAAGGTCCTCATTTGCATAAGCTACATCAATTGATCATCTTCTCCACCTAAATAACAGAAGTTGCCCAAAGTATGAGAAGTTATCTTAGCAAAGAAGGCTATTGTTATTTTTAATAATTAATTATGCAAAGTAGTTAGCCCAAAATCTAATCATCTTGAGGTTTTGCATATACCTACCGACATACCAAATATGAAGATAATCCATCCAGGCATTCTCGACTTATCGTGTTCACTAACAGACACACAGACACGCGCATTAAAATATAACCTTCTTGACGAAGGTAACTACTGGTAAGACCTGAAACTAGACAGGATGTTTTATACCCACTGGTACTGATTGCTACAAGTCAGGCTATTTTTCTGCCTCATTAAAACCCGTCACTTCTGCTCTACATCCGTCTCAGTTAGACGTCGAACAATTGTCGCTGTTTCAGCTCAAGGCTACCCTGATCCGTTATCTTAAGCCTAACCAGCATATACTTCCCCCGAGGAATATCAAGGGAAGCGTGACGATCACGTGGTGCTATTTTTAAACATTTTCCAAGAAGACAGGATACCTTTACCAAGAAGTGTTCGCCCACTAGTACTGAACTCATACTACCCGGCAGTCCTTGATACAATGTGTATGGCTGTATAGTAAATATATTGAAAGGTATTAACCAATAACTTAGGTTACTCACTGTAAAACACAAGAATAAAATTGGACTGAACAAATTTGAGAACACGTCAAATGGACCCATTGTTAATCAACTAAGGCCACACCAATTTTATTTGTTGATTCTCAGATTTTTTTAGAAAAAAATTGGAGCGACAGGGCAGAAAAAAATAAAAATGAAATATTTTGCAAATAGTCTGGGGTAAAAATATGGGTTTACATACATGTGACATAAAGAATAAGAGTATTATTCAAGTTTCAGCTTTGTATGGCTCATTTTCATGCAATGCACCCCTTTCTTTGATCTAGTACTTTAATTTCAGTAACAAAATTACCATTTGCCATGTAACATATGGATTGATATTGAGAAATAGTTTTGATAAATGAAAAATTATAACTTATGATCAATGTGACCACACTTTTTGTGCAGGCCTTTATAATCTATTTTGGTGGCTATTGAGTTCTACAACTGAACAGATAGTAAAATTGGGAGTTAAAATTTGTGAATGCGAATAGCGACCAATTTTTTTTTTTTTTTTTTTCAAAATTGAAAAAACAGGACAGGCTATTCCAAGAAGCAACAAAATAAATTGGTGTGGCCTAACCAAGAAATTAAATTGGTAAAAGGGGAAATTCTGTACCTTGGAACACTCAGTTCTAGGGAGTAAAAATATGGTCAGATGCAACCTGTCCTCCCAGCAAGTGTTTCAATGGTCTCCTATATAAGTCCTATTGCCAAATTATTATTTTGAAATGTCCAAGACCTGAGGTTATGTATTTTCCAGAACACCAGTTATCGAATTACAGCAAAAATCCACTTTTGGTACTGACTAATACCCTTAGCTAAATCACAGCGACGATCCACTGATGGTAGTAATACCCTTTAAGATAGCTAATACATGCACATACACCACTCGTACATGTATAAGGTGACTGAACTCCTTGTAGGGTATTGACCCTTAAAGCATGTATGGTATGCACCAGTTCTAAAGACAATCTCTGCTCAGGGGTCCTTATCCACTTCAAAAATTAATTTCCTGATAAATTTTTCCAAAGAAGACTGCTTGGAATTAATCTCAAGGGCATCTGGATTTAGTTGAGAGTCCTGTCTGGTCGTGTCTTGAAGTATGTAACATGTCACCCATGGTCATTGACATTTCAACTACTGTCAGAGCAAAATCTCCCTCAACCCAGCAACTCAATTAGGTTATCAATACCTTGAAGTTCATGTTTTAGGAAAATTGACGATAAGTACAATGTACCATACAGGGGCTTAAAAGCAAATTTGCTACCATCGAAAGGTCTATTGTTATTGATAAACTGCTTATACAGTTTATTTAACGTCGTGCTGTTTTGAAACTTTTAATGTTTGTTGAAATACTAGTATATCATTTCATTTTTCAGGAGATATTTTCAAAGGCAGCTTTCCTTTAAAATTACTGGCAGTGTAATAAGTGACATTGTGCATTTCACAACACTGGTCAGATTATAGTACAGATCTAGAGGAAGACACATCATTGCATTCTCTTGACAAATGACGTTCACTGTAAAGTTATACAAGTCATAACATGTATCTTGAACTAATTTTAAAAAATCTTATAGGACTGAAGTTTTAGAATTCTAAAGTGACATCTAAAGAATCTGAAGAATGATGCTTGATAGGCCTATGTGGAGTGAAATATGTATTTTTTTGGTCCCAGCTGATACAGGCCGATAGATGACGATGAAGGAATCTAAACTTAGTGTTCTTGAACGCTAATGGAATCTTAATAAACAAACAAACAAACAAACAAATAAACTAGGAACTTACATCTTCCAGAAGGTCTTCTTCTTGAGCGAGGGGTGGTGGTGTCGCACGGCCGACATCATTGTGTCCAGACAACAGGTTCTACAACAACACAGAAAACAAACATTTCAAACATTTACAAACAACACAGAAAATAAACTCACTATCATTCGATTCTAGCTCTCTTCTCAAATTTGACACAACTTAGGACAACATTGAGTAAAACTCCTGACCTCGACAACCAACAACGAAGCCTGTCGGAAGAAATGTGCATGGCGCTTGTTTGTCAGTCTCAAAGCTACGCTAGCGTCAGCCATGTTAACGCTTGTAAAACAGGTGAACTACAGTCTTGTACTTCTCAAAAGTGTGGAGGTACATTATGTACCTGTAGGACTGAGCTGTATTGGAAGACAAAAGGAAATGGGTAAATTGCTTCTTCTCAGGTACCACAGGAAACTGTTAGGTCATTGACCCCAAGTAAGACACTTAGTATGCATGACTGGGTATTGTTATCTATCTTGTCTATAGATCTGTCAAAGAAGATTTGTTTCCATCTGAGTTTGTTGGTTGGTTTGTTTGTTAGTTTGTTTGCTTAGCTTCTCTTAATTTAGGGAAACTGACTGGATTTTCATTATCTACTTTTTGTTTACTAGGTAATATTACAGTTTACATGTACATGTAGATATACATGTTCATGATGTCAGAACAATGTGAGTATTGACGGTTTTCACGGAGAGCTCACTAAAGTTTAGAACTTCCTGTACTTTCGTTGTGTCAATAAATGATCTCTTTATTTACACTATGTGGGGCATTTGTAGGACATGTTTTTTCTAGTTTTGAAAGGAGTTATCTTTGGAATTTCAATGTCATTTAAACTGCCAAGCCTTTCAACAAAACAACACGCATACATGTACAAGGTCATAGCCTTATACAGCTCAAAACCGTCTTTGAACAGGAAATGGGGTTTTAAGATTATTCTTCTGATTGGCAGAAACATGTTCAATGTATTGACTGTTTTAAACAAAACCGATTCCTTGGGTCAGGGACATGACTTCCACATAAACATCCGATACAAAGAGACAACTAAAGCTTCCCATGTTATTAGAGTACTTCACTTACATTGTGCTCTCTTATCCTTTACTGTTTGAACCAAAGGAAATGGCGGAATTCACAAGCTATATTTCGCAATACAGGAATTACCTGCTTATTGTAAGCCATATATATTATAGAATTCAATGTACAATTTAGGTTTTTTCTATATTCATTATGTTTTCAAGTAAAGGCAAGATATGAGGATAGCATACAAGTAAAAGAAGTAGAAAAAATACAATAATTTTACTGCATGTCAAAATCATGACTCCATTTGCAGTATACGTGTGTAAGGTAACATGTTGTCTTCACTCACACCCTAGCATGAAAACCAGTGCCAACCTTGGTTGTGGAATGGTCAGGGGTGCAGGGGAAGGACCTAAATGTGTGACAGGGGCTTTAAGTTAAAAGGGCATTACACAGTAGGCTGGAATCCTCTGATATACAAATGTTTTGAAGAGATACTGTAGGAAAACATGAAAGCATGGAAGCCGACTGGGAATCGCTTTTATCAAAAGTAGGACTGGCACCAAGGTAAGTTGTAATCTCCAAGGAAGGCATCCTACAATGATAGCAAAGGCACATACATGTAGACTTGCAACCCATTGACAATGTACATTTTCTTTCTCTTAGTGTAAAATTTTCACCCTAGTGTAAAATTTTCTTTTTTGTAATCTGAGGTATTCCAAGATTAGGGTGTATACCAGTGTGTTGCACTTGCAATTGGGCTGATTTGTCAAGTTTTACATTTTTCCACTTTCAGTACAGTGAATTTTACCGCAATTGATACTACGCATGGCGCTTTTTAAGTTTTTGGATAGCGACAAGCAGTTCAAAAGTAGAGTGACAGAGACTTTTAGTATTGTATAGCAAACTATTAGGCAGTATATACTATAGTATATACAGACACTGCACTAGTGATCTCTAAAACCCACTGTTTTTGTAAGTGGCAGATTTATGTAACCTGGCGGATTAATGTTAATAGAGGTTACAGTAAAACCACAGATCTGAAGTGTTCCATACGGCATGAAATATAAAAGGCGAACCCAAGCCATTTCTTGTGAGAATGAAGTACACCGAACATGCGTGACAGCCACTATAATACACATCTGGCTCAATCTCTCAACTCGAAAAGAAGCCCAGACTAAAAACTGCACTATGTAGTCTGAAGTGCTAATCATTAGCTCGAACTCTCACAAATGACATGCGGCTAAGTATGGTACAAAGCTATTATGAATGGCATGCCCAACTCGTGCATAGAAAAGTCGGTCGATGGTCATCACTGCAATATATGTCTTGTGAGAATGAAGTACACCGAACACGCGTGACAGCCACTATAATACACAATCTGACTCAACCTTTCAACTCAAAAAGAAGGCCAGACTACCCTGTAGTCTGAAGTGTTAATCTTCTGCTCGAACTCTCACAAATGACATGTGGCTGAGTATGCTACAAAGCAGATGAATGCCCAACTCGTGCATAGAAAAATAGGTCAATGGTTGTCCCTGCAATATATGTCTAAAGTGTCCAAAAGGGGCCCAGACATTTGACAGGTTTCAAAGCACCACATTTGTCAGACTGTCTGAGTGTTCAAATCGACATGGAAACCCTGGTTCATTCAGTTGTTCAGAGAGCAGTTCAAAGTTTTTACATACATTAACACTGTCTAACAAAAAAGTGGCTATAGAATACAGTTGGTCCAACACACAAGCTGTGCCTGTGCCGAATGAATAACTGGAACAGTTTCTAAACATCTGTTTCATAGCAGAAAGAAGATCAAAACAAAACATGGATTGTTTGGAGCAAAACCCAAAGTCACCAACTCATAAACATCCTTTGCATGTACACACATACACGTATTTCCAAATAGCACAGAGAAATACGCAAAGGAAATTCGCTTTCTCCTTGCCAAAAAGCCCCCACTTACCAGAACGTTCAACTGTTGATACAGAATGTTCTGAAATCCGTTAGAGACATTGCATTGTCCCTTCTTTTTCCTCTTGTTGAACATGTTCATCCTGCTATGACATGCAGTGTTAATGCTGTCTAACAATGCTGTCACAAGTGAGGCATGACTATAGGAGATAGCGTTGGACCTTGTTGCAAGGTTAATGGCTTCTATGTCCTTGATGTCGACCGTCAACAATATGTAACTGGCGGTTTTGATGTATGGGTGTCCCGCGCACTACTATGTCATGCCTGTTTGGTTTTGCTTCATTTTTTTTGGGCCAGGACTATTTTGTGTTGGCCTGTAGTATGGTGGGTTTGGTATTTCCTTCCTTGTAACATTTCTTGGACTTGTTAAGGGTGTCTTGAATATTCTAAAAAATTTTTTAAATCATGGTTAAAAACGTACTGAAACATCTAGACCTGTGAGTTTTTCTTCCTTAAAATTACCTTCTGGATTGAAATTCCTACACTAAAAAGATATGCAGTAAAATATCTGCCCTGATTGTTCAAGGAAAGTTTTATAGTGTCAAATTTTTCCATGTTTTTAGAAATCAGCAAAAACATGTAATACTTTCTCTTGAAAGTGCCTGGCATGTTAACTTAGCTCAACTAACTTCTAGACATGGTGTTAGGAGGAGGTTGAACATTAACAGTGAAAAGACATGACCATTGTGCATCTGTCTGAGACTTGAACTTTGGTGAAGACTTTATTCAAAGCAGCATGAGCATCAAGTGTTTACTCAGGATTAACTCATAACTGTACTGAGGGTGCTTAATTGAACCATAGACACATTGGCAAACATTTCAAAGTACTTTTCAGAGCATTATACTATTCCTTGGAAAAACTGCTTTGTTCAAATCTTCAAATACAGGTTGAATAGCTTGCATGAAGCGACAGCTGTGATATCGTTTTCATGTCAGCCACTTGAGAAGGCCTTGATGTCTGTTCAAGAGTGATAGGGCCGCGGAAGTCCCAGATTCTCTGCTCTTTGATGTTCTTTAAGCCTTACGGATGTAGCTTAACCTTAAGCACACTGAAGTAGCCATTTGGCACCCAATTCCCTAGTGGTTACAGAGTTAGGCAGCAGGGAAAAGGTTAAAGAGTTGACAAACATTTTGATCCTAAATCTCTATACTTGACAAACCTATTATGATGTATTCAGAATTACGATATAGACACTTTGTTGTTTGTTGACCAATCAGGAGTCTCAATTTGATTTTGATTAGCCAGCCAACCAAAAAGCAGTATTTAACAGGATTGTATGACTGATTTTAATGGTCATCTAGCTAAACGTTATTAGAATTTAGGTATGCATAGCTTAAGTTTTATTTGTGTTTGTTCCTATAATTGTTGACTCTCAAAAATCATCTATTCTGTCTGAGAGTCTGTGTAGTGTACTATATATAACATTTGCCAGTGAATAAAATGAACAAAAATACATGTCAGGTGGTTGGGCAACCACCTGGCGTAGGCAACCACAAGCAACATTAAAACAGTCCAGCCCTTTTTTTTTACATACTACCCCACCCTGTCCTCAGCAACCACATGTCTTCAGCAATCATTTTTCAGTCCCTTGAATCCTGGATAGACTGTAACAAGTGGTTGGCTGTTCTGACTGGCCAGGCTTTTTGTCAGCATATTCACCTCAGGGTAGGTAATTAGCATGTGACTATTGGGTCTCCTTACCTTTCCCTTTTGTTTGGCCCCCAGCGGCTTCTTCCCCAGCCGTCCCGGCGGCAGTGGAGGGGGTGGCGGAGGGGGTGGGGGTTCCGGGATCGCCTTATCCACCCTGGTCGACCCTGCACTACTCAGCTTTCGCACAGGGCTGGTCAGCCATTTTCTGTCAAGCAAAAATTCACATTATGTTAATTCAATTATCTATCTATTCATTCATTGGTTTGGCTATTTAGCATGCACAGCCAGGGCTGCCCAACTAGCCTGTTGCTATTTATACAAAGGGCTCGCCCTACTGATAAAGACAAGACATTACAATGGCATTTTGACATGAAAAGCATAATGAGCTATATAACAATGTATATGTTGATAATTTATATTTGGGACTGCATCTGTAAGCAGCGACACCTGCAGTGCAATGTGAACAAGTCAGTATTGCCCCAAGGAAGGTAACTGACGGTCACCGAAATGTTAATCCAAGCATTCTGATGTCTTACGAAGATCTACCTACTGACCAAACATCAAGACATGTCTAGTTATCGTGCTGACAGACATTTCCGTCACAAACAAACAGCAGTCACTACACTATCTCCATTTCACAGAGGTAATAAATGAATAAAAGAACTGTATCGCACCTAAAACTGCCGGCGCGACGTTTGGCATGCGGAGAGGTGTGGATGGTGTTGGGGAGCGAGTAGGAGGCCGTGGCAGGGTTGTGGCCGCTCTCTGCAGCGGGGCACGGGGCGACCGTCAACGCATCTGCAACAAAACACACATTTCACAACCGTGAATAAAGTTTCATCAGGTTGGTAAGTCACTGAATAAAAAGACAAGGCAACTGTCAATGCATCTGCAACCTAAACACACAAGTCACAACCGTGAATATAGTTTCATCAGGTTGGTAAGTCACTGAATAAAAAGACAAGGCAACCGTCAATGCATCTGCAACCAAAACACACAGGTCACAACCATGAATATAGTTTCATCAGGTTGGTAAGTCACTGAATAAAAAGACAAGGCAACCGTCAATGCATTTGCAACCAAAACACACAGGTCACAACAATAAATAAAGTTTCCTCAGGTTGGTAAGTCACTGAATAAAAAGACCCTTTGTACAAAACCAAATATCTTATTGAACTGAAGTTTCGGTTGCAGAAATTGATCTCGTCCTGATGTAACAAGATCTGTAGTTACTGGCTTAGCATTGAACTTGAAGGTAACACTGTCTGTTTGCTAAATTTTCTGCTTGGAAAATTTAAAAAACATTTTGAAATTTTGAGCAAAAACAGACACTGGTATCTTTAATGTAAAGCCAGAAACAACAGATCTTGTTACAATATGATAAGATCAATCTTTGCACATCCTGGAACATCAAATGTAACCATAACAGCGTTATTTAAAAAAATATCCACCAGCTACAGTACAAGCAGATATACTTTCTTGGTTTATGTATGTTAAGATAGACTCAAGATGTACATGCAGTGGGGTGTGTGAAATTTTTCTAATAAAAGCCTCTAAGGCCAAACCAATTTAATTTCTTGGTTAACGGATTTTCATTTTCCCCCCCAAAAAAATTTTGAAACAAAAATCTTTCTTTTTTTTCTAAAATGTCTTTTTTGGAAAATAAAAATCCGTTAACCAAGAAATTAAATTGTAACTCAGTGGCCGTCCTCTGATGAGATAAAGCGTAATGCCTTTTCTATCGATGGAAGCACAATGCGCTTGCCACGGTTCATGTTTTTAGTCTGACACATACCAGGGTGGTTCCTACTGTTCAATTAGCAACTGTTTGTTCAAAGTTGGGCTCTTAAATATGCCTACTAACTACACTGTTATTGTAGAAACAACATACAATGTACATGTCAAGTATCATAGATATAATAAATCTCTCATGTTAAGCAATAAAACACTTTCCCTGATCAAATTTGCCTGATACCTCTTAGTAAATAATTGACAATTTAGATATAGTCAACTCAAAGAGTTCCAGTTCCATAGTAATGAATTCATGTTTCACCCCTACATATTCTCTGTAAATGGACTTTACACTATACACATGTACTTGATTAGTAACTTATTACAAATATGTGTTGAACTTTTCAAAAACATGTCTGTCCCACTAAGAAAACATACATGTACCTACCTAATTCTGACTTAACGAAGAACACAAAAGCTCCTGACATTGCTGTCAAAAATGTTTGAACTCCCAGTAAAAATCAAAGCTGTACAGAGAAGTAACACCAGACATAGGTCAATTCCACATGTCAATGTGTTGACCTGTTCTATTATTGGTTGTAGGAGGGACAGACTTCCATATTTCTCCTTTTACCATTTAGCCCGCCATTTTTCATTTGAAAGTACATGTTGTCTTCGTTTTTGAGGAGAAGCCAACAATATTTTTCTTGACCTGTCTGGTCACCCGTCAATTCGATTTTATCTAGGAAAAAAATACAGCACACCCCCTGGAATTCAAAATGGGATAGCTCTGTCAAGGCTACTGAACCTACACCATTCACAAGATGGTGCTGCTACACTAATAGCATTGCCATGGAAAAATACATACAAATACATCAGATGCAATTAGCTAGTGCAAAACTATGGTTATCCCACTAGTAGTTAAAGGCATCCAAAGCATTTTATGAGGCTTGAAACTTGAATAAAAAAACTCCAATTTCTAGTGATTCCTACACATAGTAAGTTTCAATAACACTATACCATTACATATCGACATTAAAGGAACAAAGATACGAATGTCCTTCATTTCCTGCCATAAAAATGGCTAGATTCTTAAAATCATAAGGGCTTAACCTTCTCTCTGCTGCCTAACTCTGTACCCGATAGGGAATTAGGTGCCAAAGAGCTACTTCAGAGTGCTAAAGGTTAGGGAACGATTACAAAATTTAGGGCAAAGAAGTTCTGAAATCGAAGCAATTCCGTTTGCAACAGGGCTGCACTGGCGTTGCATGTATAATATTGTTCTCGCTACCTTTGACATTTCTTGCCCCTATTTTGGGAGGCAATAAGAAGTGACTGGTAGTTCCAAGCCCGGCGTAGATTATAGGTTATTGTTCAACCCTAGAGGGAGTTTACACATCACAGGCAATAAGACCCCGCTAAGACCGATCTGTTCCAGTCTAAACCGGTTCAAGCATGTGTAGAATTACCGTCCTGTCTGAACCTGTCTAGATCTGAACCTATGCTGGAATATTCAAGTTCTGTTAGTACTAATTTGGTATTCTTTATGTTGTTACATTTTTAAATGTAAGAACATTATACAATTATTTTATAGATTCATGGAATAACACTGATTTTTAAGTCACATGTGTGTTATTCTATGAACCTATGTTTTGATTATTTTAAATTGTTATGTCTTGTTATGTAAGATTTTGGTATGTGCAGCGTTGAAAGGTGAATAAATAAACTGTTGAAAACAAACTGAGATGAAACAGGCTCTGCTATTGGCTGAGCACAATTCTATGCAGATTTGCAATTATCTTTTTCTAAGAAAAACCAGTACAATAATCCTACAACTGGTTGGAAAATTTATCGTATATTCATGCAACACACACGATATGAAAAGCATGTAAATAGGAAAGAGGCCTTGAAATACTGAAGACGTTCGAAGATCTTTCGAAGGCTATTAGCTGTTTCAATACATAATATTATCTTTATATCCTTAACACTTTTCTGATTATTCATTCCAATTTGGAAAAGAAAGCGGTTGTTCACAACTCTTCCGGTGGGAAATGAAGGATATGTTGGGAATACGCGACTAACGTCTGATTAGTCCAGACCTATCAGTACTAATTCCTCTGAAATTTCTTTTCGGAATGATCCTTTCCAAGAAATCACTCGCCATGGCTTTACACAATGAGCTAATAGCCTTTCTTGGAAGACTTTAGTTAAAATGTCAAAGAACTCCTTGCAGCCGTTCGCTTCTGGGTAAGAAGCTGAATATGTCAAAGTGTCTTCTACGCGTGCTAAGACAGTATATCAGTTACAACCCATCAAATAGGTTAAAGATCTTGAAAACCTAGGTTAATGCCATCCTGATCTACACTCATTGTCTGAGAGTCTTTTAAAGGTTGCTTGATATGTATGAAACTTTTAACTACGTGGATTTTGTACAGTTTAGTTTTGTTCGTTGAAGTAATACTGTTCTGCTATTTAATCTATCATGTTAAAATTCAACGCAATTAAGCACTGTCTAATGTTACATTGTGTACCATGTCGGATGTACTGCTATGTTGATTTTCAATAAAAAGTTAGAAGCATTTGAAGTAAATTGCATTTTATTTTCATAATTTTGCATTTTCACAAAAAAGACAGGTGACCATTCGCATTGTCTTCAAAATTTTCCATAATTTATTGTGCCTTTAATTACATATAAAAAAATGTACATGCAAAATACAAAGTTATAACATTTAAGTTATCAAACTGCATGTATTTCTTAGCCAATTTGGGTCAATTGAACCCATTGACCTTTAGGTTGGATGATAGTTTCAGAAAATGTTAGCAGATAACATATCGTTTTGTGGTCTACTGTTATCTTTGTTGTATGTTTTAGGAGCCAGTATATACTCTGCACACTGTATATATTAGGTAATATACTATATAATATTTATTGCAGGGAAAACTATATCTGATGAAAGAACAAAAAAAAGCAAAAACTGATCAAATCAGTAGCAAGAAAATTTCTTGGAAGCATAAACAAAATTACAATTTCCTATGAGTATGAAAGAACGATTTTTCTAATATCTGTTTTGTCTAATTCGATGCGAAACTAGACTTCTTTCCAATACATTTTTTGCTAGGATACCTCTGCGATAAATTATATATCACGTAAGCCAGTAACTTCTGGGTTGTGCTTATATGATTAATTTTTCCGCAGCCCACAGGGCAAGTTTATTAAGATACGGGTAATTTCCCAGCTACGATTATGAAACAATTACTGTAACATCATTAAATCCTGTTTGCTTCACGGAACTGCACAAACTAATTGGCCACAACCACTTTGATGTCACCTATTGGTTGGAAGAAAATGTTTCCATTAAAGGAAGCTATTTGAAAATGACAATTATTCCACTTAAAACACAGTCATGACCACAAGGGTTATATCATCATTGTCATCATCATCATCATCATCACAATAATAGGGGTTTACAAAAATACCATCTTTATGAATATGTACATGTATGCAAATATACACAGGTGCCAAGGTGGCCCTCAGGTTAGAGTTGTTGCCTTAAAGCATCCAAATGTTCTGGGTTTGAATCCCAAGCAGACCCCAATACCTTGGGAAAGGCACTTTACGCCTATTTCTTCCTTTTGACTCCGGGGAAATGACTCAGAGTAACTAGCTTCAGTTAGGAATGTTCTTTTTAATATAGGACGTAAAACTGGGAGTCCCGTGTTCAAGGGGAGCCGCAAGTTGAGCACAAAAAAAGAACACACCACACTTATGAAAGTATGTACAAAATGCAAATGCTTAGGCCACATCGATTCAATGTTTTGGTGAACAGATTTTTTGAGTAAAATTTTAGCACAAGGACATCATGAAAACAGAAGGCTAGGGTGAAAACTTGCACCTGACCCTGTTCACTCCCTGAAACTGTGTGCACCAAAGTACAAAGTTAACTCTCCCCTGAGATTCTGTTTTCATGTTGATTTTTCAATCTAGCATTTTTTCAAAAATTCTTGTTAACCAAGAAATCAAATTGGTGTGGCCTCAGACTCTGTTTTTAGGAATACATTATGATAGAGGACTAGGAAGAATATCTATTCCCCCAAATAATGTGTACCAAGGATAAGACTCTGTTTTCATGTTGATCTTCCCGTTTATCATTATGATTTCTAAACCATTAATCATTGTTATCATCCTCAGAATGTTTAAAAAAACATGACATTTTTCAGAATGTCAGGATGGCCTAAATCTTTATCAGGCTGGTGACTTTTCACAGATGGCTTGAGGTCACGTAATCACTATAATCTCCTAGGCCCCTGCATGCTCTAATAAGAAAATGATGGTTGGACTTTCTCCAGAAAAAACAAATGCCAGGGCCTATGATTTACATATTAGGCTCTGCTCAGAATGCTGTCCATTTTACATGTCTGCGACCAAAAATACAGTCACATAGTTTTTCTTGTCCAAGAACAGAGTAGTAATTTAATTCATTGTTATTGATATCAAAATAAGTGTAACCATCACTTAATGTTTTACATGCATCATTTAACAGAGTCAACCAATTGGCCAGAACCCATTTTGTGTCACCTGTTATGAATATGTGTGTATGTATGTGAATTTCTTCACAGAATATACCAATGAATATGCACAATTTTTTTTTCTTTTAATATGAATAGAATTTTATCTAAATACATTTTCACTGTGCAGCAATGTGCACTGTCATGTTGTGATGTAATTCTTTAATATAACTAGAAATAATGCAATAAAATAGATTGAATTTTTGTACCAAATATCCAAATGGTAGAAATAAAGGAGGGTAACCTATACAGACTTTCAAATCTTTGCAAGTTTATTTCTATCAATAATAAGTGTTTTTAATCTGGGCCAAACTGCAATCTCTTAAAATAATGAGCATGATATCAAGCAAAAATATGGGCGGAGAATTTCTCATCTATTCCCCCTTATTTTGTTTACCAAGAACATCTCACTACTATCATATTCCTGAGATAATCCTAGAGATAACATAAATATTGACAGTGACACTTTCATATCTATAGGTCATATAAACCATAGACAGTGAAATATGATTATACCAGTGGGCCTCCTAGCAATTGCTACAATGCACCAAATTTCTATTCATAGACATCCGCGAATGTCTCAGAAATTCTGCTTAAACCAACTGCATGAAAACAATGCTGTTTATTAATTGTTGGTATATAATTGTCAGCTGTCTGGATTTCCCGGTGATATTATCATACAATGTAGCACTGCAGCGATGCAACAGTGTGATACCCTCTGACGAGATTTTGCGAGGAAGGCCCCCTGATTTTGCATGCAACACATGCCCTCCCTGCCCGTGAACATGACATGGAATTGACAACACGCAGAACTGAAATAAGATCTCCCTCCTCTACCATACACGGCCAGATAGAAAAGCAAACACAGATAAAAGGCCACCTGAAAATCTCACCGTCATTAAATCATCCCAGCTATATAACAAGCTCCCCTGCAAAACAACCATCCCTTGAAGGATTATAAACAAATTGTTGCTCTTGCAGGAAGGCAACCCTCGGTAGAATTCCAATCCTTAAGAGCTGTAAAATGCAAAGCATCTGCAGACGTATGCAATGGTATAAACATGAGATTAAGGTCGCAAATTGCCCTGTCGGTGTACAAGATGAATAGACGGCGGCATTAAGGGCTTACCTTTCCTTCGCGAGCGGGTCCTGATGAAGGGGAAGTGGAGGTAGAATTTCAGGTTACCCAAAGCGGCCATGGTGCCTCGGAGGGTGGAGGGGGAAACACTGTCGGATTTGCATACAGATTCACTTGGGTCCGAAGAGAGAGAGGGGGAGAGACGGGGTAGACCTATCGACTCAACAGCAAGCCATAACCGAAGGGATGCCCGGCATCCGAATCAACAAGAGGGTGGGAGAAAAATGATGAAAAGGGTCTGACGACTTCGCCGACGGGTCGTGACGTATACATCATACAAAACACCGTTATATTGGCCGAATATAGACGCCCCTAAGATGGGGGCAATATTCCCAGACAGGAGAATAAGATTCTGCCTGGGCAGACAGCTCTGAATCCTGCAAGTCACATGAAAGATGATACAAGAAGGCTGCAGGGGAAAACATGGGCTAGTCCACTTACAAATGAGCAGGGGGGGATGCTTATTTCTTTCCTGCTGCAAATTCGTACATTTTTCATTAAAACCAAAATATAAACTTGCCTTTAAACCAAAGCAGAGCACGATATCATGATAAATCCGTATTGAATAACTCGTAGTCAACATAATGTTAGGAAAAAAGACATCAATTTAGGAGGAACCCCTCAAAAGGTATGGATGAGTCCAAGTAGTGCAGGGACCAACTGGTGCATGCAAATGACTTCAGCTGATCAGAGCCAATATGTCTACATCTGACTGGTTAGGACGAAATCCTCCAGATAAAAATTATCTTGACATTTATGAGGGGAAAACAAACAGCCCTATCACTTATTATATAATATTAATAAGTGCCCTAATATCTCAACAGGTGGCAAAAACTTTATTTTTGAAAATGTATACATTACAGTAAGCACCAAATGATTCACGCAATGATGTAACTCAAAGAAAACCAAGAGAAATTCAACACCATCTGTAGAATATACACTTCACCTACATGTAAAAATTACTATTTCATCTGTTTATCTCACATCTCGATAACAGTGTTGCACAAATCTGTTGCTACTAACAGATATAACACTCAATATATAGTGCTTTTATGAAAGAATGTATTTTTCTAATGCTGACAATATGATAAATGAACTTTATGATGAGTTTTTTTTTTACATGCATTGATCTGTCTATGATTAATGTGCACAGCTGCAGCATTGTAAATATCAACGTTTTTCATGATTTTCAATAAAATGAATACTGAATACGTTCTTGTCTACTTAAGTTTGTGTTTGGCATTGGCATTCTAGAAATATGGCAAAATATTGAAAGTCTGAATTTGTCATAAAGCATTACATTTGTCTTACCAAGGAATCTCCAAGGTATCTATGATAGAAGAATTCCATCATTTTGGTGCAACAATTAAGGATCATTCAAAGTGGATAAAATTATTTTTCAGATTATTTCTTATAATCTACCATTTTCTGATTAATAAGCATATCATGTTCATATGTTGTTTAAATATAATAAATGTCCACCATCCCTATTGCATACCTGCATAGTGCACCATACATGTAACGTTACACAATGCCATTCATGGTGGCAATTATGGCGGTAATTAGGCATAACTGTACCATTACTAATTAGTCCTATGGGATAACCTTGTAATAAAGACCTTCAATGGACCATTTTTACTGACCTTCAGCCTTTTTTCACTCGAAGGTCGTAAAATGGTTTCCATCACTGACATCGTGTTGGAATCAAACATCTGCGACGTACCCAAATATACAAAAAAACAAGCTACATACATATATATTTAGCATTTCCGAGAACTGTTTTTGTTCTTCGGAAGTTGAATTTGGTACTTCTTGGGAAAATTCAATCATTCCTGAAAGGTACATTTTTTAAGCAAGGATTGACATAGTGGGAGTTCCAAGAATTGAAAGACAAACCAGCTGAATAATATTCAAGTGAAACACCCACATTTTAGTTTACCACATTGAGTACATGTTCAAGCATGTCCCTGTGGCACAAGTGGTAACGGAACCCTGCTGCCCGGCAATATGGATCAAAGTCCATTGATCCTTGGGCCGGAGTTAGAACCTAGGGTCGGCCCCAACGCGAACATGTTGTAAGGGATTGCATTCGTCATTTTGGATGGTGACGTAAAGCCGGCGGCCCCGTGTATATGGGTGCCTCAAGCACCAAACCTCTGCACGTAAAAGAACCCAACACACTTATCGAGAAGAGTAGGGGTGACCAGGCTTGACATAAGAGCCGTAGCAAAGCCGCATTGCACTACTAGCTAAAGAAAAAGCGTCATGCTTCGTCCTCAGTCTGAGGTTCAACCACATGTACGAGTTAACTTCCGAAAACTGGTCTTGGAAAACGTCAGGACAACAAACGTTGTACAACCTCCGCCAATCCTTAGCCTTCGCACTGCCAAGGTGTTTTTCAGACATCAACTTTGTACATGTTATGGCATCAGGTAGCAGGGTGTGGGTTAAATCCACACAACAAGTTGGCAGTGTGTCCGGAAGATAACAATATCAAAATGTCCTATAACCACAAATTGTTTACATGTACCTGAACATCCTGGGAAGGGCATCTTGGTTGGGGCTGCACCCTTTTTTCCGAAGGGACGTAAAATGGGGGTCTCGTGTTGAGGAGGTGCTAGCAACCCCTCCCTGTAAAAATATACCCTGCTACAGAAACAGCAAGGAACCTTGCTGACCTATGTACCGCTGGGCACTACAAGGTGAACAACACCTCAACACCCCTTTCCAGTCAAAGCGAATGGACTAGCCCACCAATGATACATAGCCCCAGGTATATTCTTGTGCAGGAAGCCACCCAAAAAGGTGGGAGCCATCAAAGGATCTTCCCCTACCAGGAAAGCCTTTGATTTGATGTCACAAATTAATAAGAACCTAACAGGATCACCTTCCACCGTGTCTTCCTGCTCCAAATTGAAAAGAAATATGTCTTTGAAGTATGAAATTACACGTATGTCTCTTATTGCCTGGCCTTTAGACTGAGAGCGTGGGTGGGGAGGGTGGGCGGACATGATAAGGGGTTGTCCTCTTTTCTGAACTGTTGAAGTTGTTTTCTAGAAGATGTATACTTAGATTATCAGTATGAAGTACCCTGCCAACAGGCTATCAGCTAGCAGGGGGTCACGGAGCCTCATGGACTCTTTAAAGGGCTTTAAATGTTTTTGTCCCACTCAGGCCACACCAATTTAATTTGTTGATTAACGGATATTTTCAATTTTAGCACAAAAAAATCATGAAAACAGAAGGCTGGGGTGAAAACTTGCACCTGACCCTGTTCACTCCCTGAAATTGTGTGCACCAAAGTAAAAAATTTCCTCTGAGATTCTGTTTTCCTGTTGATTTTTCAATGTAGCATTTTTTTAAAATTCCGTTAACCAAGAAATTAAAATGGGTGTGGCCTCATTGTTTGGGAGCCCATGTTGCTAATTTTTGCTGTTAAATCTTTCATTTTAAGCTTACGAAAATAAAACTTCATCGATTTCTTGTCACTGGTACGACCCCCCCCCCCCATAAAAAGAAATTTTGGACGCCCTGTCTAGCCTAGCTAAAAGCCTGCTTGCTTAACTATACAAATTCAGGAATTTTTAATCACTCATCTTGTGCTTGTGCTTGTATGTTTGATGTTAACACAATAAAGATGATTTTAACTCTCTCTTCCATGCAACTTCAAACCAGCCCATCCAAAAAACCTACAAGAGACATGTATGTCAAAGCAGACATACAAAATTTCATCTTAGTATGCTACCCTTCTTGCTACAAAGCAACAACAGACAAGAAAATCAAGACCATATACTCAGAGTGCCATCTAGTGACTTTCTCGCAAACTACAGATATGCCACAGACACAACACAAGTCTGTTTCAGCATAAGAAGACTATGATGTCATGTTCTATGAGCAGTTGCTTGGTAATACACATTCAAATTTTGAGGTGCTCAGAGGATGTCATCCATCATATTCAGTGTGGCCTATTCACTGAACATGTTGTAGAAAGAAGTGGTGTTTGGTGCAAGGGTTTTTCTAAAGAGGAGAACTGGGGCGCCTCACCCCATGCTCTAACCATGCAGCCCCTTACCCAGTGGTAAACATAAGGTGAACATAAAATTCTGATGGACCAGAGATGCTAAGAGGTCACATATATACATGGCCGCAGTCGTCAACACATTACCCCCATTTTAACTTAGAATTCCATAAAACTCAACAGCGTGACAGGGCAGAAAATTCACACCACTCCCCTTGCTCACACCCCCATGGAATTTTATTCAAGAAAAAACCCTGCTTACCGTCCATGCTTAAGCTGCTGCGGGAGTGTGCCACGGCAAGGATGCTGTTCGGGACCAGGCCTTCGGCCGACGGGCTGTTCTCGGTGAGTAGCGTTCGCACCAGGCAGAACTCGGGCTTGTTTTCGGGACGATCCAGGAGCTCTACTGTCTGACCCTTGAAAACGGTGATCTCCTGGCCACCGGTCGCCTCGAAGTCTTCCACGACAAGCGTGACCTCATGACCAGAGCCGCCACTTTCAAACTGGAAGAAACAAATATGTTTGGTCATCATTGATTGTTTGCTTGTTTATTTGCACAATAAACAACATAACATAATATCGCAATAGTAATAAAAACATGAATTGTGCAGGAGGAGGGAAAAACCTTAAGTGGTTTATTCCATGCCCTCCTTCCAACTGGTTTAACATTTAGTATAACAATAAAGCGGTTATCATGTAGCTGCGCCACTTGCCTAGCTACAAGGCCTCGCTCATTTCATATATATATATACTACTATATCTTATGTTACTAATGTACTGATTTGATTTAATAATTTCTTTCTGTTGTCAAGGTGATTTACAATGACTATTTCTATATTCATTTAGATAGATTGTTTCTTCTGTATCAATATCCATTAAATATTTGATGTATTAGTGTTTCATGATTTAGTATGGTGGCCTTGAAAATGTGACCTCAACAAGGAACACCAATTTTACCAAACAGTCAACTGTGTCGGAAAAGCATTATAACTAAATAAATAAATAAATATGTTGACATTAATTTCATTGGAGCATTCTGTAACATACGATGTATCACTACAGTTCACATCCAATCTGCAAGGGGCATGAGTGCAATGGACTCCCTTCTAGGATGAGGAAATGGTCCTTCCCTCATTCAAAATGCATGAAGTAGAATACTTAATACGGTTTTCGATGTTTTCTTAGGATTATCATGTGAAATCTATTAGAAGGTAATAACAACAATAAGTTCAGCACCCGGACAGACACCATTCAACATCCACTAACAGCTCTTTTCATCATTAGAAAACAAACCGAAAATGCAATTTTTCTCAACCACCTCTTCTAGATTATGACAAACTTTGTTATCCTTTCAAAATCTTTTCATACACAGTTAATGTCAATTTCTTTTCACCAAACTCTTTAACTATTAATACATAAAATGTATTTAGATATACAAACTAAACATAAAATTTCTTGTGAGAAATCAACATCATGTTAGAAGTATTGCACCAAACATTTTCTTATAGACTATTCTATTTGACTGGAATGCCTCTATCCATATCAAAGTTCAGTCATAAGGAAATTTTGAAGATGGCATTTCTGAGGACAGTGAAGAACTACATTCTATTGATAGGTGCACATTGCAAGCCTCCACTATTTTATTGTCACCTTCTCAAATTTGCAAGCCCTAGACTTGCCAGTCTTCCCAACAGCAAGGATTTACCCCTTTAGAAATACATTAAACTTAACTCAACAACAAGATCACATCCCGACACCAAATCTTTACTCCACTAAAAGGGTGCTTTGTGTCTGTTGACACCGTTTTGTCCAAAATGAGCGTCGTGTGGTGAAATGGCTGCTAATTGGTGTACACAGCTGGTGCGGGTGTAATGGACTAATGGGTTTCTGAAGTTAGAATGATCTGCCGTTGATGTCACTTGAAAACAGGAGGAAAATGTCCAGACTTTGCATGATGTACAAAATGACTGATAAACTGGTGGACTGATAAGTATCTAACACCAGCTCAGACAAGAACAAGAAACAGTGCCAGAGCTACCAACCTACTAGGCTAGGATTGATATGTTAAAATGAGTATTTTCCTTTCCTAGAGAATTATCATACACTGGAATTTATTATCACCAAGATACAGATACAGATACAGAAGCTGGTGTGTTACGGCGAAGGGCGGTTATACCGGCTATACATATAGAATACAACACCGGGTATTCCGTATCACCCGAGGTACTAGCCCGACCGCGGGTAGGATCGCCCGACGGCCGTAGGCTGGAGGGTAATCTGACCCACGTGGGGGCTGGGACCGAGGATGATGCAGAATACACCGTGTTGTATTTTATTTATGTCATAACCAACTGAGAAAACACACATTTCAATGCAGAATGCGCCAAAAGTTGAGGGAACACAAAACTGTAACAACATCGATTCCTCCTCCGAATCCGGTATTCGAATTTTAAATTGCGGCGCAACCGGCGCGCTCCAAATGCATTCTAAATATTCTATGGAAGCCTGAGTGATACAACTCCCGAACCCTATGTGATACGGATAGTTATCACACGGTCCGGAACACCCGTATCAAGCCCAGGCATGACATAAAGATAAAGATACAGAAGTTGGTGTGTTACACTGAGGGGTGGTTATATAGACTGGCTATACAAAATTAATGCAGATACAGAACCTGGTGTGTTACACCAAAGGAGAGTTATATTGTAATACTGGCTATATAGATACAGCCGTCGTCCCCTTTTCTATACATACCATCCCCCCCCCCCCATCACCAGTGTTAAATCACTCGCTAATCATTTTCCCCCCATTCTCAACTACTGAGAGAACGTGGGCGTGATTTTCAAGGCGACCGAACAACTGAAGATGGCCTGCATATTCCAGGAGGATTTTCTGTTCTATTACACCAAAGGATCTTCCATTCTATTGCACCGTAATTGGATTTGGCCATTCAAAAGCAATTCTTTGGTCATCAAAATAGATACCTTTCCTGAAATAAGCAGAGTTATTCAAACCGCGACAATGGTCTATAATGATAACAACACACTTGTTTTAGATTAAATTCCATTAGCCATCTTGCCACATAATCTCATGTCTTCAACTAAAAGACCTTCTACAAAAGAGATGGCAAGTGAACCAAAGCTTTAAGACTAGCCAACAGAAATAAAACCAGACATATTCATTTTTAAAGAAATACATGAATAGATTAAAAGATGTTGCAAACTTAACACTAAGACAGCTGTCTGAAGCAGTCTATAATACACAAGGTCACACACCAGCGGGTCAATTATCGACCTTGACCTTCGTCTTCCCAACAACTACCCACATATCAAATATTATTACAATCCATCAAGAGGTTCTTAAGTTATGCCTGATCGCAAATATCTGGAAAGTGGAAACACAAACAGAAAATCGACCTTGACCTTTGTCTATAATAAACGATGTCACACACCAGCGGGCCAATAATCGACCTTGACCTTCGTCTTCCAAACAACTACCCACATATCAAATATTATCACAATCCATCCAGAAGTTCTTATGTTATGCCTGACCACAAATATCTGGAAAGTGGAAATAGAAACAGATAGACAGACAGACCAAAAACAATACCTCCATTTTTCATGAGGGTAAAAATAAGCCCCTCATCTACATGTAACAAGCACTACAAGACCATCAGAAATAATCAGGTACATCTATTTCATGATAATTGACAAGCCGGTTCTAAAATACACCTCAGTTTTTCTAGACTGCACACATTGATTTCTTCTTCCAAATGCAAACAGTGAGACGCTAGTAAAAGGGTGATACCATCTTGGTTAAAACAGCGTGCCCATGTTAACAATACTGGAAGGAATTACACAGGGTGATTTATACAAAAATCAATGCACTATACAGCCCTACGGGCCATACACATAATGATAAACTTCACGAGTATGCAATGAAATAGACGTTCCAATTCGTTGGATCTGGTACATAATTATAACATTTGTCTATGCCTGATCACATTCCAATTCAGTATTCTACAGTACCATCCTCGTC